>NC_064809.1:127514793-127595899 GCF_023721935.1 Panthera uncia
GACATCCCCCCACTGGTCATTGTAATAATTTGGAGAAATGTGGGGTGGGGAATGTCACTGGTGGGCAACGTTCTAAATCTGAGACCTCCAAGGTAGAGCCCAATGTAGGGCAGATGTCAACATGTTATTCCCAGGATCCACGTCTCATACATTTCTGTGAGGGTTAATGATGGGAAAAGATATCTGGGTGGGGAATTAAGGACAGAGGAATGAAATGAGTTTGAAGTGGATTGGGGAGAGAGAGTTTGTTTCGCATCTGCTTTGGAGGCATGGAAACCTGCAACCATGGTCTGTGCCTCTATGACACCAGCCACAAGGCTTCCAAGGTGGGAAAGACCAATTTGCAACCCAGTGATCTATCCTTGGGGGAAAGTGGGCCTGGAGAAATGATGTCCCTGGGATGGACACGGGCCGGCAGTAGTGCCCCCATGGCCCCCTTTGCACAAGGCTGTGTTGGGGGCAGAACTACTGGAGGTCTCAGGGCAGAGGGGTTGCATCTGAGCCCCAGGCAGGAAACGCTGAAATGCTGGGGCAGGTTTCAGGTATCGATCAGAGGGAGCAATCTGTGATAGGAAAGGAAGGAAAACATCAAAGAGTTAAGCAGATAAACTCAAGATTTTAATTTAAGTAGGTTAAGTGTAGTAGTTTCAGTCATGCCTGGCTCTTCAGACAGATCTCATTTGGAGAAAAAAGACACGGTGAGGCCAGAAAACAAGGCAATAATTGAGGATTGGCTTACATTCTCCTACCTTTGGGAGTGAGGGGCCCTGGAACAGAGCTCCAGCCTGGCCAGGTAGAATCAACGAACTTACTCAGGGCCACCCTGCACATGCTCCACTCTGGCTGCCCTGGGGTAAATGCGTTTTAGGGAGAAAAGTCAAATACAGATGACAGAGACCGTTGTCAAGGTGAGGCAATATGTGGCATCAGCCTTTGCTCCTCTAGCTTTCATGTGCCCACGCATCCCCCGAGGATCTCGTTAGAATGTGGATTCTGGTTCCCTGGGTCTGCAGTGGGGCCTGAGATCCTGCTTTTCTGACCAGATGCCAGGTGGTGCTGCTGGGGGTTGTCCAGGAACCACACTTTGAGCAGAAAAGGCCTGGTTGACATCACCCTAGGAGAAGACCTGGGAGGGTTTGTGGAACAAACAAAGACGTCACAAAGGGGAAAGAATATATAGTATGTAAAGGGAGTGCAGTGAGGCCCTGTCAGCTGCAAGCAACCAAAAAAAAAAAAAAAAAAAAAAAAAAACCACTGAAAGTAGCTAAGCTTAAGATAAAGAGCCTGGGGGTTGGGCAGCACCCTGTGAATCTCAACAGGTCTCAGGGCCTCAACCTCATCATGAACTCATGTGCTTCCCCTCCTCCTGCTCTAACGGCTCAGAATGTGGGTGATGGTGGCTAGGGTGGCCCCAGATGTCACTAGCAGAGGCCTGGGGGCATGTCCAGATGCAAGAATGATATTTTTTCTCACAAGGAAAGGTTTACCCACATGCCTCATTGGGCAGACTGACCACATACGCCCCTTTCTAAGCCAATCGCCGACAAGAGGAGAATCATCATGAGTAGTTTAAACCAATCAAGTTCTGCCTTCTTGGAACTGGGAACAGGAATGTATCTTATATCCAAGATCTGGTTGATCCACAGTCTTGGTTCTTGGGGATTTATGGCTATTGTTTGTTGTTTCTGTTTGCTGTCTCCCATGGTGGCTTGTTTTCCTTGTGAATTAGGTGATAATTAGTTATGGGCTTGTGTATCGAAGGATATGTAGAAAATCAACATGATTTGGCCAAAGACAATGGTGTTTTCTACAAACATCTAACTAGAGCTTGGGGCCCGAGACACACTTGGGGTTGAGCTGATTCGTTGTGCCTCCTGATGACTGGTCATGTTGGTGTTTATAATAAGTCACGTGGTTCCATGTCTGCTCTGTCACATGTTCTCCTTCTACCAGATGGCTTCCCAAGGGAAATCATAGAAGGCAGGAACCTAGGATAAGCAGAGAAAGGTGTTCTTTCTCCTAACATCTTGTGCTGGGGCTCGAGACAATATAGGCATCCTGCCTTTGCCACAATTCCAAGATCGAGTCCGCACAGAACAGGCCAGCATCATCAAAAATGGCCATTCTCAGCCCGAGGAGCTCTCATTGATGGTGTCTTTCCTTGGGCTTGTGACCATATTTCCAGGGTCTCTGCACCCACCACAAGCCTTCTGTTCCTTCTCTTACCCCAGACCTTGGGCCCTAACCCAAACCCTCCACTGCCTTCTTCCTGCTATGCCCAGGGACCCTCCAGATTCCTGAACCTTAGTTATGCTGAGCAAGTTTCTGGTAGGAGGGTAAAGGCCTCACCTTTCGTGAATAAAAAGGAGCCTGTGGATCTCTCCAGAGGTCAGGGCTGAAACAGATTTGGGCTTCACAGCATGTGTGCGAATGAAACTCTCTAGGGGAAACACAGCTTGAGATGAGCCAAGGGTACAGATGGGCCTTGGAAACACCATCACTTAAGGGATGGGCAGAGAAAAAGGAAGTGATAAAGGAGAAATAGAAGAACACAGAGAAGTGTCGTGTCCTGGAGGCACAAACATGTGTCGAGCATAGAACGTTCAATAGCATCGAGCTCTGCTTCCACAGAGCTGGAAGGTGACTCCAGATCTGGCCATATGGAGGTCCTCATTGGCCTTGTCAAAAGGAAGGTTTAGAGAGCAGATTTCTCTGGGCTAAGGAATAAGTGGGAGGTAAGAAGTGGTGACAGTGAGCGTAGACAAGGCTCTTTATAAATGGTATCTCCTCTGCCCAAGGAGATGTACCCTGATCGTCCCATTTAATAACGCAATCTGCCCTCTGCTCGCCCGCCCAATTCCTTGTCCAGATCTACTTCTTTCTTCCATAGCACTCACCTCCTTCCAAAATACTATATGCATTCTATCCTTTGTTAATTTATTATGTTCCTTGTTGAGTGTGTATCTCCCTTGCAAGACTGTAAGAGTCCTGAAAACAGAGACCCTTGTCTGTTTTATTCACCGATAAATCCTAAGTGCCTAGAACAAAGAGTTGGCACCCAGGACGCGTTCAAAAATATTGGTTGAATGAAAGAATGAATGAATATAAAGATGGGATTGAGAAGAAAGCCCAGGCAAAGGAGGGTTTTGTGTTTAAAGATGGCGGCAGCCAGATTGTGTGTATGGCTTGGGCAAACTCTCAAGTTTGAAAACAAAGGAGAGAGTAATGGGAATTAATGTCTCAAGGTCTTGGAAATGATGAATTTCAGAGAACACTTGGAGAGAATGATCTGGTTTGGGGAAATTGTGATGCTGGGAGGGTAGGTTCATTGAGTGTCCTAAGCAAATCTGCCAGCCTGAGTTCACGTCAGCTGGAAATCCCAGCGCCGATGGTCTTTTTGAACAAAGGAGTGACAGATCACTGTGGTGACCGCTCAGGGTCTCTGTGTTGCACGGCTCAGGAGACATCACTCACAACCCTGTAGAGCACAACGTGAATGGTGTCCTTGGAAGTCGTGCAACACGGCAGCCCCGTGAGAAAAGGCTGGCACTGAGAGGGGTGCAAGGCAGGACTGTCTGATGGGAAGCTCTTAGAGACACAATAAGGCCTGACGAGGGAGTGGCACAGGGGATGGGTCAAGAGTCACAGAGGCCGAGTTTCTGCCAGAGCAGAATTCACACAAATCCAGATCTAATAGCAGGTTGGAAGGTAAGAGGGTGAGAAGTACTGAACGTAGGTTGTTTATGGAAAGACCTCGGGGACGGGACGGCTGTGCTGGGCAGATAATGACCTGAGGTTTTGGTAGTTGCAGTTACTCAAGAAAGAAGGAAGTCCACTTAGATATCTTCAATTTTTAAAGTGTGATTATAGATAAATTACCAGAGAAGACCCCTAAAGGGAATTCAGTACTTTGTCCCAAAAAGGGGGCTATTGGAAGAGTCAGTGACGTTTGAGATTGGCCACCTGTGTCCTACCGAGATCATCTTTGGGGGGCTATTGGAAGAGTCAGTGACGTTTGAGATTGAGGTAGGGAGGCCACCTGTGTCCTACCGAGATCATCTTTGGTGCCACGGGCTCCAATTGCATCCTGTCCACTCCATTCAATCCAACCGTGTTTCATTCCATTCAACAGACATCAGTTGAGCATCTACAACTTCCCAGCGTCAGAAACAAGGAATAAATGGGATGGTCCCTGCTCCTGACTGGCTGTCAGGCTAAAAAGGGAGAGAGAAAAGCAACTACAACAGAATGTGGAAGATGTGACACTGAAGTTTCTGCAGGGGATTGAGGGAGGCCAGAAGCAGATGTTTGGGAGGGTTAAGGCTCTTTATCTCCCCAACTTTCCTATGGAGATGAGGCACAGATGAGCTTTCCTTGGTCATCTTTCTTCCCCAAGCCCCAGGAGCTGGGGTGTGCAGGGGCAGGAAAGAGTACAGGAAGCTCAGGAATTCACATTTGCTCCTAGGATCTCTTACTGCACTCAAAGTCATAGAGGTAGCATTGGACTCAACCCAACCACTAACTGGCTGTGACCTTGGGGTGTTCTCGCTAACTGTGAGCCTAGAAGCGAGGGTGTGGGTCTAGTTCTATGTGGAGGCCCTCTTGACTGCCTGGTGCCTTCCTTAGCTAGCCATGTCAATGAGTAGACCCCAGGGATCATGAGTTCTGTGCAAAAACCCTCACCTCCAAGAAGGTGGCCCAGATATCCCTTTTCCTCTGTCTGGCAAGAGTCTCTGTAAACTCCAAGATCCAGCTCTAGGAGGGCCTCCATTGTGGAGCCTTCTCTGACCTCCCAGGAGATGCTTCCACTGTGGTAGTGGTGGCGGGGAGGGGGGGTGGTCTCAGTGTGTAAGAGGGAGAGGTTTGCACATCACCCTCCCTAGATTGTGAATTCCACGTGGCCAGGCACTGGGGTTTACTCCTCTTCATGTGTTAGATAATGGCAGGTGCTCAATGCTTATTGAATGGATAAATAAATGATTGAACGTCAACATTTTATATCCCCCCTCACCACCCAGAGCCAACGTCAACCTCCCTTGCCACCCTAGGTAAAAGTCACCCTCTTTCCTCATACTGTCATCAAGGGCTCTGAATATCTACTACAGAACAGGAACCGGCAACCACTTTCTATAAAAGACCAGACGCTAAATATGGCTTTGCAGGCTACAGGTCTCTGTTTCAACAATCATGGTAAAACATAGAGCAGCCAGGGACAAAACATGAGTGAGGGAGCATGGCTGCGTCCCAGCAAAACTATTTATGGACCCTGAAATTTGAATTTCATGTAATTTCCATATGCCACAAAATATTATTTTCCTGTTGATTTTTTTCCAACCACTTAGAAAATGTGAAACCATTTTTAGCCCATGTGCTGAACAAAAACAGGCTGTAATCCAGATTTGGCCTGCAGGCCAGCGTGTGCCAACACCTACCATCGAACTTTTTTAGATCTGCTTGCTCACAGGCTTATTTTGGTGTCTCCCATTATTCTATGAAAAGAGTAAACTAAGTAAGAACACAGCCTTTGGAGATGGCTGGGCCTATATTCTAATTCTGATTCCAGACTCCTTCCCTTCCCTTCCTTCCTTTTCAGTCAGTCACGAGGGTGGCCTGATAATGGCAGGAAGATGCCAGAACTCCTACGAGGGGGGTACATCCCTTTCCTAGGGTTGCCAGAACATGCCAGAACAGGGCACTCAAAACAACAGAAATGCACTGCCTCACAGTTCTGGAGACTAGAAATCCAAGATCAAGGTGTCAGTGGGGCCATGCCCTCTCTGACCGCTCTAGGGGAGAATCCTTGCTTGTTCCTTCTAGCTTCTGGTGTCGGCCCACAATCCTTGGTGCTTCTTGGCTTATACAGGTACCACTCCCTGTGCGTCTACACGTCTTCTTCCCTCTGCACATGTCTCTGTATCCAAATTTCCTTTTTATAAGGACACCGGTCATATTGGATTAGGGTCCACCCTTGTGACCTCATTTCCACTTAGTTATCTCTGTAGAGCCTCTACTTCTAAGTAAAGTCAGGCTCTATAGTACGATAACGGGGGTTGGTTAGGACATCAACATATCTTTTCCGCGGAAGGGGGCTCAATTTGGGTATCAGAGCAGGGCAGCAGCCCAGCAGGGAAGGGGGATGCGAGCAGGTGGGCAAGAAACCGAGTAAACATAGTGAGGACAACAACAGTGTGGTTTCTCACAGCCAAGAGGCGAGGTGCAGGCTGGAATGGACTCTGTGTCGTTCCATTGGAAAGGAGTGTCGATGTGAACTTGGGATTTTCAAAAACTGATAGATCGACACATAACGAGAGGTGTGAAAACAGGGTTCATGCGTGCATACATCCGTTCATCCACTTCCTGGCTCTGTCCACCGTGAGGGCCTGAGCAGCAGTGAGCCCTAACTACCATTCTCCACTAACTAAACACAACACAACACACACAACACAACACCAAAGAAAGAAACAACTAGAATTCCTTGGAGAAATGCCGGAGCCTAAGGCTGGGGCAGGAGAAGTCCAAGATAAGACGGGCGTATCTTACGGTGCCCGAACATCAGGAAGGCCTTGAGGACTAAGGGAGATATGTCCAAAGGCCACAGGAGCCACTTTGAAGGAGCTCCTACTGGCCAAACCTGGGCTGATCAAAACATCCAAACAAATAATCATAGTGATCGATGGTATCCATTTAATAAAGCAGGAAGCCATGGGTTTACATTGATTAAATAAGGGGCTAAAAACATGGGAAGAAAATAAAGTTCTTTCTTTAGTTAGTTAGTGCCAACGAACAAACGTAGAAGGAAGGATACACTCAAAAGGGGCAATCGTTATGATAGTTTGCAATTGAGTTAAGGAGCATCACTCCTTGGTAAATCAGCGGGTGGAAGGAGGGGGATGATGGGATTTCACACAGTCTCCAAAAACCTCTCCACAAAATACTCATTGGTTAAATCAAAAGGTCGGGGGAGCTTTGCGCAGTGGCAGTATCGTAGCCAATGAGGTTTATCCGAGGCACGATTATTGCTAATTGAAAACAAAAGGTCGGGGGGGGGGGGGGGGGCAGGAGGGACTAACTTGACAATGGAGAAGTTTGGGCAACATCATCCTCATCACGTGAGCAGAGTGAACCTCCTCAGCAACTGGACAGAGCAAACTTGAGAGCTGACAGGATGCCCTGAGAAGAATCCAGCATCGCTTCTCTGTGATCCTGACCAAAAATTATAACCTGGGTTGAATCCTGAGGAAAACCCCAGACCAGCCTAAACAGGGAACGTTCTGCAAAATGCCTGGCCTGTAGACTTCACAGATGGCCGAGGGAGGAGAGGGGCAGCCATTCCAGGTTGAAGGAGCCTGTAGAGGCGTGACGTCTACACACGGAGACGTGTTGGATCCTGGGTTGGATCCTTTGTTATAAAAGGCGTGACTGAGACACTGAGGCTTGAATGGCGTCGTGACGTCATTCAAAGGGAGTATTGAGGTGTTTTGTGCCGCCCTTAACGCTTTCTGTATTTTGAAATTGCTTTGGAATTAAAGCAAAAAGAAAAAAATTGACCGTAGTAACTACAGTGTTACCATAGACGACCTATGTTCCCTTTGACACGTTACTTCACTTTTTATGTCTCAGTTTCTTCATCTGTAACATGAAAATAATAATGGCTACTTAAAGGATATTGTCAGGAATAGAAGAGATCGTGTGAGTGAAGCACGGGGTCCACTGTCTGGCCACCTCGGGAAAAGGTTCAGCCCAGGACCATTGCCAGTGTCGTGTTCTTGTCAGCATTGTCCCGAATTTCATAGACTCTAAGATGTCACCAATGGTAAGATGCGTTCTCATTTTATAAGCCACCGGGAAATTAACAACATGCCCAGTTAAGCCGACAAAGTGATTCTTCTCATGTACAGTGTTTAATATTTATTGGAAGAGCTGTTTAGTTTTTTTTGTTGTTGTTGCAGAACACAGTGTTAATTAGCACACAGTGTTAATATTAGTTTTAGGCATACAGTGTAATGATTCGGCAATTCTAACTATTTCAACAGAAGTACCATACGATCAGCAATTCTGCCTCCGGATATGTTCTTTTTTTTTTTTTAATGTTTTTATTTATTTTTCAGAGAGAGAGAGACAGACAGACAGAGCGCGAGGTGGGGAGGGGCAGAGAGAGAGGAAGACACAGAATCCGAAGCAGGCTCCAGACTCTGAGCCGTCAGCGCAGAGCCCAACGCGGAGCTCGGACTCATGAACCGTGAGATCACGACCGGGGCCGAAGTTGGACGCTCAACTGACTGAGCCACCCAGGCGCCCCTACATCTGGGTACGTTCTTAAAAGAATCGAAAGCAGAGACTTGGGCAAATGTTGGTATACTCCTGTTCACAGCAGCTTTGCTCACGACAGCTGAACAGCCCAAATGGCCATCAACAGATGAATGGATAAACAAAATGGGGTTTCACCATACCGTGGAATATTATTCAGCCTTTAAAAGAAGGACGTGCAACAATCTGACTCATGCAACAATGTAAATGAACCATGAAGACATGAAGACAGGACAGTGAGTGAAATAGGCCAGTCACCACAGGACGCATATCATAGGATTACACTTATACGAAGCGCCCAGAGATTCATAAAGATTCATATGATTCAGCTTCGTAAAGGCAAGGAGTAGAATGATGGTCGCCAGGGGCTAGGAGGAGGGAGAGTGGGGAGTTACTGTTTCACGGGTACCGACTCCTGGTTTTTGAGATGACGAATGAGTTCCGGAGATGGACGGTGGTCAAAGGGAATTCACCCAATTCGCCCAACAGTGTGAAATGTACTGAACGGCCGCTGAACCGTGCACTTCAAAGTGGTCAACACGGCAGATTTGATGTTATGTATCTTTTACCACAGTTGTAAAAACAAACAGGCAGTCAGTTTACAGTGAGAGAAACCAGAGTAACAGTTACCTTTGAGGGGTTGTGATGGGGAAAGGGCACAGAGGGACCTCCTGGGGTCTCGGAATGTTCTATAGTTGATCTAGCGGTTATACGACTGTGTAGGTTTATAAATATGCATTGCGCTGGACACTTAGGACTGGTGCACTTCAGCATATGGAACTTGAAGATATTTCAAATGCACAAACAGTAGAGAATTTTTTTTTTTATTATATGAGCCAACCTTCCTAATTCCCGGGCAGAGAGGAGCTAGGCAGTTGTCCAAGGCGGAAAGCAAGCTTCCCGGGAGCTAGGTGGGATCCGTGCATTACCTACCCCTCTCGTCAGAGCCACGCTGAGTGACCACACACCCCATCTCGCCTTGTGGGATCTCCCACAATCCTGCGTGTGGCCCGCATTTCTCTCCCCATCACCCAGCACGTGCCCCCGGCACAGAGGAAGGTCTTGGCGACTGTATGTGGAATAAACGAACGAATAACTCTGAGCACAGCAGGGTCGGGGCAAAGGCACAGTGAGCGAGGCACATCCCCGGATGCAAAATTTAAGGGGCACCCAAACACTCAGTAGCTAAGATAAATAACATTTTAGCGCGATGTTGTGAAAAACCCGCAACAAGGTGTCAAATTTTAGTTTATTTCCTTTAGTTTAGAGGCGCCCCTCAAGAACATCATTGAGCTTTTCTTGTTCTATTTCCTTATCTCGTTCTTGTTGCCTGGTTTTGTACCATTGGCAACTTTCTTTTAAAAGCTGCAGGCTGTTGGGGCGCCTGGGCGGCTCAGCCGGTTGAGCGTCCGACTTTGGCTCAGCTCACGATCCCGAGGGTTCGAGAGTGCGAGCCCCGCCTCGGGCTCTGGGCTGACAGCTTGGAGCCTGGAGCCTGTGTCTCCCTCTCCCTCTCTCTCTCTCTCTCTGCCCCTCCCGCACTTGTGCTCTCTCTCTCTCTCTCTCTCTTTCAAAAATAAATAAACATTAAAAAAAATTAAAAGGTGCAGCCTGTTAAATTCTGATGTCCTGTATTCAGGCCACCTCCCTGCTGCGTCCCAGTCACACACTCCCTCACCCTGATCGGCGCTTGTCACACAGGGAGCCCAGAGGCTGGGGGGCGCTTGGCCCACCGGAGGAAGGGGTTTGACCGGCTTGCTGTTAGGAGCTCGGCCGAGCTGGGACAGGGAACGCAGCGGCAGGTACCAGAGTAGCCAGTTACAGCCACCGGCCGCAGGGAAAGGGTAGAGCCTTAACCACTAATGGCTGGAAGAAGCCGGACGTTGCACCTGCAGACAGCGTCTTTTCCATTCCCCCCATAGGGTGGAATGGAGGGTGCGTGGATCCTCTCACCGTCGAGGAGGCCAGAACAAAAAAAAAGGCTCTGGCCATTTTCCCCGAGCCTGGGGTTGGGGGAGGGCGAGGGCTCAGAGTGGAAAGAATGGGGTGTTGAGTCAGAGCGGGGGGGAGGGAAACGTGTCCTCCGGGTGTGCCCCTTTGAAGAGGGCCTCTCCCAGAGGCCTTTGATGCAGATATGTGAAAGATCGCGGCCCGCCAGGGACCCTGAGTCCTTGACCACAGCTCCCCCAGAGGCCCCCTCAGAGAAGACACAGTGTATACCCCGAGTCTGGTGTGCAATGACGGCTTTCCCCACAGGCCTGCCAGGGAAGCCTTCCTAACTGCCCACGGCTCGTCAACCAGGAGCCCGGGTCCTCACCACGGGCGTCCTGCCCTCTCTCTCGGCCCCGCTCCCCCCGCTCTCTCTCTCTCAAATAAACAAACTAAAATCTCACACTTTGTTGCGGGTTTTTTGCCCCAGTTTTTCACAACGTCGCACAAAAATGTTATTCGTCGTAGCTACTGAGTGTTTGGGTGCTCCTTAAAATTTTGCGCCCGGGGACGTGCCTCGCTCACTGAGCCTTTGCCCCAACGCTGCTGTGCTCAGGGTTGTTCGTCCGTTTAGCCCACGTACAGTCGCCAAGACCCTCCTCTGTGCCCCGGGGGCACCTGCTGGGCGACGGGGAGAGAAATGCGGGCCACACGTAGGATTGTAAGGGGGGGGGGCGGGGAAAGACCGCCCTGCGCACTGAGGACTGCGGGACAGGATGGGGAGGTGCAAAACAGGTCACCAGGGGAATCAAAACAATACGGGCTAACCCTCGGGGGTTGTCTGCAGCACCTCATTTGGTTATCTCCACAGCCCTTGAGTGTTTGTAGATGCTCACGGGGGAGTAACCGGGTTGGGGGGGGGGGCGGTCCCGAGACCCGGCAAGGTCACACACCAGTAACTCGCATAAAGTTACACTCTGAGCAGGAGTACAGGTGGGAGCCGGCCCAGCTCCGTCTGGCTCTGGGCTGTCCCCTGCCCTGGTTATTGCAGCCACCACCCCCCCCCCGCCTCCCCCGGGGGGCGGCACGAAGCCACTGGTCGCTGAGCTGACCGAGGACGCGCAGGTGTGTCCAGGGGGGGCGCTGCTGGCACAGGGAACAGCATTGACAAAGTCAGCAAGGCCCAGAGGAAACAAAAAATCGGTATCTCGGTGTCCACAGTTCTAAGAAGCTGGGCAATGTTGTGAGGAGTCACTTGTGCAGACACAGGCCTGGCCGGTGTCGCTTCCTCTTTCTGCTTCTGTTTCCTAACGACGACGTCAGCATAAATAGGAAGCGTGACAGGCTCCCTGTCGCCTGGACACTCCAGCAGAAGGCTTTGCCGTCCCACCAAGAAGAGGTACGGGCTGGCTTTCAGGGGCGGGGTGGGGAGCGGTGGGGGAGGCCCAGGCTGTGGACAGAGAACGGGGAGAGGTGGGGGGGGGGGGGGGGGCGGGCGGGGGGTGGACCGGGGCGGGGGGGGGGGGGGTCAGGGCTTGGTCTCTTGGGAAGATTGGCCAGGCTCCTCGGGCAGCCGGGGGGTGAGCAGACAGCCAGCGGTGCCTGCTTCCTTGAGCGTTGTGCGAACAGGGCGAGGGCCTCCCTTTCGGGATCCAGCCGTCCTGGCAGGGAGGACTCCCGGGGAGGCGGCGGTCACACACCCACCTGCGTGGCGTCCCTCTTGGCTTTGCCGCTAAAGTGTCGCCGAGGTGTTAGTGGCAGTGAACCGGTTTCTGCCTCCTTGTCTCTGGAGCGGGAAGAACACATCAATAGTCCCTGGCATCCTGGTTTCATATATATTTTTTTAATGTTTATTTATTTTTGAGAGAGAGTGAGTGAGCAGGGGAGGGGCCGAGAGAGAGGGAGACCCAGAATCCGAAGCAGGCTCCAGGCTCCGGGCTGTCGGCCCAGACCCCGACGCGGGGCTTGAACCCGCCAACCGCAAGATCGTGACCTGAGCCGAAGCCGGACGCTTAGCCAACGGAGCCACCCAGGCGCCCCTCTGCCGTCCTGGTTTAGAAAAGGAGAGCTGGAGAGTGAGGGCGTGTGTGCGTTTCCATGGGTGTCCGTGGGGATGCAGGGGTGCAGAGAGACTGGGAGGCGAGGGGGGAACCTGGAACTTTGTCATGCTCCGGCCCAGAGCTTGGCGTGGCTTTGGAAGCTCCCTTTGGAAGATGAGAAAAGGCTCGGTCTCTCTCGAAGAATGTGTTTTCCCCCCTCGAAGAATGTGGTTTTACTCTCAACACCCCACCCTGAGCCTCCGTTGCTCAGTTGGGTTCAGGCACAGGTGTGGGTGTTCCGCACCCAAGTCTGTGAGCTGGTGGGGGATGGGGGGGGGGTTGCGTCTAAGGGGGTATCTACCTCAGGATGTGTGCAGGTGCGTGCACTTGCCCTGTGGATGGGAGCGCGAGGGCTTCCAAGGTCCCCACCGGGGTGGCAGCCTGTGCGGCCCCGCCAGACGGGTCCCAGCGACAAGTTGCAAATGTACAGTTTTGAGTCTTACGGATCCTGCTGCAATTTTGTATCACCGGGTCCTGATTTTCTCTACCTCTCGCCTTTCGTGCTTCCTAATAGTTTTATAACGAGTGAAACCTTTCCCGTTAGCTCTCGGCCCCTCCTTTTTTTCATTTGCCAGTTTCACTCATGTCGTGTGATACGCACCAAATACTACAGAATAGTCCCTCACTTGTTTAATAAGCGTGTTTCGTACTAAGCAAATACGTGGCTCTCTGCTTTATCAGCCGTTAGAATGATCCGGAATTGTGTAGCGTAAGAGACAAAGGGCCAGCTATCCCTATCTCCCGGCCTCACATCCTACTCTATACCATATGTGTCCTTCCAAATCATTTTCTAAGTGTGATGCAAGTATATAGCTTTCCTTTGTACATAAACAGGAGTATAAGCAGACGTATTGCTTGGGGCGCCCACGTGGCTCAGTCGGTGAAGCGTCCCACTTTGGCTCGGGTCGTGATCTCGCGGTCTGTGGGTTCGAGCGTCGGGCTCCGTGCTGACAGCTCGGAGCCTGGAGCCTGCTTCGGATTCTGGGTCTCCCTCTCTCTCTGCCCCTCCCGTCTCGTGCTCTGTCTCTCTCAAAAATAAACATTTAAAAATTAAATATATACATATACATATATATATACACATATTGTTCTATGACTTATATTTTCACCTAATATTACATTTGGGACATTCCACAATAACACATATCAATTTAAGTCGTTTATTAGCCCTACAAAATAAGGCAGCATGTATTAGTAGGGGCCACACCACAAGTTACCCAATCCCATACTGATAGACATTTCGTTGTTTTTTGTTGGGGTTTTTCTTCCCCCCATTTTTTCCACACCTGTGGAGGTGTTTCTGTGGCCCAGATGCCTAGAAAAATTACTGAGCAGGAGATTGTGCATCCAAAAATGTAATAAATATTGTCAGATCATCCTCAAAGCAGCTGAATTAACATACACCCCACAGGGGTGTATAAAAGGCTCATTTCTCTTTAGGAAAATGATCAGTCTTTAGACTGTATCCGGGGCGCCTGGGTGGCTCAGTCGGTTGAGCACCAACTTCAGCTCAGGTCATGAACTCACGGTTTGTGAGTTGGAGCCCCGCATCGGGCTCTGTGCTGATGGCTCAGAGCCTGGAGCCTGCTTTGGATTCTGTGTCTCCCTCTCTTTCTGCCCCTCCCCTGCTCATGGTCTGTCTCTCTCTGTCTCAAAAATAAATTAAAAAAAAAAAACATTAAAAAAAAATTTAGAAACTGTGTCCAATGGATGGAGGAAAATTATCTGATTCTTGCTTGGAGTTTTCCTTTCCCTGATTATGGGTGAAGTTACTCCTCTTCCATATGTTCATTGGCCACCTGGGCTCCTTTTATGATACATATAGGAATGTTTTGTCCATATCCCGGGTTTTTTGTCTTTTACATATTTACTGTAGGAGTAGCTCATTTATTAAGCACACTAACAATTTATTTGCATAACGTTTAAATTATGTTTCCAGATCATCACTTGTCCTTTTTCTTTACCATGTGGAAGATACTTTCATACAAAAGCATGTTAATTGCCTTCCAAGTTCAATTTGGGTTTGGTGTCTTGTTAACCTGAGGTTAAGGAAGTACCTGTAATGCTTTTTATCATTTTAGTTTTGACTTTTAGAACTTTAACCCACTCAGAATTTGGAGGGGTAGGCAATTTGTAAAGTAATTATCTAGCTTTAAAAAATTATCAGCTAATTGTCTCAACATCGTAATTATGAGCATGTGGCCCATCCTTTCCTCTGTGATTAGAAATGCCGCGATTTCTTCCCAAATTCCTATTTGGTTGTTTTCCTTATTGTTTTCTAGTCCATCTGTCTGCGATCATACTCCTCGCCATTTTTCTGGCTAATAGAACCCGTCTCTCACGTTCGGCTTGTTATAATCTAGAACCAGTTTCAAGCCTGTTAAAACCCCTTTTGGAGTTTTGACTGAGATTGCGTTGAATTTAGAGATTATCTGGGGGAGATGGCAGTAGTGGGTGGCCTTCCCCTGCTTGTGCCCTTGACGGGGACAACATGCACATTCTCCTTCGACGCTGACGTCACTACAGACTGGTAGTAGATGCCCAGAAACACCAGCGTTCCCTTCAACGCCTCATTTGTCGAGGTTCACCTGTCAGTGTGTTTAATTGGGAATGGCTTTTGTGTTACTGAATATTGAGAAGCATCTGTCAGGATAAGCTGATCCTTCTTTCCCCCTTTAATCTGTTGGTCTGTTTCTTTTAATCATGAAGAGATTGCTTCATGGCTCTTTGTCTGTTTCTGGAATAATCCCCAGGTGGCCATGATACATTCTTCTTCTAGAAGTCTTTGTCACATTGCCCTATGACATTCTTTTTGTCTGGAATGAATTTATGGTTTGCTTTGTTTGTTTGTTTGTTTTTTCATTTCCAGTTTTTATTCCTACCAGTAAATTTCTTCATGAGTTTGGGAATTTTGGTGTGCATGTTTGTTTCGAGTAAAAAGGTGTTTGGTTTTTCTCTTCTCTTTTTTCCCCTCTTCCTCCTTCTCCCTTCCCTCTCCCTGTCCACCTTTTGCTCTTGTGCTTACCCCTCACTCTTAGTGGCTTTTAACCCTTACCTTTTTAACACATGTACATAATGTGTATTTTCCATCAACATTTGGGCGTAATTAACACACTTCTGTGCCTCCAAAACAAGACACGAACCCTAACAAGCTTTCAGTTCTCCTCCGCTTTCTGCCCCTCACCTCACAGCCAGCTCCCACCTTCCAACCATCTGCATTGTTTTGACATAATTAACTCACTTTCACTTTATAAGTAACAATTCTTCTCTACTTAGTATAAGTCTTATTTGGTTTCTTTTCTCATCACTGATTCTCGTATTATATGCTATCTTCCTTGAACTCTTTTTTTTCCCCCTGAAATATATCCCAGAGCCTATTGTGTTTCTTAGAAAAGATCTGAAAATTTTCTTTGTCTTTACTCCATTTCCAAATGTTGCGTTTTTCTGTCCATGAGCATCAAAGGAAGCTTGACTTTTAACGATTCTAGGTTTAAACATATTTTCCCTCAGTATTCTCAAGACATCGCTATCTACTTAGAGTTCAAGGTCACTTGTAAGAAAATCTGGCCAACCTGACCCTTGTTCCACTGAAAATAATGTTTGTTTCCTACTGGAACCTTTTGGGAGTATTCTTTTATTCTTGGATGACCGAGAATTTACCAGCACGTGACTGAGTATGGCACTGTTAAAAATTAAGTTTGTCCTTCCCTTTAGCGGACCGTTGTCTCCTTTAAGCCCTGTGAAGTTTTCTTCTATTTCCATTTGTATCTTTTTGGTCGTATGGAAAATCTTTAAACAACAGTGGCTTAACAATATGGAGGTTTATCTTTGTCCTCACATAAAAGATGTCCGGAGGCAGGCGCTCCCAGGCCGGTGTGGTTGCTCCAGAGTGACAAGAAGGACCCAGGCTTCCCTCTTTCTGTTGTATATGGTTCCATCCTCAAGGTAACCTCACGGTCCAAAATGGCTTCTGGAGCTCCAGCCATCACTTCCAAGTTGTGGGCTGGAAGAAGGAAGAAATGGGCCCCTCCTCCCCTGGCCAACTCCCTTTAAGAAGCCTTTTTTTGGAAGGCACACCCGATGCTTCCGCTCACTTCTCCTTGGACAACTTAGTGACATGACCACACCTAGCAACAGAAGAGTGTAGGAAATAAAACCTTTTATTCTGTGTAGCTCCAAAGCCCCGCTGAAGCCTGAGCTTCTGTGACCAAGGGAACAGGGGGCAGTGCACACACCGTCTGCCACTTGCTTTGCAACCTTAATACGATTTAACGTCTTACATTGAAATGTTTAATGACCCCCATATTTGGGTGTGGTGTGGGACAGCGATTTAGGTGGACACGTTTTACAGTGTTATTCATTGTCTCTTAGCCCTTGTTTTTTTTTTAATTATTATTATCTATCCCTTCACGTTGATTCACGACTCCTCCTTCCTCACGTAGGACGTTCTTGGGCAGGATAGAATTGCCTGCAGGACGTCCATTGACGTGTTGTGTATGTGTGCAACACGCTTACTTATCAGATCTTTACAATAAATTTTGCTACTGGGGAGAGCCTCCTTATTGCTAAACAATCTCAGTAACTGTCCTCAGAGCGATTTTTTTTTTTTTCCTGAGGTCCTACAAAAAGCCATGTTGGTAAATTTTGTTTGGAATTGTGTTAAACCTATAACTTATCTTAGGAGGAATCGCTCTCTTAGCACACGTAGTATTCTACGTGTGGTGAGACCCAAATAAAAGCTCTGGAAGTTTAGGCTAGTCCCAGGTAGGCAAACACATAGACTCAAGCCCTTACCGCAGGGCATGGCCTCCAGCTACAGAAGCTGAAGGGGATGAATACGTCCCCCCCCCGCCCCCCTCCCCCACCAGCTCCAAGCAAGCCTGCTCGTCTTTCTGGAGCCTTTATCCGACTAACCTATGAACATCACCGCATTGGGTTCTTCTCGCGTGAGATACGTGTATTTGTGCCCACATTACCGACGCAGAGAACAAGGTTCAGGGAGCACTGGTGGGTCAGCACAGGCCGCTGGCGGGGGGAGAAGCAGAGCCTGGGCTGAAGGTCAGGTCTGCTGAGCCCAGAGCCGTGCTTTTCCCAGTAAGAAAGTTGCTGCTTCGTGTGTGTGCACATGTGCCTCTTGAGTGAAATTTCAGACAATCTTAGAGGGAGAAAAGGAACCACTGTCCCCTGTTCTGCTCTCCTGGGTACTTCCCAGGGCCAGACAGAATGAAAAGAGGAAATCCCCGGCCTTCTGCAGAGAAAAGGGAACAGGCATTCTGAGGGTGGTGTGGGAGGGTTGACAGTAAACGGAGTGTGTGTGCGCGCAGTGTAAGTGAGCGTGTGCTGTGATCACGCCCAGGGGAGGACACTGTGGCCCCCACACCCTGCCACCCCTCTAAAGCGGATCGGGTCAGAGGCCGGCAGGGAGCTCAGAACAAGTCAGATACCAGGCCTCCCTGTGAGGTTTTTCCATCGCCAGGGGACTGCATAGGAGCTTCTGATGCACGACCTAGGGGTGGGGGCGGGGGTGGGAAAAATCTCACTTCTTCAGAAGCCACTAAATGTATCTCCCTCCAAGTCACGCCCCAGGCACTGAGGCTAAGGGGAAAGGACTGTCCTGGGTGCCAGGCTGAGGTGGCAGGGGGCGCCAGAGGCCGTGCGTCACTCCCGGCTTCACCCTGCAACGTGGGTCAAGTCCAGGGAGTGCAGGACGGAAGGGGGTCACTCACTCTCAGCTGATCTCTCTTCCGCAGGCAGAGTCCCTTCGCAGGCGAGAGGGCTCACAGGAGCCGGGGACATGGGTCTGGCCTGGCCTCCAGCTGAGCAAGCATACACGACTCCGGGTCACTGAGGACCCCAGCCCCTGCCCAGACCCAGGCCCACCTGAGCCAGCCACCCGTTCGTCCAGAGCTGACCCAGAGATGGTGCTGACCCGGGGGCTCCTCCCTGTTGCCTTGCTGGCTCTGTTCTGGGGGCCCGGCGTGGCGGGGGCCCAAGGTGAGCTCCGTTGCTGCCTCCCCTTCCCTGTGACCCTCCTCACAGCTGGCCCTTGGGCAAGGCCACGCCCACATGTGCCCAGAAAGCCCCAGACCCCTCCCGCCCTCCCTCATTCTCCCCCTCCCTATCCTCTCTGGAGCCCCGCGCCGCCTCCTGGATTCTCCCTCTTCTCCAGCCTCCTGAACAGCCATCTCTGCTCGTGTGGCTTCTCTGCCCACCTTCTCAGTGTGGCATCCCAGGCGTCTCCCCTCCGGGCCGGTCGTTCCAGCCTTAATTCCGACCCCCCAGATACTCTGTGCCTCGGATGGCTTTGACCGGTCCCCTCCTCGGTGCCTTTCTTCCTGGGGCCCCTCAGACTGGCGGTCTCTCCCTGCTTCGACCCCAGCACCCTCCTCCTGCTCGGAAGCCCCTGCTGGGATGTTCCTCTGGCTCTTAAGGCGCACGAACCCCCGCTCCCCACGGGCTCCCAGAGAGCATGGCTTCTCTGATAACCCCGAGAACCACATTGTCTCTTCCCACCATCAGGCCCTGCAGCTGACCAAGAGACCAGGACAGGGAGGTCCTAGAGGGCTCTGCCATGCTGCCACTCTTCCCAGGCTGTCCCAAAAGGGGTCCAGGGGCCGGGCCCATGCCCGATGCAAGCATCCCTCCTGGGGTGGGAGAGAGACCTTGCGCCAGGAGCAAGGGCACAGCAGGGGCTCAGGAAATGTGCTGTGACCCTACGAGAATATTGTGTTTCTAAATTTGTTTTTTACATTTATTTTTGAGAGACAGAGCCTGAGCAGGGGAGGGGCCGAGAGAGAGGGAGACCCAGAATCCGAAACTGGCTCCAGGCTCCAGGCTGTTGACCCAGAGCCCGACGCGGGTCTCGGACCCGCAGACCGCAAGATCATGACCTGAGCCGAAGTTGGATGCTTCACCGACTGAGCCACCCAGGCGCCCCTAGAATGTTGTGTTTCTACCCAGGCAGCGGGGCCCATGGCTAGGGCCCTCACACCCGCAGAACCCCCGTCCTCCCCGCGCTGCCCAGGGTCCCTAGGGAGCTCTGTCTAGCAGCCAGGGGCCCCTACAGGACTCTGGACCCCTCCCTAGCTCTCAGCACTCCAGAGGGGATGGGGGGGGGTGACAAGGGACATCCAGATGTGACCCCCTTTCTGCCTCTCCCTGGCAGAGACCGTCCCACTGCAGACCCTACAGTGTTATAATGACTACCACAGCCACATCACCTGCAGGTGGGCAGACACTCAGGATGCCCAGAAGTTCATCAACCTGACTCTCTTCCGGAGGCTGAATGAGTAAGTGCCACCAGGGCTCAGGGGTCAGAGGGCCCACAGGGAGGCTGCTGAGTGGGGCTGTGCCCCAGTGGGGGCTGGCCAGAGGGCAGGGACGGGGAGGCCCCTGCCCAGGAGCTCCTGCCCCATTAGGCAGCCAGCCAGGTCCGGGTGCTGATGGCCGGCGTCGGGGGTTTGGAGGGGGGGAAGAGTCTCCTACGTGAACATCGCTGTGGACGACAGAGGTGGTGATACTCGTCCTCCATCACGGTTTAACAGAGTCGCCCTGCAAAGGTCAGTTTTAGATTATCTTCGCTGCGAGGTGGGCAGGGCAGGCGTGTGACGCCCAGTTCACAGGTGAGCCAACCGAGGCCGCGGTGGCACGGTCCACGGGGCAGCTGTGGGGCCGAATGGGAGCCGGGGCCCTGCGGCCTCCGGAGTGTGGGTTTTCTCCGTTGCCCTCGCATGGTCTCCGGGGGGACGTGCCATTTGGGAAGATTCCGCACCGCGTTCTGGGGTCTGGTGACGGTCTGACCCACCATTCTGGGGATGATTAAATGGCCATCACCCAGACGCCAGCAAGGGCTGAAGCCCTGGGGTGCCTCCTGACCCCCACCTCCTCCGGTGGAGCCCACCCTCTGCTTCCCCTTGGAGGCCACCCTCCCCCAAAGAGTTGGCTAGACCCGCAGCGTCCAAGGTCTTTCCGGTTATTCTGAACCTGGAATGACTGGCCCCACCGGGCCACCCAGACCGCTCGGGCCCGAGGCAACCAAGCCCTCCCTGCTGTTAAACCCAATGCTCGGTCTCAGCCTCCTCCCTCCTTGACCGTGGGCGGCACCTGACACACACCGGCCCCACGGACCGTGGTGAAAGCACCTGTCTCTCCTGGCCGCCACAACCCCCCCCCCCCTCCGCTTCCTCCCCGGCTCGCCTTCTCTGTCTCCCTGTTCGCTCCCTTGTTTCATCTCTAACTTGAAGGGTGAGATGACCTGGGGTTCCTCCTTGGATCTCCGCTCTTTCATACCTGACCCAGTGGCAGAGACCCAGCCCCAGGCTGCATGCTGGTGACTCTCACGTGCTCTCCAGCCCCGCGCCCCCCCTCCCCCAGATCCAGGCCTACAGGTGCACTTGCCCCCCCCCCACGTGGCCTGTAGACGAAGGTGTCTTCCACCCCCAGCGATTTAAACCAAATTCCGCTCACCCCACCCCCCACCTCCCGCTTCACTGAATGGGAGCTCCCAGAGGCTCCTGCTGACCAGCTGGGAGATTCGTTGTTGTCTTCCCTCCTTTAGCACCTTCCCTTCCCCATCGGCGCCTCTAATCCGTCAGCAAATGCTGCAGACTCGATCTTCGAACAGGACGCGAATCTGGCCGAGGCTAACACCACCACCCTGGTGCGAACTACGGCCCGTCACTTGGCTATTTCAGGAGCCTCCTATCTGGTCTCTCAGCTTCCGAGACTACCGCCCCCATCCACCCCTATCTATCCACGGCCCAGCGGCCAGAGGAGGCCTTTGGGTCACGACATGTCACCCCTCTGCTCATAACTCAATTATCTCCACGCTCAGCGACATCCAAATTCTTCGGTTTCCTTTTAAGCGCCGTGTCACCTTGCTCTACTGGTCTCCCTCACCTCCCACCCTCACAGATGCCACTCCATGAACTCTGGGTGACCGCCTAATCCTACAACACTGCAGGGGCGCCTGGGTGGCTCGGTCGGTTAAGCTTGCGACTTCGGCTCAGGTCACGATCTCACGGTTTGTGGGTTCGAGCCCCGCATCGGGCTCTGTGCTGACAGTTCGGAGCCTGGAGCCTGCTTCCGATTCTGTGTCTCCTCTTCTCTCTGCCCCTCCCCCACTTGTGCTGTCTCTGTCTCTCAAAAATAAATAAAAATGTAAAAAAAATTTTTTTTTAATCATACAACACTCCAAGCCCGTGCCCGCCCCAGGGCCTTTGCACCAGCTGTTCCCTTTACCTGAACTCACCTTTTCCCCCAGAATTTGCGTGGCTCCCTCCCTGACTTCCTTCAAGTCTCTGCCCAAAAGTCGCCTTTGCCATGAGGCCTTCCCTGTCTCCCCTGTTTCAGATTGCACCTCCCACCCCACCCCTTCTGGCTTCCGTATCTCCCTGCTGTATCTGTCCGTGTAAAGTTTGCTCCATCTGATATGTGACGTATTTTATCCGGTTCTTCCATGCGTGTCCCCCTCCACCAGGACGGCAGCACCCTGGCCCCGGACAGAGCCTCGCACATGGTGACCGCTCAGGACCTTTGTTGAACGCGTGATGCTTCTTCACTCTGGGCTCACCATGTTCTCTGCTGGCAGGAACCCTCCAGTGCCAGTGTCCTGTGATCTCAGTAATGACACGGGCTTGTCATTGGACCACCCTTGTGCCGGCTGCGTGCCCAGAAGATGTGTCATTCCCTACAAGATTTTTGTCCTCGCCGACAAAGACTACTTCTCATTCCGACCAGACAGGCCTCTGGGCGCCCAGCTCACCGTGACTCTGGACCAGAATGGTAAGTTCTGGGGTTCCCGGATGGCAGTGGTCCCGGGAGGACAGTGGACCCCGGGGGGTGGCGAGACGGCAGAAGGGCCAGGAAGCGAGAGTCTTCAAGGGGGGGAGGGGGTGGCTCTGGTCTCTTGAGAGAGGAGGGTGTGGCCTCCCGACAACCGAGGCATTGGAGCAGGTCCAAGGGGCAGAGCCCCCGGCCGGTGGCACCTCCCTGGGCCCTGACTGCTCTAGCACCCGCCAAGATACTGCCTTCCAGCAGTGAAGGCTGCCCTTCTAGGAGAACCAGCCTCCCTATTCGGGTAGAAACTTCCTAGCTTGAGAACACCCATCACCGATATAGCCTCATCCAACGTCTGCAACGACCCATTTGATAGATGAGGCAGTTAAAGCCCAGAGAGGCCACATGACTTTTCCAAAGCGCCAGCCCTGAGCAGTCAAGCCAGTGATGGATCAGCTCTGCCCAGGGCTTCCTGCCCTGGAGATGGAGGTCATCACCTCCCTGCCCTCCCTGAGTGGCTTCCAGTGAGCGCGGCCCGCGTGTCCACAGCGGCCCCAAAAAGCCAATGGTCCCGGGTGGGTGTCGATGACCTAGCTAGGCTTCGTTCGACTGTGTGTTACCCAGAAACGTAACCAACGCTTCAGCCTCATTAATTCAATTTTTATCTGTGCTCACAATGAACCTACACGAGACATGTTCGAGGGGATCACCTTTTAAAGTTGAAATTGATGCAGTAAGAACCCTACGGATGGCTGGCTTTTAGGAAACACTGCCCAATATTACGTAACCATTACGACGACGTGTGGTGTCGCACACCCCTGTTTTCTTTTTCACCCCATGTCACTGATGTTGAAACCGAGGCTCGGAGAACAGGAACTTGCCCAAGGCCCCTCAGATACACGTGTGTGACTTTAGCATCCGGGGTTCCGAACGCTGGGCAGGCCCCACTGTAGGTGCAAGTGTCACACAGAGAGGGGACTCCCGCCTTCGCTTCCTGCCTGTTCTCATCACGGCAACACAAAGCCATTGCCCGGTGGAGGGGATTGGTTAGGCCACGGCCGATTCATTTGCAACAGTGTCTCTAAACGCGTTTGATGGATGAGAAAGGGCCCCATCCCGGTGGGGCTCAGAGCATGCAGGTTGAGAGGCCAGGAAATACCGGAGGTTGAACCAGAAGTGGGTGCCATGTGCCACATGCTGAGGGGCAGTGGGCAAGGAGCCTGGGGGCCGGGGGGTCAGGACAGGCTTCCCCGGGGCGGGGGGGGGGGGGGAAGGGCGTGGCAGGGGGGGGGGGGGGGGGGGGTGGCAAGAGCTTGGCAGGGAGAGCTGAAGGGTGGGTAAGAGGACAGAGCAGGAAGAACATTCCTAGAGGAAACAGCATGTGCCAAGGCTGGGAGACTGGGGAGGGCAAGGCGGGTTGGGGCAACCGCGAGAAACTGTAGCCCAGAAGCATCACCATCAAAAGGGCCGGACAGCGTGAGGAAGACGGAGAGGGGCAGGTGCAGGCAGGGGCCTGACCTGAGGACGCTGCTGGGCCCTGCAAAGGGGCTTAGGGGCCAACGTCTAGGTGATGGAGAGCCATCGAAGGCGCATGACTTGATCAGATGTGAGGACGCCCGAGGTGGGTGACGCACAGGGTAGACGGCAGGGGGCAGGAGGGGGCAGGAGGCTGGGGCCCGGGATGCAACCTGAGGCGCTCGTCCCACGGAGAAATGACGAGCATTCTACTGGAACGCGGCCAGGGCATGGGAGCGGGCGGCAGGGGGGCATACAAATCATACTTAGGACACACGTGCCCTTCACTCGTTCATCTGCTCCCTCACTGAGCACCCACATCCACCAGCACAGCAGTGAACAAGCCGGTCAGTGTCCCCGCCCCTGTGAAGCATATGGCCTGGTCACAGGGAAGGTGATATGCTGGACACGGGGACAACTTAGAAACGGGGAGGGGAGTGTGACGTTTGTCTCCTAGAGCCTGTGTTCAGCAGGGAGCTCAGCTCCAGCCCCAAGCCATTTTGGCAATGGATCAGGGAAGCTTCTGGTGCTGAGGAGGGACAGGTGTGTGCGTTGGAGCTGCTCTGAGGCTCCCACGAGTGGAGATCTGGGGTATTTTCCTTCCTCTGTCCGTTTCTCCATCTGTGAAATGAGCTAGTGGTCTACGATCTCTCAGGTTGGAGGAACAGGTTTGCGCTCAGGCTCCCAGTCGTTTCAGTTGGGAGCAGCTTCTAGAGCTCTGTGCTGAAAGGGATTCCCACTCCCCGGGGGGCTCAGGGGCTAGGAGTGCAGTGATTGATTAGTGATGTCTGCTGTGGCTGCGGAGAGGGGGCGCCCTGTATCTGCCACTCGGGGCTTAAGATTTTCTAGAGGCTCCAGCTCGGACATGCTCTCACATGCTACGTCCCGGTCGGACACATTGGATTGTGTTTCAAGGTCATCCCTCAGCATTCAGACACAGAAGCTTCAGGAAGGCAGGAGCCGTGCCATTTGTTAATGACTATGCTCGCCCAACAGACACACGTTTGCTGTTGGTTGACGGAATGCCTTCTTGAAAAGTCTGTGAAGGTTGCCTACATGTATTTATTCGTGGATTCATTCATCCTTCATTCACTTTGTCCCCCAAATTCACTGAACCACTAATCGCAGGCCATGGGGGTAGGGAAGGGTGTGGAGGGCCGAACCCGGCCACCCATAAGCTCCTGATTACTTGGAAAGGCAGAAAAGGAGACACATAAATGCCCCAGGGCTCTAAGGCCTATACAACGGGCTGTGGTGAGACAGGAAGAGGGGCAAGGGATTCTGCCCAAGGGGACGGGGGCATCCAAGAAAGTTCTAGAAAAGGAGACATGTATGCTGGGCTCTGAGAGGAGCAGGATCCTGGGCAGGTGGAAAGAGGAGGAGGATGGACAGCATCGTGGGGAGTAACGTGAGCCACAGCGCCCTCTGCTGGGAAGGGGCCGAACAGGCTGCGAGGTGGGCAGAAGGGACCGGAGGCTCCATTCGGAGGAACTTCACTGGCAGCACCTTTCACGGAGCTTGTGTGATATACACCAGAAATCTGTGCGGCTTTCATTCATGTTCACAGTGAACCCCCACAGTTTGGCAGGTGAAGGGCCTGAGGCCCACAGAGGAAAGGGTTCTTGTCCAAGGCTGCTCAGCGGGTAGGACGGCACTCAGCCTGGGGCCCCAGTCTGCCCACACAAAACATGCCGCCGTATAGTTATCCAGCCCCTTCTGAACACTTGACCGCCCCTTCCTCCAGTGCAGGCCCCTGCACCCGAGGACCTCCAGATCACCGCTGTCGGGGACCGTTTCCTGCTGACCTGGAGGGTGGCCCCTCCGGGTTCCCAGAGCCACTGGCTGTCAAACCTAGAGTACGAGGTGGTCTACAAGAGGCTTCAGGACTCCTGGGAGGTAGGGGCCATGGCCAGCTCTGCCCCAGCCGAGGGACCTGGCCCAGCTGGCACCTGTTCCATTAACCCCTCCCTCCCCGCAGGATGCCCCTACCCTCTACTGCAACTCCTCCCAGGCTGTCCTGGGGCCAGAGCACCTCCTTCCCAGCAGCACCTATGTGGCCCGAGTGCGTGCCCGCCTGGCCCCCAGCTCAGGGCTCTCGGGGCGGCCTAGCCAGTGGAGCCCGGAGGTTCTCTGGCACTCCCAGACAGGTAACAAAGCCAAAATCGGGGCAATGCCCTTCTGAGGGGAGGGCGGCTCATTCAGCTTCCGGACAGAAAGAGTCCAGGGGTCCGTCCTGCGGGATTCCACAGATCTTCTGTAGCCTGTGTTCAAGATCGATACCCAGGGCAGACTCCATCCCTACTGTGGCTCTCCAGACACAAGGGCTGCGTCCCACCCACGGCTGGGCCCCAGCCTCTTCTGCGCACTTTCTGCGCCCACGTTACAGTGATAAGCATCACGGGCGGTGGCCGTGGCATTCCGAGCAGCTGTGAGCACTATGCTGGGTGTGGACATGTCAACATCATCGTGTTGCGTCCCCCCCCCCCCCCACCAACACTGAAACCAGACGCTCTCCCCAGGGTGCACAAGGGGGTAAGAGGGTTCGCAGAATTCACTCTCTGACCTGCGGACACACCGCGGGCAGGTTCAGACTAATGCTAAGCCCTAGTTTTTCTGGTCCCAAAGCCCCATAGTCTCTCTGAGATGAGGCTCACGTAACTTGAGAGCGAAGGAAGGAATGGAGGAGGGGAGGATAAAAGGAAGTGTCTCCCTTCCCAGGGGACAAGGCCCAGCCCCAGAACCTCCAGTGCTTGTTCGATGGGGTCGCCATGCTCAGCTGCTCCTGGGAAGTGTGGTCTGAAGTGGCCAGCTCAGTCTCCTTCACCCTCTTCTACAAGCCCAGCGCCAGTGCAAGGTGAGCATCCTCTCCTCCCTCTCCCCACCCGCCCTTCCCTCCCCTCGTCACCACCTGTTTCCTTCAGACCTCCCCCTGACCCTGAGATGCCCCAGTGGAAGCCATGGCTCATCCCGAGGTTGCCTCCCTCCCGTGGCCCCTGCCTCCCTCGCCCTCACCTGCACCGTGATCCTCAGGGAGGAGGAGTGCTCCCCGGTGCTGAAGGAACAGCTCCCCGGCCTCTTGGTCCAGCACCGATGCCAGATTCCCGTGCCTGACCCCAGGAACCACAGCCAGTACG
Source organism: Panthera uncia (assembly GCF_023721935.1). NCBI lineage: Eukaryota > Metazoa > Chordata > Mammalia > Carnivora > Felidae > Panthera > Panthera uncia. Next base: position 127,541,555 of record NC_064809.1, read on the forward strand.
CCATCTCTGTTCGGGTGAAGGAGGAGGAGAAGTTTATAAAGAGCTCAGACCACAGTGAGTTCACCCCCAGCCTTGCGCGCAGGCCCCCTTGCCACAGTCCTGTCTCATCGCGTAACCCACGCAAACTCAGGACTCCCTGTGGCCCAGTCTTCACGTTGGTCACTGTCCACCAAACGTGGCCCAGCGAGCCAAGTGAACAAAAGTCATTCTAACCTTGACGTTCTCAAGAAGCAAGGACACCGCAATGACAAGGGCAAATAACATGAAGGAAGGTTCCACTGATAGTTCCCAGGAGCACATCTCTAAAGCCTGTTTTCTCCGATTTCTTGAGCTCTGCATTCCTGTCCAACCCCGCAGCTCCTCTGAAGCCCCTTCTGCCAAATGTACCCCCCTAGGCTCTCCCTTTCGTCCCCTGATTGGGTTTTTCGCTCTCCGATTTCCAAAGTCCTCCACGCACTGATATTTTCAGGCTTCAAAATAGTTGAGCTGTGAGTTACTTCTTCAATCGGGGGGCTAGAACATGCGCAAATAAATGGTAGCTCCTTGCGGGTCAATATCCCGGACTCCTCTTATGCAGCAAGAATCCCATGCAAAGGAACCTCCTGCGTTGCTTCCTGAGGACCCAGGCTCTTCCATCCAGACTTCAGTGTGGGGGGGAGGCCACAGCCAATCTGTCTTGCTCACCCAGGTTGGAATCCACCACTCACTCCGGGGATGCCGGGTTGCCACCTTTTCCTCTACCACTCGTTAGCTGCCTGGCCTTGGCAAGTTAATCGTTCCGGGGCTCAGTTTCCCCGTCTGTGAAATGTGACGAGTTAATAGTACCTACCATGTTGGGTTGCTGTTAGAATCAAGTGAGAGATTCACGCAGACTGAGCATGTACGACGATACCTGCGACATAGTTAATTCTGTAGACTAGGACGAATTAATAGTGTTTCTATTTTTACGTAAATGCTGGGCGTAGCCCGTGCTTTGGCTCACCTCCCTACAAAACGAGACTATCTCAGCATCTCCCAAGCGGAGGGCTGCTCGGATCAAAGTGGATAGTGTGGCAAAGTGAGGTGCAAGGACCCCGAGAAGGGGTGGACCGGGAGAGAGAGCGCCTGTGACGAGCATGGGATGAAAAGAACGTTCCATCAGAGGAATGCTAAGAACAGCGTTCCCTAAAGGTTTCCCTCCCTCCAGTCCAGATGGCTCCCCCGACCCTCAATGTGACCAAGAGCAGAGACGGCTACGCCCTGTCCTGGACAACAGAGGAGATGCTTTACAAACACATAGGTCACACCTTCCAGATCCAGTACAAGAAAGACGCAGACTCATGGAAGGTGAGGGCCTATGCCTGGGAAGGGGCCTGGATTGGGGTAGGGGGATGGGAGAAAACACGCAGGGGGGCGCCGACCTGCCAGGGGCCTGGCTCCCAGCAGGTGACCGGTCAGAGGAAGCCGCTGAGACTTCGCGGTCACGGCCCTGTGTGGTCAATTGGTCTTGTCCTATCACTTGGCGGAGGTGCTAAAGTTCACAGGGGTGATGTGACATGGCCCAGATTGACGATGGGACCCTGACTTGCCAAGGGGATGTAGAACGTCGGGACTCGGAGGGCTGAGAGGCAGCTGGGTGAAGGGTTTTCAAAAGTCAGGAGGGGATTCTTCTTCAGAGAAATCTCTGGAACACAGATGTGCAGTTGCTGAGAGCGGAGCTGCTCTGATAAAGCAGGCAGGCCCCGGCCCAGGGTTCGGTCTCTGGCCCCCACCCCCAGACGGCCCCCGGGCTGTGTGTGCAGCACCCGGGCTCCCCGCAGCCCCAGTTGGCAACCTCAGAGCCCGCCCCAGACCTTCAGGTCCGGAAGCGGGGAAACGGAAGCCAGGAGGGGCGCCATCAGCGGTGGAGCTGGGAGTGGGGCCCCGGCTCGCAAACCCCGTCTTGGGGTCCAGTGATGCTGCCCTGCGTTCCTGGGCAGGCCATAACCGGGGTCCAGGCCATCCCCGAGGAGCTCGGGAGTGGGCGGGGCGGTTTAGAGTGAGGGTGGCACACGCTGTGTCCTCAGGATTTCTGGGCCTCGGTGTTGTCCTATGTCGCAGGGGTGCGGCCCCCCGTCCCGTCCAGAGTGCTCTGCCTCTGTGCGCCCTGGGGCAGGGCCCTCCATGGGGGGCAGGGAGGACTCAGATCTGGGGATGCGGCTGCAGCCCAGGCCTGACGGGACAGAAAAGCTGGGGCGCTGAGGTGGGAGGGGCTTGCGGCTGTGCCCCCCCCCCCCCCCCCCCCCCGCACCAGGCAAATAGCCTCAGCCTCAGCAGACCTGCTCACTTGCCTGTGCCCACAGGAGAGCAAGACGGAGACCCTCCAGAACTCCCACGTCATGTCACTGCCACAGCTGGAGCCCTTCACCAGGTACCAGGCGAGAGTGAGGGTCAGGCCCACCCCCAGCGGCTACAACGGGGTCTGGAGCCAGTGGAGTGAGGAGACCTTCTGGGACACGGAGTGGGGTAGGTGTCCCAGCCAACCCCCCTTCCGGGTACAGCCCAGCTGGGCAGAGGACAAGCGTGATGTGAACACAGGGGTGTGACCCCACTCCACCTGAGTGTCCTTTCCTCCCCGTGTCACTAGTCACTGCAAAGCGACACCTATGTGGCAGGTGAGGTCCTGAGAGCAGAGAAGAGGGGTCCTCCCTTGGACTGGAGCTTAGCCCTCTATTGATATGACCCACGGTTTGTTCCATTAGCCTTGGTGACAGCCATCACCTAGTGACCACTCAGCATGCGTTTCCGGTTACCATGGTAGCAAACATCAGGAGCGATGGGCTGGGGCCTGGGATTGGAAGGGTTCGGTCTGATTTCTTAATCTCCCCCATTGCTGCTTCCAATGTCTCTCACCGTTGGCCATAGTGGCCACCAGGAGACAAGTACCAGACTAGGTCCAGGACGTGGTGGCAGAGAGAGGACCGAGGAGGTATTAGCAGCAGGGACCCCAGCCCCAGCCAGCCTTGCAGGGGGGGAGTCGCAGGGAGAGGGCCACAATCAAGCGGAAAGGAGGACTGGACACCACGCCTAAGGGAAGAGACCAAGAAAGTCCTGGAGGGGCCCAGCCTGTGAAGGGCTCAAGGCTGCCGGGCAGGCAGGAAGTTGGGGCTCCCGATGGGCCTTTGTACCTGCTGGTTCCTATACTAGCATGGCCTTCCCCATCTCCGCCTCTCCAAGCCTCCCTGTGCCTCGATGCTCAAGCTTATATGCTGCCTCCTACAGCAAGTCCCCTGTGATTGCCATGGGCTGGAGTCATGGCCCTGCCCCTCACCCCCATAATTCCTTCTGCTACTGGAAAGAATCTAACCCTCTGTGTCCTTCCCAGCACTTGAACATGGGGGTGGGGGAGGTCAGACCAATGCCCTCTTCTTCGCCTATGTCTGGCCTCCCCGCCCCGCCACGCTGCACGCCAAGCCAGTGAGTTTCTGGAGTGCCGCGCCTGCACAGAGCAGGGTCTGGGGGCACTGACCTGGCCTCAGCTCCTCCCCACCTCCTAAGCCTCCAGCTCTGTCCCTCCCCAGATGCTAATGTTCCTTTTTCCTTCCCGGAAGTCCTGCCCACGTGGGTCCTGGCTCTCATCCTGGTGTTCACCACACTGGCCTTGCTCCCTGTCCTGCGCTTCTGTGGCATCTATGGGTACAGGTAAGGGGACTCTATGATGGGGGGGGGTACTCAGGAGCCCAGGGGGTGTCAGGGACCCCACAACTGGCTCCCTCTAGTCCCCGCTCCGCACCCGCTCCCTGGGAAGCCTTGGCCACCTCCCACCTTCTCCCTGGGCCTCAGTTTCCTCTTTGCACGTGAGCATGGGGCCTCTGGCTCACAGTCACCTCCCTGGTGTCTCTCTAGGCTGAACCGGAAGTGGGAGGAGAAAATCCCAAACCCCAGCAAGAGCCACCTGTTCCAGGTAGGAGTGGACCGCGAAGGCGGCCAGGGTGGTAGGGGCGCCTCACTCTTGCAGCCACGTCCCCGTCCCTATGTCTTCCCCGCCTTCCCGTGGCTTTGAGTGTGAAGCAGAGGTGGCCCGGGAAGGTGCTAGAAAGCTCTAAGAGGCAGGCCAGCCCCGGCAGGTTCAGCTCTGCAATCCTCTGGGCACCTGCAGGCTCCCAGGGCTGGCCCAGGGTGCAGGGCTCCCTCGGAGCAGGAGCCAGAGGCGGGAGTCGGGGTGGCCTCGGGGAGGGGCTCAGTCCCGTGGGGGCAGGTGGGCTCACAAGAGGCAGAATGGCTTCCCTGAGGATGGGACAGCAGAGCTGAGCTTTGAAGGAGCCAGGGTGGGGCCAGGTGGGAAAGGCCACCGCAGACAGAAGGCCTGTGGAGGATGGGCACGGGACCCCTCTCATAAAAGGAGCCGAGGGGGGGCAGGCAGTGAGGCTGGCAGCATCCCAGATGCTGAGATGGACGCAAGGCAGGCGGTGGCACATGGGTCACAGGAGCCCTTTGGTCCAGCAGGGCCAGCTTGCCCGGTGGCGGGCGGGGGGGGGGGGACCCTCATGGCTACTGTGGGGGAAAGTAGGGTGTGAGTGTGGAGGCAGTGACACCCCAGATTAGTGAACTTGCAAGAAGAGGGTCCCCATCCTCAGATGCTCGAGGGCCCATGGGAAGTCCCAGCCCCTCTCTGGGCTTCTCCTCCCTGGTGTCAGGGGGCCCTGGCGGGTCCTGACCTTGCTGAGACTCCTTCCGTGTCTGGGGGGCTCGCTGTATCCCCTGTCATGCCCTGGCCTCCTCGCCCCACCCCCACCCCCCACCTTCAGCTTCTCGGGCTCCCACACAGCCACGGCACAAGGGTCCTTTCTCTTTCCAGAACGGGAGTGCCGGGCTCGGGCTCCCAGGCAGCATGGCGGTACTCACCATCAGGAGCCCCTTGCACAAGGGGCCGAGAGGCAGCTACTTCCCTGAGCTGGAGGGGTGAGTGTCTGGGCACGGGGTCCCTAGGATGTGGGAGGGTGGCCCCATTGTGCACACTGGAGGCTCAGAGGAGGTGGCCTCTGGCCTGTGGCTCAGTATAGAGAGATCCGTGGGGGTTGGTGGCTCTAAAGCAAAAGGCATACCCGTCAGACATCCGGAAGACCTTCCTGGTTCCCAGGTTAGGGAGGGCCATACCATGGACTTGACCAGACACGGAAGACCGGAGCAATGACCTCTCCCTGCCCTACTGGCCAAGCAGACCCCACACTGAGGTGCTGATGGCACGGTGGGGGATGAAGGGATGAGGGCATGACTGAGCCCCGGTCCCCGAAGCTGGGTGGATATCAAGGAACCTGGGGTGAGGGGACCACACCTGGCAGGGGAAGAGCTTGAACAAGAACATGGAGGCTGGCGGGCGAGACCCACGAGGGCCACCCGATGTCCTCTCCGGGCCCGCTCCCTGACCTTGCCCTGCTCTGTGCTCTCCCTGAGCTCCGGGTGGGGCCAGACCTCCCCCTGACCCCGGCCCCTAGCCCCAGCATGAGCTGAAGTGGCTGCCCAGGGGACCCCAACGTCCCTGTGCCCATTCTCCCCGCAGGGTGTTTCCCGCAGACTGTAGGCACAGCGAAGTGTCACCTCTCACCACAGAGGACCCGAAAGATGTGCACAAATCACCGTGTGACCCTGACACAGCTTCAGCCACTTCGGACCCGTGCACGGAGCAGCCCCCCAGCCCCCATCCAGGCCCGTCGGCCCCCGCGGGCAGGCCCGAGAGCCGGGTCTCCGGCTTCGACTTCAACGGCCCCTACCTGGGCCTACCCCGCAGCCACTCCCTGCCTGACGTGATGGGCCCTCCGGAGCCCCCACAGAGGGGCGTGAGCCAGAAGCCACAGCCTCCGGGGTCCCTGGAGTACCTGTGTCTGCCCGCGGGAGGACAGGTGCAGCTGGTTCCACTGGCCCAGGTGATGGCACAGGGCCAGGCCAAGGATTTGGAGAGGAACCCCGGCCCGGAGGCTGAAGGGAACCCCTCACCGGAGTCGGGGGCAGGCCTTGCCTCTCCTGTATACAGGCTGATGGTGAGCGGTCAGGGCCCAAAGGACAGGGCCCTCACGGCTCTGCCCACTGGCTCTGGGGACCCTGGGGACGGCGTCACGGCCTCTGGCTACGTCACCACCGCAGACCTGGCACTTCCCTGGCCCCCGGGGCTGCCGTCTGCCTCCAAGGTCCACCCCCTGAACCTGCCCTCAGACCAGAACCACGGCCTCAGTCTTGGACCGGCCCGTAGGCTCTGTAGCGTCCCAGCCCCCACGAAGCCAGAAATCGAGGGCTATGTGGACATCCCTCTGACCCCAGGCCAGTCCCCCAAGTCCTCTCTGGGCAGTCCTGCCCCTCCTGCAGCCAGCAGCCCCATCCTGAGCCCAGGGGAGGCAGCCCCCAGCCCCCCACACCCCGAGGGGCTCCTGGTCCTGCAGCAAGTGGGTGACTACTGCTTCCTGCCTGGCCTGGGACCTGGCCCTCTCTCACCCGCTTCCCCAGGACCGTGTCCTGAGATCGGGGACCACGACCACATGTTCCAGGCCAAGAAGGCCATGCGCCCTGCCATTCCCCAGGTGCCAGCCGTCAGGCATTTCAAAGCCCTAAAACAGCAGGACTACTTGTCGCTGCCCCCCTGGGATGTCAGCAGGCCGGAGGAGGTGTGCTGAGCCACCCCAGATCCCGGGGGGTGGTCCACCTGCCCTCCCGCCACCTCCCGGCCCCTCCCACAGTCCCTTCCGCAAAGCCCAGGAGAAGCTTCCGTGCTGGAACAGATGATCCGGAAGTTAGTCGACCTCCTCCCTTCTCACTTGACCTTCGGCCAAGGAATTCTGCCCCCACTGCTTCCCGATCTCTCTCACAGACACACACACACACACACACACACACACACACACACATTTTTCTGTCCTGTTAACTTAATCTTAAACTCCAGACTGTTAGCGCTCTCTCTATACTCATTCCGTTTGCCCACTTTTTTTTTTCTTACCAGATTTCCTTGCTTTTGCCACTGTCTTCTTTCTCTTTCCACTGACTTATCATTCAAGTGAGCTTGAGGTCCGAGCTAAGCCCATCCTGAGAGGACACGTCTTGGTCAGAGCCTGTTCTGACGTTGACATGTCCGGTTGTGTTAAGGACTTGTGTCTGCAGCCTGGCCCTGGTAGGTGCGAATGCGTTTCCTTCATGGGGAGGGAAGAGACCCCCCCACCCCGTGAGGGTCGTGGGGGAGGGGTGAGGTGGGGAAGAGCAGTGTAGGACCGGCCTGCTTATGGCTGGCACTGCAGCCCCAGGCACTGTGGCAAAATACCAGCGTTGACGACGGTCACACCAAGCCATGGGGCAAGAAAAGAGTTGTTCTGAGCCCGTGGGAGCCCCTGCTGGGCCCACCGCTATGACTGGGGAGGTCGGGACTGCAGGCCCCTGCCTCGGATAGAGGCCACCCGCCCAAGTGAAGAATGTCCCAGCTGCCTGCTGGCCACAGCGGTCTCCCTTCTACACCCGGGCTGGTGGGGCCTGCAGAAATTCAGAAGCAGAGGGGAGTCCTGAACCCACATACACTCTAGAAATGTTGGGAAAAACTGTTCAACAAAGGAAAAAAAGGAAAATGATCAAAGCCTTGTACACTTTGGGGCTTATAGTCAACATGGCCCTCCTGCCCTCCCTCCAGAAAGACCTTACAGCCCCCACCCCCGCTGGCCATGGACGAGGGGCTTTTGATCTATGTCTGGGCCTCCATGGAGGATTATGGCTTCTTAAAAATCTGTGCCTTTCTGATATGCAAAAACAAAAAAAGGCATTAAATCATTTAAATTTGCATTATTTGATAGCTATCAGGTTGCACATGGTTTCGTATTTCTTGGGCACTCCTATTTTGTTTTACGGGGCTAAGCCCACTAAGGACTTTGCTCTGTTGGGTATTCATCCTTTTCTGATTAAGTTTTTAAAACTGTTTACATGCGATCTTTCACGGACGGTGCACATTTTTTCCCCCTAGTTTGTAGTGTGTCTTTTCATTTCATATGTGAGGCCCGTAGACGTACACGATGTCGACTTTTCCGCATTTCGGGTTAGAGTCACTGGCTCCACTTTTGATGTCAAATTTACAAAAGCCTTCGCCACTTCGAAATCACGTTTGTCCTAATTTATATTTTCACCAGTACTTTCTGAGTTTCAAGCTTTTTGCGTCAAATCGTAATGACTTTGGAGTGGATGCGTGCGAAGGGGAGAACTGCCTGTATGTTTGCACCAAACGAGTGGCCTGGGTGTTTTTCCATCGTTTGCTGAAACACCCATTCTTCGCCCATCCAACCGAAATGCTACTTTTATGATCTAGAAAGTGCCTGAGATACTTGGAATGTTCTAGCTTCATAATGTTTTTTAAACAAGCGGCCAACCCGATGTCCTTGTAACCTTTGTTCCCAAATCCCTGTTCATCACAAAAGTGTTTGTGGTCAGGGGGAAAGGAATTCTAAACAGCGTATATAATTCACCAATGGTGAAATTAACAACAAGACTTCAGGATATTCTAACGCGGAATCCTGTGCAACAGATGAATACGGCAGTCAGGCCTACGTGGGTTAGAAAGAAGTCCAAGATGTGAATTTCGAGATGCGCAGATACTGTTAGCTGAAAAAAAAAATTGCAATAAAATGTGTTCGCTGTAAACCAAAACCCTTCGCTCGTGCGTATGTGTTGGAATTGTCAGGGGAGGGGTGCGGTTTGAAACCACAGTTGCATTAACGAGGGTAAATTCTGTGAAACAGAAGGGCCGTGGGTCTTTGAGACACCACGGCGAGTTTGGGGACAGTGTAGACAGACCAGGAATGCAGTGCCAGCAGGGTGGAGGTCCTCGGACAGCCCCGGAGGGAGCTGGGCTCTAAGCCGAGACCTCCTGTCCTCAGAACTGTTGCGAGCCAGCCCGGAGGGGAGAGACCTCCCGGCTACTTATCCTAATAAACTCCATGAGGGGCGCCAGCCTGGCTCAGTGGATGAAGCGTCCGACTCTTCGTTTTGCCTCAGGTCACGATCTCCTGGTTTGTGGGTTTGAGCCCCACATCGGGCTCCGTGCTGACAGCGTGGAGCCTGCTTGGGATTCTCTCTCTCCCTCTCTCCGTGCCCCTCCCCTGCTTTCTCTCTCTCTCTCTTTCTCTCTCTCTCTCTCAAAAATAAATAAATAAACATTAAAAAAAAAAACAAAAAACATTTAAACTCCAGGAAGTGGATTCGGGGTGGAATCCATTTACCGCTCTGGAGTGGGTGACTCTCTAACCCAACTTCATCGCGCTCCCATTTGCCTGGCTGGCTTTCGGTGTCTCTCTCAGTTTCTCTCTGAGAAAGTGCAGTCCTGGTTTCAGTGGGGTTGGTGTCAGGCGGGGAGCTGCCTCATATCAGAACACGCAGCGTCCTTGGTAGAATATGACGTCAGGAAGGGGAACCGGATGGAAAGGGGGGAAAGGATTGAGCGTTTGAACGCTTGGGCGGGACACAGAGATGGAGCAATCCCCATGCACGAAAGCCAACCTGGGGTCTCCTTATAGTCGAGCAGGTGCGTGGAGGTGAGTCCGGGTGGATTCACAGATAATGAGCTCACAGTAGATGCCGAGCCAAAAGAATGATGGTTGGAAACAGGACCCGATGTGTCACAGGAAGGGGCCGTGATCTGTTCGCTGGGCCCCAAGGCTGGAGTGCGAACTTGGGCCGTTGGGTGGCTGCCCTCGCCCCAGGAAGCCCTCACCGGGACCAGAGCCGAGCTTGAGAGCTCCCACCTTGACTGGGCCTCCACCTGGCTGTGTCACCCTGGGGTGCCTCTTGCTGTCTTCAGCCTCACTTTGAAGCCTCCCAGGCTGTAAAATGTGGGGACCAGGTGGCATCTGCCAGTCTGTGCCCTGAGCCTGGCCCCTGCGGGCCTGGGGTTCCCTCCTGCCCTCGCCGCTCTGCTGACGTTCCCCAGAAGCAGAGCCCAGGGTCCTGAGGACCCCCAGGGTCCGAGTCGAGCATTGCCGTGCTAGAACAAGTTTCTGGGATCCAAGAAGAAACTGAAAAGCCATTCACCAGAAGCCAAACCTCACTACAACTTTATTATTATAAATGTGAGTTTCCAAGCTTTAAGTGCTAGGCATTAACAACAGACCCTCAACACTGCTGATGTCAGGTCACTCTGGGTGTCCCCTCTGATGCCCCACGATCCTCAACGCACATTCCTGTTCAACCAGCCGTACGGAGTGACCCCTGACCTTCCGGTGCATGGGAGAACATAGGTCAGGTCAAAGTTCCTGGCAATCTGTTTCCAAAAAGAACTCCGTACTCAGGATTGATGGCTTAGGCTTATCCTGAAAGCCTCATCTGCAACTTCTGGGCCGGCGCCCCGGGGCCGTGGTTTCCGCAAGACTTTTGTTTCAATCTTAGCCTCCAAAGACTCGAAACGACCGACCGACCGAGGAGTAGCATCCTAAGGGATTCGCATCAAGCCTCCTGTGTTGAGAGTGAAAGAATAGAACCAGCTGTGCCTGGAGTCCCTGTAATCCCAGCTCCCCATCCTCCCCGCCCTCTTCTTCCCCTTTACGTCGTCTGCCTCAAAGACACCCGCTCGCGCTGCATTTTGAACTTCACCCTCTGGGAAATTTGGGCATGGCGGAAGTCGGCATTTGGCTTCTAAGTTGCTCTCCCAAGATGTGAGCAAATCTCCAACAGGTTCTTTGCTTGAAGGATCTGTGGCCTAAAAGGAATTCAAAAATGAAACCGCATCCTCCAAAGAGATTCTGTCCTGTGTGAGGAATGCTAATACTCTCGAATTTCTACAGAGATTAGAATTGTAATAGGACGAAATCTCTATTTTCCGCCTTTTTCTGTTATTTAAATCTAATAAGCTCTGTCTGTAATAGTCCTCCTGAAATTATCAAGCAAACACGCTGTCTTTTCTTTTTTAACTTTTTAAAATGTTTTTATTTATTTTTGAGACAGAGAGAGAGCGTGAGCAGGGGAGGGGCAGAGAGAGAGGGAGACACAGAATCCGAAGCGGGCTCCAGGCTCCGAGCTGTCAGCACAGAGCCCGACGCGGGGCTCGAACTCACCGACCACGAGATCATGACCCGAGCCGAAGTCGGACGCTTCACCGACTGAGCCACCCACGCGCCCCAAACACGCTGTCTTAACACTTGTACAAACCATCAGTCTATGTCCCTTTTTAACTTGTAAAGCTCTTAGTTGCGATTTTCTTTGTAAAATTAATAGCTTTCACAATCATTAATTAGTGCGGCGTTTTGCTCTCAAAATAATAAATACGTATTTATACTTCAACGGACGGATTCAGTTCCAGCATGAGAAGTGCGTAAGGAAATACGTTGCAAGGAGGGAAGAGAGAAGCAGGTAGGTAGGAACACAGGTTAAAAGGGGCAAACCATGCTGCTGTTCAGACATACCGTGGCTGATGGGTGGTGCCCGAGAAGTCAGGGTGCTGGTTGCGGGGGGGGTGGCTGGCCTGGGAGCAGTATGTGGAGGGCCCTGCGTGGCTGGTGAGATGTCTCTCCTGTCCGCGGGGTAGGGGGCAATGATAAGGATATTCACCTTGTGACAATTTATTAAGCTAAACCGTTTCATGTGGTTTGGGGTACTTGTGCTACAAAATGAGTTGTAAAAAAACAAAACAAAACAAAACAAAAAAACAGGATAAAGTGCCAATCTGGAAATAAGAAATACCAAATGCTGGGGCGCCTGGGTGGCTCAGTCAGTGAAGCATCTGACTCTCGATTTCTTTTTTTTTTTTTTTTAAATGTTTATTTATTTTTGAGACAGAGAGAGACAGAGCATGAACAGGGGAGGGGCAGAGAGAGAGAGGGAGACACAGAATCTGAAACAGGCTCCAGGCTCTGAGCCATCAGCACAGAGCCCGACATGGGGCTCAAACTCACGGACTGTGAGATCATGACCTGAGCCAAAGTCGGACACTTAACCAACCGAGCCACCCAGGCGCCCCTGACTCTCGATTTCAGCTCAGGTCTCATGATCTCATGCTTCGCGAGATTGAGCCCACATTGGGTTCTACACTGACAGCGTGGAGCCTGCTTGGGATTCTCTCTCTCTCTCTCTCTCTCTCTCTCTCAAAAATAAATAAACATTTAAAAAAAGAGAGAGAGAGAGAATGAATGCCGTGGCCAGTTGTTTCCAAAGATGATGGCCACTGTCCCTCCCAGCCAATGCCCCTCTGGGGTGTGACTTTGTGGAACCTCTTATTAAGAGGTGGAAGGTTTTTCTTCTCCCCTGGGACTTGGGTCAGCCAGCAGAATGCAGCCGAATGAGGCGTGGGAAGGGCAGGCAGGCCAGGGCTGGAGCTTGCTGGCTCCCCCGGTCAGCCCACAGGCAAGCAGCCCAGGCTGTCCAGCCATCAAGGTCTTGCGGGGACAGAAGGCCTGGAGGACGAGCGGCCACGCGGAGGGGAAGGAGGCGTCCCTGTGACACCAGCACGGCCATCCCCGGCGTTCCTGCCCCAGCCCAGCTCCCAGCTAACTGCCGCCACAGGGACGTCCCCCCTCGGTTTCGTGGAGCAGAGCCACCCACCCGACGGTGACAGCTGCTGACAAGTGCTTGCTGCTTTTGGGCACAAACATGGGTGGTTTGTTCCAGGCCGAGGGGCCGCGGGTTCTTCAGACACATCGCTTTGCTGGGTGGAGGGGAAGTCAGCTCTGGGGCGGTCATATGGTTGGTCACACCTAAGCAATGCTGGAACCTTCTCCGCAGGGCCTCTCCAGGCCCAACCTCAGGGCACCCTTGTTTCTCACGATGGGACCCTCTTAGGACACCATCGCCCCCCCCTTCCCGTATCCCCCAGCCCATCGGCGGATCCCCTCTTTGTCTGGTCTGCTTCCTCAGACCTGAAGACACAGTCAACTCTCTTCCTTCCACCTTTGTGCCCGCCCTCACCCAGCTGGGGCCACTTTCCTCCTGCAGCCACACTTTGCCCAAGAGCCCACTTCCTGTCGCCATAGTCTGGCTCCCGCCCACCACGCCCCAGCATCATCTCTCGCCAGCGTCACCCGGGGACCTCGCGTCGCTGGCCAGCCTGCCCCTGGACTCACTTTGATCCTCAGACGCGGCAGCCAGACTCGGCCTGTCCCGGAGCTGTAGACACCTCTCCCTCTCTTCCACCTCTCAGCTCCCCAGCGCCCCCTCCGACTGGCCGTTGTCGGTCCTCCCTATGGTGCGGGGTTGTGCTCCCCTTTCGCAGCCCCCTCCCGCATCGTGCTCGTCTCCGGGTTCTCGGGCCTTCCCACATCTCTTATCTCTCCCACGTGTTCCTCCAGATCACTTCCCTCCTCCAAACCCCACAGCCCCGGAGCCAGCTGCCTACAAGACACCTCCCCCTCAGGCGTTCCAGAGATGCCTTGAAGTTAGCATCCCTCAGCCCGGCCCCCCGACGCCCTTTAATTTGAGGCCTTGCCCACGGCCACGGGCCCCGCTAAGGCCAGAGAAGAGCAGGACACCTGACAACTCGTGGGCAGGGATGGCCGGAGCCCCAAATGGGGAGCCAGACAGGAGGCCCCGCCACCCCTCCCCCAAGCCACATGCCTTTCATCAAGGGCGAGGGGGGTCACGGGGCAGAGGGGACACCGGGACCCAAACGGTGGTCACGGGAAGCGAAGACCTCATACACTCGTTCCACTCAAAGGCAGATGAGAAGACAGAGGGAGGGGTCGGTCGGGCTCAGAAGACTGACAACCTCCCTCTCCGGTGGGGGGACTGCGCTTATGAAAACCAGCCCCGTGGGAGCCCGTGACTGGAATCATACCTGGACCTGGGGCAGGGGAGCTGGCTTTGCAGTCACGCGGCGGGGAGGGCGGCGACTCCTGCTCTGTACAGAGCCGTGTGGCCCTGAACAAGTCACTTCACCCCTTCTGAGTCTCAACGTCTCATCCGTAAAATGGGAACATTCCTAGCTGTTGCCCTCATAATGCGACGGTGAGGATTCAGGTGAGATGAGGGTGCTCACACGGCCCAGAGGCCTTGGGCTGTTTCTGCGGATGTGGGGCAACCTTGAAGGCGAGGAGAAGCCCAGAGAGAAAAGGGCTTTCGTGTCTGTAGACCCTAGGGGGTGTGGTGGGAGCCTGGGGAAGAGGTCCTGAGTTGGGGTCTGGAAGCCTAAGCCTGTCCTTGAACGTGGTGCTTAGGAGGGGCCAGGGCTGGGGACCCAAGGAGGGAGCTGTGCTACCCCAGACCCCCAGCCTCGCCTGCCCAGGAGAGGGGTTCACCTGTCACCTGTGCCTGGAGGCTTCCGTGGCGACGGTCCGGTTCCCAAATGGGGTCACCGCCTCCCCACGACACCCAGGACATCCGGAAGCCCCAAATAGACCAGCAAACCCTCACCCAGTGGGCCAGATGGAGACGTACCTCCCCAAACCCCTCCACCCTGAGCTGGGAATGAAGGGGTAAGAGCCACGCCATCATCTTGAAACAGAGTTGGGCAGTAAAGATTGCCAGTAAGGCTCTGACAGTCCTTCGACATATATTTATACAACCCTCCCACCTTCATATAAAAGAGACAGACAGCCCAGGAGGCAGAGTGAAAACCGGGGCCTGATACATCTGGTTTATGAATGAATGGCTATAGTCCAATTTATTTCTTGCCCCCGGCTTGCTAGAATACTGCATCAGCTTTAACCGGATGCGATGAACTGAGCGTGACATTTGCTTGGTGTCCTCATTGATGACGAGTTGCATAAAATCCTTCACGTGTGTTCATTTTACTCCTGCGTGATTTTATCCTCTTTTTAAAAAAAAAATTTTTTTTTAACGTTTATTCATTTTTGAGAAGCAGACAGAGACAGAGGGCGGGCCGGGGAGGGGCAGAGAGAGAGAGGGAGACCCAGAATCCGAGGCAGGCTCCAGGCTCCGAGCTGTCGGCACAGGGCCACATATGTCGGCACAGGGACCCATGAGTCCCATGGGTCGCTCCCTGGGCCCAGAGCATCTGTTTCCGGGGGCCCCGAAGCTGACCGGACTCCAGGAAGTCAGATCCGATTTATGGAAGTCACAGAAACATGTCAGTTTGTCGTGAGCAAGTCCAGAGGCAAACTAGACCGAGTGCTGAGCTGGACCGTCCAGCTCACCCACAGTCTGTGGAAACCTTGCTGGACGGCCACTTAATAACAGCAGGATATCATTCCGTGTCACGCCACACGGTGAGGGGCTGAGCAGCCAGGTGTGGGTGGCACCAGGCTCTGATCGGGACAAGGGCTGGTTGCTCCATGACCAGAGGCAGGCAGACACCCCCCCCAGCCAGGATGTGCCTTTGCAAAGAGGGCTGGAGGCCAAGGTGGGCAGCCTCTGTTGTTCCTGGGTGCCGTGGGGCTGGCCGTGGTTGGGAACGCCTGCCTTCTCTGGACTTTGATTCTTGGTGATCTCCATGAACTAGCAGCAGTTACCCAACACCAAAAAACTGGGATCGAGCAAAGAATGTTCCTCCTCATTTCCCATTTGTTATGTTGCCAGGCACGATCCAGGCACCCCGGCGCCATTGCCAGTCTTCTGCTCGAAGGTGGGGTTCTCCAACCTCTGGGGAAGCCTGGCTTTACACCCCTTCTCCTGGGGATGGTGGCAGCACCAGTGGGATTCGCCCGTGTCCCGGGAGACCCCCTGCGACAGCCAGATGGAGCAGTTCTCGGGGCCCGTGTGACAGGCAATCACAAGCTCCTTTCGTCTCACTTGGGTAATGATGCAGTCACTTTTCTCTAATTCTTAAGGGACACATATGCATATCTAATGAGCAAGCAGGCGGGATTCCAAACACAGAGGGTTTTAAACATAATTTTGAGAGAGCGGCTCTGAACAGGGAACCCATAGACATGATGTCATGCCTCCTTATTAGAGATGAGCAAGCTTTCCTTGGAAGGATGTGGAGCCCTGGGCAGGGGCTGCTTAAGAAAAGCAGACAACAGTTGAAAGAAGGACAGAAGGACAAAAAGGAAGGGAGAGAGGGAGAGAGATTGGCCTCTTCCCACCAGAAGAGCATGTCTTGATACTTTGGTATCCTGAGGTCTTAGGTTCCATGTAGAGGTTTCCCAAGAGAACCTGACAATGACCCACCAGGGTGGAATGTTAATGTGGATAAAGTCATGGCTAGCACTCTTTTCGCTTCCAGATTAGAGAACTCTTCATCATTCCCCTCGTCTCAACTAAACCCTAGACCGGCTTCTTCTTGACTCTAGGCTCTCGCCTTCCTTTCCTTAGAGAGTTTTCTCTAGGAAACGTGGAAATTCTTTCTCTGCCCCTCTGAGATATATGTAGATCTTTTTGAAAAGACTCCAGTTTTACAGCATAGAACTGTCTTTCTTTTTTTTTTTTTTAATTTTTTTTTTAATGTTTATTTATTTTTGAGAGAGAGAGAGAGAGATGGAGCGTGAGCAGGTGAGGGGCAGAGACAGAGGGAGACTCAGAATCTGAAGCAGGCTCCAGGCTCCGAGCTGTCAGCACAGAGCCCGACATGGGGCTCGAACTCACGAACCGCGAGATCACGACCTGAGCTGAAGGCAGACGCTCAACCGACTGAGCCACCCAGGTGCCCCAGAACTGTCTTTCTTAAGGGCCTGGGAGATTATGCCTTGAAGGGTAATCATCAAGGAAGATGGCGTCTCACTCTCACCACCTCTGTTGAAGGTAGGAGCCTACCTTGGGCGGGCGCCTTGCTCTGAGTTGTAAGCCAAGATAGAAGCAAGTCTGCTTTTCCTTTGGGTAAAGCCAATTGGCAAGCACAGATGACCTAATGGTCTCCCTCTCCCACCAGCACTAATACACAGCCCACCCCCCCAACTACCACTGCTCTTGGTTCAGTAGAGTCCAGTGCTGACTCAGTGTTAGTCTCTCCTCCCTATCACAACAATCTTGAATAAAGTCGCCTGTGTCTGTTTAACTTTTCCTGGTACAATTTTTGCTTTGACAATTCCCAGCTTGGTGATGTGGGAGCCACAGTGGTGGGACAGTCCCTCAGAACCCCAAACCCACCAGGGAGACGTTGGCCCTGGATTATGGGCTAACTTCTAGTGTCACAGGACTCACTTGGGTCCCTGCTTTAATTTTTTGTGCTGATTGATTTCTGATGGGCACTGTCACTGCTTTATTGGAATGAATTCTGCTCGGTCAGATATTCCTTTAAAACATTTCTATACCTGATATGCCGATATCTTATTGATGATTTTGTGTCTGCATTTATAAGTGAGGCTAATCTACAGATCTCTTTTTGTGCTGGCTTTATCAGATTCCGGGGACATGGAAGAAAAAGTTTTAAAGGATAGTAATGAACAAGCATGGCTTTAAACTTTGGATTTCAGTATAAAAAAAGCTGTCAAATAGTACATAGTTTAAAATTCTGTGGCAGGAGAAAGGGAATGGAGGGATGCCTCCCTTAATGCTGCAATCATCCATTGAGGCTCCATAGTCTCTGAATTTTGTGCTTCTTTAAGAAATTTGCTGAGCCTGCGGTTGAATCCTTTATGCCTACCGACATAATTTTTGGATCATCATCAATTTTCAGGAATTATATAATTTAGCCTGAGCAATGTTTCACCAGCATCAGAAACAGTGAAATTATTCAGAGGGGCTGAATATGAAGAACAAAGAGTAAATGAACATGCTTATTGGCCTCAGAGGCTCTCGTTTGTTCCTGGGAGGCAGGACTGAGTTCAGGGAGAGCAAAAATGGCTTTGAGGGTTTTTCCTTGGTTTTAAACCCTGGCCTGCCAGCCTGTTCTTGATTAACGGTTAACAGACCTGCATTCTGAAAAGGATCTTCCCCCATCCGAGGTGTGGTGTCCAAAGTGGGGCTTGTATGGTCTCTCCCCACATTTTAGGAATGTGATAGTTTCTCCGAATGAATGGGGACGTGTTCGTTCTATCTTTGCCCCTTCCTCCAGGATCAGCTAAATAACATAAGGATCAACCATTGCTTACAAGTGACTTGCCTTAAAAGAACTTAAAAACGCAAATGAACTTGGGTGTTGAAGTATCTGGGCTGATGGGTTTATACGTGGTTCATTATTAAGTGTGCCTTTCCCTTTTTTTCTACCATGATTCTGTTTTTTAGTACCTTACCATTTAAAAGATGTTGGTTTTTGACAAATACTTTTTTTTTGAGAGAGAGAAAGAGAGAGAGAGAGAGAGAGAGAGAGAGAGAATCTTAAGCAGGCTCCATCCTCAGCACTGACCCCAACACGGGGCTTGATCCCACAACCCTGAGATCATGACCTGAAGCGAAATCAAGAGCCGGACGCTCAAGGGGCGCCTGGGTGGCTCAGTCGGTTCAGCATCTGACTTCGGCTCAGGTCATGATCTCACGGTTCATGGGTTCGAGCCCCGCGCTGGCTCTGTGCCGACAGCTCAGAGCCTGGAGGCTGCTTCTGATTCTGTATCTCCCTCCCTCTGTCTGTCCCCCCCTGCTTGTGTTCTCTCTCTCTCTCTCTCAAAAGTAAATACGTAAACATTTAAAAAAAAAAACTAAAAAAAAAAAAGAAAGAGTTGGATGTTCAATTGACGGAGCCACCCAGGTGCCTCAAAAATACGTTCTTTCCCTGCATGACACCTGGCATTCATGTCTCAAGCATCTGTGTCCAGAGCAAAAGCTGTGTCTGTCTTCTGTGGCAGAGTATTAACGTTTTCTGCTTCTGCAACAGAGTATGAATTCAAGCATCTAGTGAACACGAGCATCAGAAAGATTTTTCTCTTTTCTCTTTTCCACTAGCATTTCTATTTCTCCTTGAATCGGTTGTGGTATATTTTATTTTTCAAAAATTGTTTTTTTATGTTTATTTATTTTTGAGACAGAGAGAAACAGAGCAGAGTGGGGGAGAGGCAGAGAGAGAGGGAGACACAGAATCCAAAGCAGGCTCCAGGCTCTGGGCTGTCGGCACAGTGCCTGACACGGGGCTCAAACCCACGAACCATGAGATCATGACCTGAGCTCAAAGTCGGACGCTTAACAGACTGAGCCACCCAAGCGCCCTTGGTTGTGGTATATTTTACACGATAGCTGTGCCTTTCGGCGAGATTTTCCAAACTATTGGCATAAATTTGCACATAATATTTCTTATAATTCTATTAATTTTCTCTCTATCTATCCCCATGATGGCATCTACTTTTCTCATTTGGACATTAGATGCTGTTGTTTTCTCTTTTAAAAACGTGAAATGGGCAAGATCAGCACGAAAGCTTCTAAACACTCGGGATAAAATGATTGATATAATCTTTATGTAATACATGAAATCATTCATATCCTCAGTGCAAAATGTTGTCTAAGATGGAAGCCAAAAGAGTCCTAGTTGCGACTTCATCCACATTAACATTCCATCTTGTGGATCATTTCCAGGTTTTCTTGGGAAAACTCTCTGCATGGAACTTAAGAAGACTTCATGATACTGAAGTATCAGGATTCTCTGTTCTTTTGGTGGGAAGAGGTGAATCCTTCTTCCTTCCAAGGCAAGACAGTTGGTTCCTGGACGTATTTCGAAACAGAACTATAGTTGTGTTCGTTGCATTATTAACTTACCTCCATGTTGTGTTTTGTTCCCTACTTATGTTTTTTTTTTAAGATTTTTTATAGGTTATTTTTATAATCGGATGCTCAACTGACTGAGCCACCCAGGCACCCCTTTCCCCAGTTTTCCCCGGTTTTAAGAAGAAATAATTGACACACTTCACCGTGTAAGTTTAAGGTGAACGACAGGATGGCTTGATTTACACATAGCGTGAAACGATCACCATGGTAGTAGGGTCGGCGAACACCCATTTCTTATACAGATACAATAAGAAGGAAGAAGGAAAGAAACAAGGGGGGAAATTCTCCTTGTGATGAGAACTCTTAGGATCTTCTCTCTTAACTTTCTTATACCGCTCACGGTTAGGAGAAGCATACACATATAGAAACAGCAAGTAAGCAGAATTCCACCACAGAGAGTCTCTTGAAACATCATTTTGAGAAAACAACTGTGAGCAACTTGCAGACAGGATGTAACAACTCCTTCTTTGGAAATGAGCAAGCTTTTCCTGGAAGAACGCGAAGCCCGTGGCATCGGCCGCTTAAGAAAAACAGACAACGGCTAAAGAAAGAAAAGCAAAGGAAGGAAGGGAAGGGAAGGAGGGAAGGAAAGAAGGAAGGGTTACAGAACTCAGATGTGCAGGAAGCCAATAGCTGAGACACCTGTTCTGAAGCAAAGAAAGCTTTATTACCCGAAGGGCCGCCCAGTGAGAAGCCGCCTTGCCCTGTTGAGCCGAAGGACAGCTTATGTATGTTTGGAGAGGGAGGTGACTACTCAAGAGGAGGGTTTCTTGAAACTCCGGTGGGGGGGCTTGAAATAGTCTGGATGTAAGTATTCTTCCAGACAGTGAGGCTCTACTGGGGACCTGCTAGGATCCAATAGATCAAGACAAATGTTACGGTCCTGTCCCCATTAGGTTTCTACCAGCAGTGGGCAAACAGAAAGTAAGGGTAAAAAGGCAAAGTTAATAATTGATCGCTCATGAGGGAAAGAGGGCACATAAAACATAATTAAGTAGGGGGGCGCCTGGGTGGCTCAGGCAGATGGGCATCCGACTTCGGCTCAGGTCATGATCTCACGGTTCGTGGGTTCAAGCCCCGCGTCGGGCTCTGTGCTGACAGTTCGGAGCCTGGAGGCCGCTTCTGATTCTGTGTCTCCCTCTCTCTGCCCCTCCTTTGCTCATGCTCTGTCTCTCTCACTCTCTCAAAAATAAATAAACTTAAAAAAAAATTTTTTTTTAAACTGGGGAAAAAAACCAAGGGAAGTGCTGACGTCATTATCTCAAGTGAGATGGCAGAAACTTGTGATTGCCTGTCACGTGGGGCCTGGGAACTGCGCCATCTGGCTGTCTCAGGGGGTCTCCTGGGCCCACCCCAGGTGCTGCCATCATCCCAAGGAGAAGGGGTACAAAGTCAGGCTCTAAGACTGCCCCGGATATTAAAGAACCCCCCCTTAGAGCAGAGGACAGGGGACAGTCTGGGGATGTCTGGCTTATGACAGCGTTATTTGTTATCTCATGGTCTCGGAGTCAGACCAGATATGGCTCAGCCAGACCCTCCAGCTCGGGCAAGGTCACAGTCAAGCATCAGCTGGGGTCACAGTCACCTTAAGATTCAACCGAGCCAGGATTTCCTTCAAAGTCACTCAGTGGTTGCTGGTGGAATTCAGCTCCCCGTGGACTGTTGGACCCAGAGCCCCCGTTCCTGCCAGACTGTCGGCCAGAACCCGGCCACCCGGCCACCTGTTCGTTTCTTAGCCGGCTTCACCAAAGTTATCAAGTTGAGAGAGAACAAGAGAGAGCCGGTGGGAGGAAGTCGCGGCCTTTTATCACCTAATCTCGGAAGGGACACCCCGTCCACTTGTGCAGTGTTCTGTGGGTGGGAAGCAAGTCCCCAGGCCCCGCCCAGCTTCCAGGGGAGGGGGTCACACAAGGGCAGGAACAGCAGGAGGCAGGCATCCCGGGGAACTGTTTCAGAAGGCCGCCTCCCGCCAGAGTCTGGAATAGAACCAGGCGTATGTGGGGAGTGACTGTAAGACAATGGATGTCATTTCATATCCTAGTGAAAAGACCGATTGTGCACACACACACACACACACACACAAATTGTTGAGATGGTCAGCAGTCAGCTCTCATTTGGAAGTTAGGTTCCCTGCCTCAGCGGCCGCAAAAATAATTTCCAAATCGGCTAAAAATCTAAAAATATGGAACCCCATGAAAATACTAGAAGAAAATACAGACAACTGTTTTTATTTGTTTTTTAATTTTTAATCTTTACTTATCTTTTTGAGAGAGAGAGCGCGCGCAAGAGGGTCAGAGAGAGAGGGAGACCCAGGATCGGAAGCAGGCTCCAGGCTCCGAGCTGTCAGCCCGGAGCCCGACGCGGGGCTGGAACTCACGAACCCTGAGATCATGACCTGAGCTGAACTCAGACGCTTCACCGACCGGGCCACCCAGGCGCCCCTGGGCAACTGTTTTTATAACCTCTGATGGGGATGTCCTTCTAAATATGACTGGTGTGTCCAGTTCACGAGGGAAGGGAATCCCTGGGGGTGTTATATGATTGTATCCCAGTGCTAGAAACTCTCTCCGACATGTTGCGAATGGTTAAATAATGCTTGTTGAAAAAAGGCTGAAGGAAAAAAAACCCCAAACCCTAAGAGAAAACAGCTTTGGGCCAGTTTTGCCCCAACACGATCGTGTGTCGTAGGGGAGGACACTGAAAAGGAAGTTAAAACAAAACCAAAAAAGCAAAGACAGCATGAAGAATCCGGACAAGTGGAGAGCAAAGCGTTAGCCTCGCGAAGGACCGGAAGCTGGTCAATAACGCAAATGGGAAAACTTCTGATGACACACGGTAGGTAGAAAGGGAGGTCTAGTCGTCTCTTTCCCTGAACCCGGACTCTGTGCCGCGTGAACAGATCCCTGGGGGAGTTGGGGCTTCAGGTGTCCCCAGGGAACTGGAGGCCCCCGTGGGCTCCCCTGAACTCTGTGTCGTTTCTTCCCCAGGGAAAAAGACAGAGCGAATAGAGGGAGATGACGGGGAGAGGGGTTAGGATTCCTCTCCTCCCTGGACATCAGGGAGTGTATATGTGTGAGCGAGATGTGTGTAAGACAGCGAGTGAGTGTGCGAGTGAGCGTGAGGGGACGAGAGCGAGTGTGTGAGCGTGAGAGTGAATTAGAGTGTGCGAGAGAGTGACAGTAAGTGTGTGAGTGAAGGTGAGTGTGCCTGTGTGAGTGGATGAGTGTGAGAGTATGGGTGTGAGTGTGTCAGTGGATGAGAGCGGGTGTGTGAGAGAGTGGGTGTGCGTGTGTGTGTTGGGGGAGGGGGATCCCCCTTCCCGATGTTGCACGATAGATGTGGCCCACAAAAGATCACAATTATGTTATCGAAAGGATCCCCACAAAACAATAAAGGAGCAATATAAAAGTAAAAAGGAAAACCATCAGGGAGCCCGAGTGGCTCTGTTGGTTAAGCGTCTGACTCCTGACTTCCTGCTCAGGTCACGATCTCACGGTTTCTGAGTTCGAGCCCTGCACCGGGCTCTGTATCGACAATGCGGAACTTGCTTGGGATTCTGTCTCCCTCTCTCTCTGCCCTTCCCTACCTCTCTCTCTTTCTCTCTCTCTCACTCTCTCAAAATAAATAAATAAGGTTAAAAATGTCTTAATAAAAGAATACAAAATAAATTTAAAAACAAAAGGGAAAAAAAATCTAGGAGCGCCCGGCTGGCTCAGTCGGTAGAGCGAATGACTCTTGATCTCAGGGATCTAAATTCGAGTCCTGAGTTGTGTGTAGAGATTACTTAAAAATAAAATCTTTTTGGGGCGCCTGGGTGGCGCAGTCGGTTAAGCGTCCGACTTCAGCCAGGTCACGATCTCGCGGTCCGTGAGTTCGAGCCCCGCGTCAGGCTCTGGGCTGATGGCTCGGAGCCTGGAGCCTGTTTCCGATTCTGTGTCTCCCTCTCTCTCTGCCCCTTCCCTGCTCATGCTCTGTCTCTCTCTGTCTCAAAAATAAATAAAAACATTAAAAAAAATAAAAATAAAAATAAAATCTTTTTTTTAAGGGCAAAAATCTAGAAGACAATAGATGAGCAGGCAATTTACGGAAGAAATACAAAAGGCTGATAAAGACGTAGCAGATCAAGAGGTTTTTTGGTTTTTTTTCCCCTGCCTCACCTTCTTTCCTTGACCACCTCACTGCTGGGGAGGAGAAGATTTGCAGCCAATCAAAGAATATCTTTAGCAAAGGGGCGCCTGGGTGGCTCAGTCGGTTAAGCATCAGACTTCGGCTCAGGTCACGGTCTCGTAGTTCGTGGGTTCGAGCCCCGCATCGGGGTCTGTGCCGATGGCTCAGAACCTGGAGCCTGCTTCGGAGTCTGTGTCTCCCTCTCTCTCTGCCCCTCCCCTGCTCTCACTCTGTCTCTTTCTCTCTCTCTCTCAAAAATAAATAAAACATTTTAAAAAAACTTGAAAAAAAAGATTATCTGTAGCATAAAAGCACACGAAGTTATGCTATGGTAGGTATTCAGTACGAGCAAGCTTTCCGGGGTCCAGTCAGGAAAACAGAACCCAAAATATGCATTTTGAGCATGAAAGATTAAATACAAGAATTGGAGGCTTTTATACTTTATGCAAGAGCAGAGGCAGCGATGGTCACAGAAGCTATAACCAAAGATCCCAGCCTCAAACACCAAGGGGATGGCTTCTGAGAGTTCTCCCGGAAACTGTGACTCACATCTGCTTCCAAAGAGCAAGGCCTTGTCTTCAATCTCTTGTGGCTCAGGGGCAAACGTTAATCCTGGACCCCACCCCCGAGAAAGGGATTCTGGGAGTTGTAGTTCCTGACCTCTCTAGCAGGTGCAAGACACCTCAGTGGCATTGGAGGTGACGCCAAGGTGATTCAGACGGCCGGGCACAGTCCGCCTGGGTCCACACATATCCTTTTTACCCGTGTTTCACTTCCAAAAACAGGCAGTGAGGACGTCATGCCTCCACGTACAGGGAGCCAACGGTCTGTCGATCCAACGGAGCCGCGCTCACTCTCTCCCCCAAAGTCCCATTTATCCCGGATCCTTTCTTAGCTCAGTCACAACTCCCTTAAATATCCAATCACATAAATGTGGGATCAAAAATACTTTGTGTTAGACAGAGAGGAGCGGAAAAAGGAAAGATTTTTTTTTTTTTTAAAGAGAAAAACACTTCCAACAGCAAGGCAACAGTGTTTTAAGAGCCGCCTCCCCCTGAACGAAGCAAGTGTTTCGTTGGAACTGAAGCTGTCTCTGGGGAATCCCTTAAAAAGAAATGCATGTCAATCAAAACTGACTTGCATTTGTGCCTGCAGGTGCGTCAGAACACTCTGTCTTAGTATTTCCATGAGCAATAAAATGAAGTATCGTTTCCTTTAAAAAGGGGGGAGGGGGGACTGAAAAACGGCTGCACAGTCCTCCTTTCTGCAACTGGCCATGTGAGCATAACGGGAATTAGTAATGTCTGTTTGTTTTTCCATCACCCATTCTGTGTTTTCCTTGCTCTCGGCCAGCCCTTTGGGCACACGGTTCTTCACCTAGCAGGGTGACCCCAAGCCATTCTCTCTCTCTCTCTTTTTTTTTTAATTTTTTAACGTTTATTTATTATTGAGAGACAGAGAGAGACAGAGCGTGAGCAGGGAGGGGCAGAGAGAGAGGGAGACACAGAATCCGAAGCAGGCTCCAGGCTCCGAGCCGTCAGCCCAGAGCCCGACGCGGGGCTCGAACTCACAGACCGTGAGATCGTGACCTGAGCCGAAGTCGGACACTTAACCGACTGAGCCACCCTGGCGCCCCACGTTGCTATAGTTTTTAAACTAACCTTTGCCACTGGGCGTGTAACATTAAGGGGCATTGCGGACAATACCCTGGGTCCCTCCTCTTCCGGTCTGCATTGTGTGATAACAATCTTCTTCCCCCTAATATCGCCACCAGTCACTCCGATGGGACAGTGCCTGCCTTCTTGCCTGTGGGTTCAGTTGGTATGGAATTCCCCCGAAAGGCCAGGTGGCAGTCTCCGCTTCCGGGTCGACAGAACCCCTGTTTGATTTCCCGTTAGAACCATTCTTCTCTTGGGAACTACGATCTCTAAGCCAGCAAAGCCCAACGTTGCAGGGACAGGAACGGAATTTTGGGGCCAGCACGACAGGGCAGCCCCAACTGTAGCCTTGTTTCTGGAGCAGGTAACCTTCAGAATGTCTGGGTACCTCCCTTTCCCCAGCGCACAGTGCCTGTGGAGAAGGCAAGGAAAAGCTCTCACCATATGCATTTTTGGCAATGTAGCAGAGTCCTTCCTCAAGGGGCTCTGGGTCTGTGAGCTGGCTCGCTTCTAAGAACTGGTCAAAGGAGCAGGACATCCTAGAGACGTGGCCCACGTGCCATCTCTGTCCGCTAAGAATTTTGTCACTTATGCAGACGAAAACCCTGAGAGTCGCCCAGCTGTCTCAGTCCTAAGTGCACCGTGACCCATTAACTCCTGCTAAAGATCGCTTAGGCCACGCCATGCTTTTCATGTTTCGTCTCCGCTTCCCATCGTGCTGACCACGGCCACCTTTCAAGTTCTTTCTCTCGGCCTCCACTGCACCTGAGTCCCACCGTCCCTCCCCGCCCCCACCCCTACTGAATGCAGGGAGCGTATCTCCAAGACGGCATCTTCCACTGTGGCCCCCGGCCTGCAAAGAAGAACCACTACAGAGCCTTTCAAGGAGGCTGGGGTCCCTCTCACCACCGAAGCAGGAATGACATTTCCAGGGGTCTCTACAGCATGTGGTTTGTTTGATGGAAAACGACAGAGACAGACGAAAGAGAACAAGGAGTTCTGGGGCTGCTGATGCCAAGCGTCTGGTAGCTTCTGTCCTCCAACGGTGAATTGCACCTGCCCCCCTCACCCCCACCGAGTGTCTCTATGGAGGTTGCGGGAGGTGGGGGGGGGAGGGGTCACCTGAAAGCTCCAGCTGGTGTTGTCAGTTCCCAAGTGCGGCACATCATCGCAAATTACGTCCTGTTAGGAACTTGTTCTAAAGACGTCTCCTCTCTGAGCACTCTGCGTGCTCATGAGATAATATTTTCGTCTGGTGCAGCTGCACAGCCGCGCTACAGCTCCGTGCCCCCAGATGACTGCTGGGAGCGGGCTTTTCCATCCTCAGGAAGCCTTGCCGCGTCTCAGCACACCAACGTCTGCGTCCTGCCCCAGCTTTATTAACCTATGACTGACAAATAAGAAACGCACCGAATCAGCTTGCACACGGTGATCTTTAAGGTGTGCAAATAATGATGCTTGAATATGTGTGCCCATGATGGAATGATCACCACAATCGGGTTCGTTAACGCATCCGTGGCCTCGTGTAGTTACTGTGTGTGGGTGCGCACGCCTATGGTGAGAACACTGTGATTTACTCTCTTAGCAAATTTCAAGTCTACAAGACAGTGTTACTAACTACAATCACCATGCTATTCATTGGGTGCCCAGACCTTAGTCCTCTTCTAACTGAAAGTTTGTACTCTTTGACAAGTTTGTATCTCTCTTCGTTCCCCCCCCCCACTCCCCGCCCCGACCCCTCAGCTCCTGGCCACCGCTCTCCCCTCTGGTTCTAGAAGTTCCACTCTTGTAGACTCCACATATGAGCAAGATCATAGAATACTTGTCTTTCTGCGTCTTCTGGCTTATGTCGCATAGCATAATGTCCTCCTGGCAGCATAATCCCTGCTGTCAAAAATGGCAGAATTTCCTTCTTTTTGTTTCCTTCTTTGTCCTTTTCACACACACTCACATGTATAATTACTTATTGGAACATATATGGAGTGAAATCTATATATTGGTTTTTGTTATTTATATTGGGTTATTGGGGGGGGTGTTTTGGTTTTTTGTTTGTTTGACTTTGCTCCTGAGTTGTAACAGTTCCTTATATATGTTGGATATTAGTCCCTTATCAGCTACAAAATTTGCAAACATCCTCTCCCGTTTGTGGGTTGTGTTTTCATTCTGTTGATGGTTTCCTTTGCTGTGCAGAAGCTTTTCAGTTTGATGTAGTCCCACCTGTTTATTTTTATTTATTTTATTTTGTATTTATTTTATTTTAGAGAGAGTGCACGAGAGGGGGAGAGGGAGAGAAGCAGAGAGAGAGAGGGAATCTGAAGCAGCTTCTATGCTCAGTGGGGTGAGATCATGACCTGAGTCAGGCTCTCAACCAACTGAGCCCCCCGGGCACCCCCACCTGTTTAGTTTTGCTTCTGTTTCCTGTGCTTCTGGTATCCGATCCAAAAAACGATCGCCAAAACCGACGTCAAGCGCTTTTCTTTTATGTTTTCTTCCAGTTTTCTAATTTCAGGTCTCACATTTAAGTCTTCAGTCTGTTTCAAGTTGACTCTCATATATGATCCCATCTCGTTCCCCCAAATGTAGACAGAGAGATATCAAGGACCCCACATCTGAAAAGAGTCACCAGCGATGGCGGTCAGATGTCCTCTCTGGGTTCTGCAACTCCAAATCATCCGCGACGTGTCGCACTCTGGCATCCCCTCCCCCGCCTGCCGCCCTTATCCCAGAAACGCCGGGGGAAGAGATGGAAAGATCGTCATGGGGGGAGTGCTTGGCCACCTGGAAAAGCTGTGGTTCTTCCCCCCTCTCTCCCTGTGGGGAAGGGGGGTTGCTCCCCCACCACCGCAAGCCGGCTGAGGATGCCTCCAGGAGAGCCACTGGTTGAGGCTGGGGGTGCCTGCGGGACAGGGAGACTGACATGTTGCACCCCAGTTAGATGGCGGGGACCTTGCGGCTCTGCCTTCTGAACTGCCAACAAGGAGGAAAGAGAACCGGAGACGGTGGTGGGTGCAGTGGGGCTGTCTGTACCCCCCGTCTGGTGGATAACATCCACCTAGACTCTAGGAAGGGATTGAGGTGGCCACCCAGAACCCACCCAAGGGGGCAGACCACTGGGTGAGGACGCCCCAGCAGGCAGAGGCCCTGGGGTATTCTAAGAAAGAGGACGGGACCAGAGGTGGGATGGGGACTCACTGAGTCCCTTGCACCCTCTCGGCGGGACCCCGTGTCGTGGAGATGTACCCACAGAGCATGCACCCCTTCTCCAAGAGAGGGCCCCGACAGCGGGTCAGAGCCGGCCCGAGAAGCAGCCACGAGTCCCAGAGACCAACCATCCGTCCGTGTACCCCAGACACCGGTAAAGGGGTACACCCTTCTCCGGCCCTCCCACCCTAAGAGGTCAGAGAAGCTGGAAGCATGAGGAGAGCGGTGAGGGGAACCAAGGGACCAAGACCCTCCCTGTCTGGTTCTCCCTGCAAGGGTTCGAGCCTTCAGGCAGCAAGAATGAGACTGGGCGGACGTGGGCCTTTAAATAACAGACAGCGCGGGGCGCCTGGGTGGCTCAGTCGGTTAGGCATCTGACTTCGGCTCAGGTCACGATCTCGCGGTCCGTGAGTTCGAGCCCCGCGTCGGGCTCTGTGCTGACAGCTCGGAGCCTGGAGCCTGTTTCAGATTCTGTGTCTCCCTCTCTCTCTGCCCCTCCCCTGCTCATGCTCTCTCTCTCTGTCTCAAAAATAAACGTTAAAAATTTTTTTTAAATGACAGAGGTCTAGAGAATTTTCCCAAGACATCGTTAAGGGATGTGAAAGGGAGAGACCACATAGCTCATGAGGATGCCACCATGGGAGAAAATAAATCCGCCTCATAGGGCCCTCCGGGTGGCTCAGTGGGTTAAGGGTCCGACTCATGCTTTCGGCTCAGGCCACGATCTCACAGGTCATGAGTTACTGTCACTTCCTTTCACGGCCTTAAAAAGGGAAGAACCAAAGGGTTTCAGGCTATGCGTGATGTTTGCTTTTGCGTGTGTGTTATTTTCTGTAATAAAATGTGTTGCATTTGTAATCAGAAAGTTTGGAGGGACCACAAAAGAAGAAAAAAATCTTTACAATCAAGGGGAAGACGTGAATTGGATGAAAACATGGGTTGCTTCGGGAACCGTCCGTGCTCTCTGGAGAAGGGCAGATGCTGGGAGCGTCCCCAGGGACACCCCGCTCCCTTGCTGTCCCCACCACCCCCACACAGACACGTCTTCCTTCCTGACAGCTCGGTGCTGCCACCCTGAGGCCAATGGTGGACATCACCTCAACCCAGATCTGCGGGGACGGCCCCTCCAGCTTCAGTGTTCGGGTTTCATTTTATGACAACTGGTTTCGGGGCTGAGGATGGAACTTTGTGGGAAATTCCTGTGAAAAGGCCAGACCGGAGGACTGAGCAAGACAGAACTCCTGCGTGTGCATTGGTAAAGCGTTTCAAAACCAGACCCGTGGAGCCCTACCCCAGGGGTGGGGCCCTTCCGATTCTAGGTTGTGTCCCCAAGAAGCCACCCCTGCTTGCACACTTGTATTTGGATGTGCGCATGTTAGCGATGCTTTCGTATGCCGTGCATTTGCGTGTGTGTGTGCACAACTATGTATATTTGCACTATCTGTCGTGTTGATGGGTACCTGCCTGTACAAGTGTGTGTGTGATGCGAGTACGCGTTTTCTTAGGTGATTTTGTGTATGTTTGAGCATGGTGTGTGTGTGTGTGTGTGTGTGTGTGTGACAGAGAGAGAGAGAGAGAGCAGGATTTTGTGTTCTGGGTCACGAGAGCCTCAGGTCTCCAGCTGAGGCTGCCGGGGGAATATGGCAAATGGCATCCATGACACGACCCCTAACAGGTGTTCTAGAACGGAAACAACTCGCAGCATATAACAACTCCATCCAAACCCCTGCACTAGGAGACCTGACCAAGCTCTCACGTGGCTTCTAGCAGCATCAGTCCGTGTCCCCAGGATGAGCCCAGGCTCCCACCAAGATGCCAGCCTGGGCAAGCTCAGGGCTGCCAGAACTTACTGTTCTAGCCAACAGCTGACCATAGGGCCCTCCGCTCATTTTCTCGGGGCATTCACTAAAAAGAACTTGGACTTGTAGATCTTTCTGTGGCCCCTGGGATACCTCTCTGGATCTCTTATGGCCCAACAGTGTCTTTCTCTGGGACCTGAAAGCCATTCCTTTGAAATGCAGTCATCTGGAAGGAGAAGCCTCTGTCCCCCGAGTCTCTGTGGGAGGACTGGATCCCACCTTCCCAGCAGACAAGCTGGCCTGGTGGCATTTACGCTGACCAGCCCTTTGTAACTTGTCACTTGAGCTCCTCCCTACACCCCCGATCTCCCTTTCAAAGTCTGTGTTTTCCCCTGTTAACTGATGTCTGGCTTTGTTCACCTCTGACGCCACACCCCCGCCCCCTTCCCCATTCTGGGCCCTTGACCTGACTTCCGCCCCCAGGTCTGCGTGGCCTCCCAGGGACCTGCCGAAGGCTACAAGTGCCAGGGAGCCTGCGCCCTGGGAGGGGCTCCCATCCCACGACCTCTGGTGGGATGATTCTGACGTCTAGGGTCCACACGGCATCCAGAGCTCCTTGGGGAGAACGAAGCTCCTTCCAGTCGTCGGAGCCGTAACTTACCAGATAACATACACTTCGTTCACTGGCTTCCTTCTCTCTCCCTTCCCCACCGGCCTCTCCCGGGAAGGGGCTTCGTAGGATCCTCGCCCCAATCTCTGAGGCCGCCTCCAAGGCTCATGCCCGCCATCAGGGCTCTGCTCCCAGGGACTGTTCTTGAGGTGTTTTGTGTTGGGTTTTTTGTTTGTTTCCAATGTCTCTCTGCTCAGCCAGCTGACGACGGACGAGGCCTGCCCGGTATGTGGGTGATGTGTTTATGTGTCTCCTGCAGGCAAAGCCTGGCTCACACGCCAGAGAAAGGGGGCCTGGGGATCCAATTTCTGACCCTACGGGCATCCTTCCCGTCCTCTCTCTCGGCTTTTCTGCTTCTCAACTGAAAGGGTTTCTTCCTTTTCTCCCTTCTTTGCTTCTTTCTTTTTTTTAAAAAAAATTTTTTTTTAATGTTTCTTTATTTTTCAGAGAGAGAGAGACAGAGACAGAGGGCGAGCAGGGGAGGGGCAGAGAGAGAGGGAGACACAGAATCTGGAACAGGCTCCAGGCTCTGAGCTGTCAGCACAGAGCCCGACGCAGGGCTTGAACTCACGGACTGCGAGATCATGACCTGAGCCGGAGTCAGACGCCTAACCGACCGAGACACCCAGGGGCCCCACTTCTTTCGTCTTTAATGATTTCTGGGGAGCAAGGGCATGTGGGCAAGAATAAGACAACAGCATTTATCGGGCGCCTCCTCTGTGCCAGGCGCGACCACAGGGCGCCACACTCAGGGACACTTCTGGCTCTTACAGCCGCCCTGGGCGGGAGGCTCTCTGTCCCATCACAGATGAGGACCCCAAGGCCGGGAGCAGGTTTAAGTAGCTTGCCCAGCACCTCACAGCCATTCGATGGCTGAGCCGGCACCTGGAGGGAGACCCCTGAGACCCGGGTCCCAGCGCTGCCAGACCCGAGCCGAGTGGGCAAGAGTCACGAGGTCACTGAGATACCACTTCACTGGCTATTGTGTGCCTCAGTTTCCCCATGCGTTAAATAAGAAGGCACGGGGTCCCTCGACGGCTTCCAGACTTCGTGCCCCGCGCTCTTGTTTAGGGAGGGAGCCTGTGATCTAGAGACTCCCAGTTCACAATCTGGTCGCCCCCAAACGCCCCCCCCAGGGTGAGTTTTCTTCGCAGACACTGCCTGGCACTCGCTCAAACCAAAGGCTCTTCAGGTTTTCCTCCTCCTACCCCAGCTTTAAAACATCGCTGGCGCGTCACCGTCGGGAAGAATTGAGAGACCAGCAGCAAATACTAAAAATCTCTGCCTGAACTTCCTCATCTGGATTCCTTATACGCACACTCCGGAAGCCTCGTACTCATTCTCAGAAAGCCACTGTTTACCTTTGCTCAGAACACTGAGTCGGGCCCTGTGCCCTAGTGGCCAAGGGCATCGACTTCAGGCTTAGACCACCCAGATTCAAATCTCAGCTCTGGCACTTACTCGCTGTGTGACCTGGGGCGAATCACTGGACCTCTCTGTGCCTCCACTTCTGGATCTGTAAAATGGGGACAGTAAAGGCCCCTACGTAGGCTGCAGGGGTGCCGTGAGGGAGATACGGTCTCCCCAGTGACTCAACTTCTCTGTGCTGGACATTTGCAAAGGGGCCGGGGAATGGGGAGTTACCCTGGGTACTGGGGTGAAACAGACCCAACTGAAAGGCAAAACAGAACCTAGGGGAAATCCGTTAGGAGCCAGAGGTGGAGAGAAAGCGAAGGAAGAACCGTACAATCACAAGGGCTTGAGAGCCTAGAGAACCAGAGGGAACGAGCTCTGGGACTGAGCTGGGGCCCGTTAAAAAAACAAAATGAGGGGCGCCTGGATGGCTCAGCCAGGTAAGCGTCCGAAGAGGTCATGCTCTCACGGTTCGTGAGTTCAAGCCCCGCGTCGGACTCTGTGCTGACAGCCCGGAGCCTGCTTCAGATCCTCTGTCTCCCTCTCTCTCTCTGCCCCTCCCCTGCTCTCTCTCTCTCTCTCTCTCTCTCAAAAATAAATAAATAAACCTCACAAAATTTCAGCTGAGTAAATCTCAAGATTTACTTTATTCACAGATCAGCCGGCATCCCGGATGCAGGGGAGCTCTGGCGAGCTGTACAAAATGGAAGGGTTTTATAGGCGGAAACAGGGCGGGGGCAATTAGCAAAAGAGAAAGAAAAGTTCAGACAAGGTCACCTTCCCTGAGGGAGCAGAGCAGGTGCGCAGATGACATCTTCCTTCCGGGGGATGGAGAGGCCCTATGACTGATGACCTCATCGGTGCTGACCAGAAGAGCTCCCGGGGGAGGCTGGAACGGCGTTAGGTGAAGTATGAAGCGTCCCCTCCCCCCCCCCCTTGGTGACTTGGCGTAAGTGACTCCATTTTGGGCCTGGGGTTTTCTTTTTAACGGGGGCAAATAAGCAGCGGTGGAGCCCTTCACTTCGGACCTCCGCAAGGCCGGCAGTCACAAATCCCCTTCCCTCAGATCTGGAATGTTCTGCCCCACCAGGACCCTCACCCCCTCCTCCAGGGCTCCAGCGATATTCACCCTAAGTGTCCTGTGGCCTGCAGCAGGACATCACAGCTCCTGGGGGCCTGCCCGAGCTGCGCCTTCTCCCCTCGTCCTGTCCTGACCCTCTCCCTCCCTGCTGATAGGTTCATCTGTGTCCCCCATTATCACACCTCAGCCTGGGAGCCCTCTGCACAGAAGGACAACTCATAGCCGTTTCTCCCATGGTGCCACACACCTGGCACATAGTAGGTGTTCAGCAAATACCAGCCCACTGGAAGGAGATTGGGAATAGGAGAGGCCCAGGCCTGCCTCCCGGCCATTGCCTGCGGTGGACCATCCTTTTGCTTGTAAACCAGGGAAGACAGCAATACAGAGCAGTGAGCAGAAGGCTGGGACGGCCCTCAGCCGCCTTGCGCAGCACCGGTCGTAAAACTCGTCCCCCTTGTCCCGAGGACAGGCTCACTCTGATTACCTGATGACAGGTCGGATGCCTGCAAGGTTGGCCAGACGGAACAGGCGGCCAGGCCCTTCGGTGGCCACAGTTCTCCAGGAACCTTGACAATGAGCGTCTCGGTTCACACATCGGTCCATTTACCGCCACCACCCCCCCCCAAAACAGGGTTACTCTTTCCGGGCTGACTTCCCGGGTTTCTGAACCTGCAATTTTAATAAAACCATTATTATCGTCACAGGTGTCGGTGGCTTGCTCCTTCTGTGCCAGGCACCAGGGGGAACAGGGAACCCTGCCTGCAGTAATTTGGAGCGATGCAATGAATTCTAGCATATTCCAGGTTCTAAGAAGTCTTGCACAAAAGAAACCTGTTTAGCGTTATTTAAACCAGCATAACCCAAACTCATGTGACAAGGGAACACTTTTTACAGAACACCTATCAGCATGGTGCTGTGTTCCCCGAAACCTGAACCGGATGGAAAGAAAGGAGCGAGCATTGATTACACGCCACGTCCTGGGCGTGCATTTTCTCAGGTGATCTTTACACAGACCTCAGCTGCAAAGTCTCTTGTCGCCTCTGGACTACAAACCCGCATTTGGATTTTCCTCTGCATTTGCCGCAGTCCCTGCTGGCTCCTCCTTTACCGCGGAGGCCGTGAATCCCGGAGGGAGAAAGGGAAAGGTTCTGTCTGCCACCCCGCGCCGCCTCTGACGGTTTGGATTTGCAAAGCTGGCCACATGGACGGTTCGCTTTCAGATTGGACATATATCCACTCAACGGGGCCTCAGTTTCCTCATCTGCGAATGGAGCTCTGGGTAGGGGCAAAAGAGGCGTGGTTAGAAAGATGGAAGGAACCTGATGATCTCTAGGTTCCTGGATTTATGAAGCCTAAGGACTCGGCTTGCAATTTAGAGAAACTGCCACCAGGGGGCGGGCGAGACTAAGAAAATAGCTCTACGAGGTCTTGCACTGGCTCTGGAGTGAAGAGCCTCAGAATTTGCTTTTTTTTAGGTCCTCCTTCAGGTTGCACTTGGATAGAACAGAAATTATAAAGATGGTTCTGAATCCCTCTGAGCAAATGAGACGGCATGGATTAGAGAATGGATAACTTTTCCGCCATGTGAATTAATGCAACGTAAGTCCTGGTCCCCGTACCTCCTTGAAACTTAAAAATCACTGTGAATGGGGGGCATTGGCTGGGTGGCTCAATCGGTTGAGCATCCGACTTCGCTCGGGTCATGATCTCACAGTTCATGGGTTTGAGCCCCGCGTCGGGCTCTGTGCTGAGACATCAGAGCTGGAGCCTGCTTTGGATTCTGTGTCTCCCTCTCTCTCTGCCCCTCCCCTGCTCATGCTCCGTCTCTCTCTCTCAAAAAATAAATAAACATTAAAAAAAATCTTTTTTAAAGAATCACTGTGAATTCCACCGTCTAGGGGCCTCAGAAGCACAAAGAGCAGTGTTGGAAACAGCACCAGTGGGATAAATGCCTTAAGTAAAAAATAAATTTTTAAAAAATTAAGAAAACCCATGCTTGTCTTATCTTGCCGGTATTACAGCTTCTCTGTCTCCAGAATATTCCATGTTTAATTTCAAAGAGTTCCTCTTCATGATCTGAGGTGAAATCTTTAACTGAGGCTAAGGCATGAAATCTGTTACAATGTCTCGCTTGTGTCCAAACTGAAGTTGCCAGCTTGCCTTTAAATCAGCTCCCCAGCGTTCAGTTACTCCGCCACCCTTTCTAGCGTGTGCGTTCTCTTGGAGGGTGTCTCTTGCAATTACAAAAGGCAAAACTGGGCGCCTGGCCGGCTCAGTTGGAAGGGCACCCGACCCTTGATCTCAGGGTTGTGAGTTCGAGCCCCATCTCAGGTGTCGAGATTACTGAAAAATAAGTTTAAAAAATGTTAAGCTATCCAGAAAGCGAAGCATCTGAAAAGCGCTGAATCAATACCATGTGAAGCTGAAAGTCGCAGCATCCTTCCAACCCACCTCCCCTGCTCTTCGCTGAGTCCGTCAGCAAAGGACTCACACGGCTCCGCCTTTTGAAGTGCCTTTTGAAGGTCACACAAATGATGTGTGTCATACTGAAGGGCTCGTCCTGCAGACCGTCGTTTCCAAAACCCACGGAGACATACGGGGAGATCTTTCCACACTGGCGTATGATGACCTGGGCCATGTCTTTCCCCTGCTATAGATCCCCCCATCTGTCCATTTCTCCTGCTGGCGGACGTGTAATGTGCACACAACGCAGCAATGGGTGTCTTTGTGTGGGGCTCCTTGTGTGCATGTAAGAGCTTCTCCAGGCTACACAGAAATGGGAGTTTCTAGGCTGTAAGATAGAACTTCAATGTTGCTAAATTCTTCCTTGCTGTTCTGTGCTCACAATTCATTGCGTGTATGAGAGGTCCCACCTCACCTACACTTGCTTTTTATTTTATTTTATTTTATTTATTTATGGGAGAGAGAGAGAGAATCTCAAGCAGGCTCCACACTCAGTGTGGCGCCCAATGCGGGGCTCAATCCCACAACCCTCGGATCATGACCTGGGCCCAAATCAAGAGTCAGTCGGTCACTCAACCAACCGAGACACCCAGGCGCCCCTACACTTGCTTTTTAATATTTGCCAACCCAAGGACTTTTTGTGCGTATCTCTCTGATCCCTGGCGATACTCTTCTGTCTGGTTTCTTTAGTCATTATTAACCCTTCTGATCTGGCTAGACTGTGAGCTTCTGGAGGAAGGGGCTGGGTCTCACATCTGAGCCCCCCTCTCCCCAGGGTGCAACCCCATCCAGGCACAGATTTCTCCGTCTGCCTTTCCCATCTGGCCTCTGTGCCCCACCTTGGGAGCCCTACTGTCCAAGGTTAATAAGACACCCAGGGTGTGTGGGTGACCCAGTACGCCGTGCTGGGTTTCTATTCACACTGTGCCCTCCATCTCAAACCCTGTGGTTCTTCCAGTCCGCCTTTTTTTTTATTAAAAAAAAATTTTTTTAATGTTTATTTTTGAGAGAGAGAGACAGACAGACAGACAGAACATGAGTGGGGGAGGGGCAGAGAGAGAGAGAGGAAGACACAGACTGCGAAGCAGGCTCCAGGCTCCAAGCTGTCAGCACAGAGCCCAACGCTGGGCTCGAACTCACAAACCACGAGATCATGACCTGAGCGGAAGTCAGCCGCCCAACCGACTGAGCCACCCAGACGCCCCTCTTCCAGTCCACCTTAACGTACCTGTTCATGTGCCAAGACTCAAGAGCTACCTCCTCTGTGAAGCCCTCCGTGACCCCCAGCCCCATCCCATCCCAAGCTCTCCTTTGTGCTTCCTCTGCCCCGTATGGACTTCTTGCTGCCCTGTGTAAAACTGCTGAGCGTCCATATACTAACGTGTCTGTCTCCAGCTTCCTGTTGAGCTCGATTTACTTGGCCTCTCCAAGCCTCATTTTTCTCCTCTTCATAAAGATGATCGCTCTGAGGACTGGTGTCGGGATGAAAAAGATCATGTGTGTAAAACACTTGACATATAATCATAGGCACCGGGCACGTTATAATTTCTCTGTCAAAATAGTATGGGGTCCGCTATCGTCGCAACACTCGGGATGGCTCGTGTTTTTCAGCTGCCACATGTGGTGGGCAGATAGTCGCGACTCAGTAAAAACGAAGTCTGGTTTTCCAGCACGAGAGCAGTGCCTTGTAGAAATTCGGTACCCGGCAAAGAGGTTGAGCCGAACCCAGCACCGCGCACATCATTAGGTACCCAATCGATATTAAATCAAGTCAAGTTCACTTCCGGTACGTCACCTTGGTCCAATCTGATCTTGAAGAAGTCTCTCCCTTTTGCGGCCCCGCTCCTCCTGGCAGGGATCTGCTTTGCATTCATCCAAAGCATGACGATCACTGAGGCAGTCTGGTATCGTGGTGAATCCCCCTGAACCTCTCCTGTCTATACCAATACTCCTGCACAGTCTCCTACTACCAGTCTGGGCTGGACCATATGTCCTTTTGACCACAGGGACCTTAACAAGCCTGTGCAAGACGCGATAAGCTCTTACACATCAGGGTCTTGTCTTCTTGGAAGGCTGCTGCTTGGAACGCAGTCACCATGTCAAGAGGAAGCCGAAGCTGGCCACAAGGAGGGTGGCCCCCAGCGATGGCACCCATCCCTGCTGAGGCCCCAGGCTCGTGAGAGAAACCGCCATCTCGCAGCAGGTGCCACGCGGAGCAGAAATGAGCCAAACTGCACAATCCCAAGCAAACAGATGAGGCTTGTCGTTTTAAGCCTCTAGGTTTGAGGGTGGTCTGGAACACAGCAAGTAATGGCCCAGTGGGACAGGTGTAGAGAGTGCACGTCAGTGGCATGCGGGGTGGGGTGAGCTGCTGGCTTGGGGACCCACCAGGTAAAAAAAAAAAAACAAAAAGAACTTCAGGATCAGCTGGTAGACATGACTGTCTAACCTGCAACACCATCTCGGGGGGAACTCTTCCCTGGGAACCCAATTCCCAGGTCCTCTGGGGATCGTGACTGGTTAAGGATGACTTTGGCTTAAACAATGCAAAGTTGCCCAGGCTCCAACGATAAGAAGCCCAGAGGCGGCGGCTTCCGGCCAGGGGGATGGGGCAGCTCAGCGAGGTCGCGGACAACCCACATTGTGCCGCGGCGTCTTCGATTCCCCCCACCCAGCCACCCCGCTCCCAGACTGTCTGCCAGCTGCGGTCTGCCCTGCGTCTTCCTCCCTCTACACGGCGGCGCGAGAGAGAGATGCTCCCTCAGCTCTCCCGGGCTCCCGGGCGGAGAAAAGAATTTCCCAGAGGGCTCCGCGCGCTCCCACCTCTCTCCTTGCTTCTCATTGGCCCAAACTGAGTCATACGCCCATTTCTGAACCAATCAGTTTGTGTGTGTAGGGGGAGGGGTAAAACTTACTCTGAGACCAATCAAACCCACCCCTGCCTTGGAGGAGGGGCATGTTTGATTCTTCTCAAGTCCAGGGGCTCCTGGGGGAGGAATGGGTGTCTGGAAGTAATTGGGGTTCAGCTAGGGAAGGCATCCAAGGTTCGGTTCCCGCAGGGACCACTGTGAGGCCCCTCCCACAGGGTATGGGTGCCTACCGCTCGGCTCCCACATCCTGCCCGGGAATTATGAGGGAAGGGGTGCGTGTCTAAGGGGAAGGTCTGGGGTGAGTTTGGGCCCTCCGGGCTTCTCTCCTCCCTCAGCTGGCCTCTCCAACACCTCACATCAGCCCCCACCCCAACATGAAAGGGAGGCATCACAAAGAGAACATTCAGACGGGTGCCTTTCTTTATTCTTTGCCATTTCTTGGAGTGGAAGGCACCTCTTCTCGGTCGTATCTAGTACTTTGAGTTTCTGCTTTTGCCCTTCTCTCCGTATTTCTCATCCAGTGCTTTCTGTAAGTTCATATTCATAGCATTTTTCTGGTGCCACCGGCCTGCAGAGAGCAGGGAAGGAGCCAGCTCAGATCATCCAGAGGATCTCTGGAGTGCCCCAAGGCCCCAGCGGTGATCCATGCCTCTTCCAGGCCCGCCCCAGAGCTCTACCTGTTGCTGTGGCTTCTCTCCCAACCTTGGGGCCAACACACCCTGCCCAGGTAGGGGAGCACCCGCCTCCCTCACCGCAGCCCTGAACATACCCAGATCATCCGTCTTCCTGCCATGCCAGTGATCTATGTCCCTCACTGATTTCTCAATCACCTCTGGGGTGTAGGAGGCCTTCATAAGGCTCGTCGTCTCCTCAGAGGCCCCTGTGGAACCCCATAAAGAAATCCCCAGAAGCCTCAAGTCAACGAAGGTCAGGCACTCAGGGTTTCATACCTGGATGTCAGTTTCCCCAATGGATGGTGGACTGTGGAAGGTAGGGGTGTGAGGAGGTGGGCCTGGGTTCAAACACCAGCTCTGCCATTCATGGAGTGTGACTTCAGGCCAGTGTTTAACCTCTCAGAGCTTTGGCCTCTTCCTCTATCCAAAGGAATAACATTTTCTTGCAAGATTGGGAAGATCACATTACTGGAGATTCATTGGAGCATCTGGCATGGGGCAATCAATATGTCCATTTTTCAGAAAATGTATTTCTATGCGTACAGTTAAACCACACACACACACAAAAGAAATAAGTTACCATGATCAAAAGTCAGCAGAAACACCAAACAGAGGACCAAATCCCCAAAGATAGCAAGGATTCAAATGATCGGTCACAGAATGGGCAACAAATGAA
Organism: Panthera uncia; assembly: GCF_023721935.1. Taxonomy (NCBI): domain Eukaryota; kingdom Metazoa; phylum Chordata; class Mammalia; order Carnivora; family Felidae; genus Panthera; species Panthera uncia. Next base: position 127,581,715 of record NC_064809.1, read on the forward strand.
TTTAATGTTTCAAGTCACGAGAGACAAAAAGAATAAGCAAAGAATAAGAAACTACCCAGAAAGAGTAGATTAGGAAAAGAAGCAAATGGGACCTCAGAAAATGAAACATATAGTAATTGAAAATTAAGTTCAGTGGATGACAAGACGTCTGGAATTAGCTTTGAAATAACGCAAGGCAGGCCGATGGGTGGGTGGGAGAAACAATGGAACAAGATTGGCCACGTGTTAAGAATTGTCAAAGCTGGGTTCTGAGTGCGACATGTAGCCATTTCATTGTTCTCTCTTCTTCTAAGTTTGAAAATTAGCATCTGAATGTTTAAAGGCACATTCAGGGGACAGGGAAAATAGTAGATTAAATGCAGCTAAGAAAAAATGGCCAGCGGGAAGATATAGACAAGGAAATTAACTAGAATGCAGCACAGAGAGGGGGAACCTTATCATAAAGCAGATGGTTGCCCCTAATTTGAGGCTATAGATTCGACATACTTCCAGCTAAGATCTCAAAAGGGCTTTTGTTTCGTTTGTTTTTTGTAGAAATAGACAAGCTGCTTCTAAAATCTCTGTGGAGGAATCAAGGACCTAGACTAGCCAAGGCTTTAATGCTGGTAGTCGTGATGGAGAGGGGGGCTGATACCTGCCCAACCAGATACCGGACTACCTCTCATACTTGGTCATTAAAAGCATAACATTGGACAGTGGGCAGGACGGAGGGCCTGGAAACTGACCCCTGCACATGTGGAAGCTCGGTGGACACCAGTGGAACCACTGTGGGTCACTGGGGGGGAAAGGCGGGACTATTCAGTAAAAGGTATTGGGAGAGTTGGTAATCCACATAAAGGAAGAATTAAGCAGGAATCCCTACTTCTCACTGACAACAGAAATCAACTCCAGGGGGATTAGGGACCCAAGTATGAAAAGCAAAACTAAATATTTTAGAAGACTCTGTAAGAGATTTTCTTTAAGACTCACACGGGGTAGGATGTCTTCAACCCAGTCTTTCTGGAACTCTATCTCTCAGGAAATAGTAATTCCATCCTCCCAGCTTTCCAGATCAAAAACCTTGGAATCCACCTTCATTCCTCCCTCCTACACCCCAAATCCATTTATTGACATATTCCGCGTGCTCTAGCTTGCACAGATACCCAGGCACCTAGTACATCAGGCGACGTTCAGCCTGGCCCCCCTGGGCCGCCATATTGCACAATGGTGCCTCCCGAGTTGTGCAGGGTCCCAGCCCTGCTCCCTAGACCAAGCCACCATCATCTGCCCCACCTGGATCTTTATAGTCAATTCCTCACCGGTCTCCCTGTTTCTGCCCCAGCAACCCTGCCACAGTTCTCAACAGCAGCTAGAATGGTCCTTCAACCTAAGTCAAAAACATGCCATTCTCCTGCTTGAGACCCTCCCCTGGCTTCCCAACCCCTCAAGAGGAAAGACTTTCTGGCGGCTTTCCCCACCCAGCTCTTTGCCTTTCTGACGTCCTCTCTCTCTCTCTCTCTCTCTCTCTCTCTCTCTCAAGTTTATTTATTTATTTTGAGAGAGAAAGCATGAGTGGTGGAGGGACAGAGAGAGAGAATCCCAAGCAGGCTCCTCACAGTCAGCACAGAGCTCAATGCGGGGCTCGAACCCACGAACCGTGAGATCATGACCTGAGCTGAAATCAAGAGCCGGGCGCTTAACTGAACGAGCCAGCCGGGCGCCCCCTCCTCTCCCTCGCTCTTGTTCAACCACAACCTGAAATAGCTAGTGTAAGGCAGACAGAGTGAGTGGAAACGAAAGGGACACACGGGCAAAGCTCACCGGGAGTTGGTGCTGAAGGTGAAGCCCAAGCGGACGGCCCTTGCCAATTTCCAGAGTACAGATACTAGTAAAATAGCACTGCGATGCCAATCAGTTAAGGGAAATTTAACAAGGGACTCTTGTGAGCTGGTGCAAGCTGGTGGGAGCGGCTCCAGCACAAGCCCTGCCAAGGCTGTGTCTCTCTGGCTGGTGATGGGCGCCCAGAGGCTTTTGATACTATTCTTTTCCCTTTGTGTGGACATTACCCCACAAGGGTGTGTGTGCCGATGGGTGATTATTGTTACAGAGACGAATGGAAGGCAGGGACCCTGAGATCTGGAGCAGAGGACAAGCTGAGCTGTATTCTCTCTCCCTCCCCCAGCACCACCCCTCCTCCAGGCTCAAAGAAAAAGCCAGGAAGGCTTCCAGTGGCTGTCTGGTTCCTTGGGTGACGGGGATCGGAGCCAAGTGAGGAGGTCTGCTAGGCCCTGGGGACGCTGGAGAGGGCCTGGCGTGACAGAGGGAGGAAAGAAGAGGGCCGGACAGAGGTCATATGTGGCAGTGAGGCCGAACTCGAACGTGGGGGCAGAGAGAAGCCCCCTGCATGATGGCCGCGGAGCGGACCCTCGTCTGAGCAATCCGTTAGCCCTTGGGAACAGGGTCCCGGTGGGGAGGGGACCTGAAAGACTGGGGCTTTGGAGGCAGAAGAAAACCGTGGGTGTGAGCTCTGATCTACCTCCTGTTACTGAGAGGTCTTGGGCAAACTTTCCGATGCACCTGTGAAATGAGCTAACAGTTCTTGCCCCCAAACAGACATGACTGTGGCTGTCCCTTAGCAGCCCTGTAAGATGTCCGGATCTCCAACCGGCCCTGTCCCCCTGGTGCTGCCACCACCCGTGCTGGGAAGGAAAACTAATGGCCCGCCAGCTACTCACTTGGAGCCCCAGGCCAAGCGGCTTCATGCGGCACTTCAGAATCCTGTCACTGACCCACTGAGGGCCACAGCATCATTATTATCCCCACGGTGCCAAGGAGGTGACCGAGGCCGAAAGAGGTGAAGGATCTTGCCTGAGGCCACACCCAGGGAGTGGCAGAGCTGAGCTTTGAACCTAGGAAGCCCGATACTGTCGGCACTGTGACCAGATTAGGGCACGGGAGGCGTCGGAGGGAGTGAGGGACAGTTTGCCAACTGGGATGGGTCGTCTGCATGGGGAGGACAGATGTGCCTGGAGCCTGGACATTCCCAGCACGCGGCACAGGGCCTGGTCCAGAGAGGGCCCTTGGTGGCTGTGAAATGAGTGTCCCTGGGAATGAGTCCTAGGTCTCAGACCCCATAGGGGTCCGGGAAGGGGTGAGTACCCCAAAGGTGAATACCCCTGCCACTATGCCTGGCAACCTCCACCCTTGCCCTTTGGCCTGACCTTGAAACAAGTTGGACCGCATGTTGTAGCCCAGATCATAGTAGTCTGAGAAGATGGCGTTGATTCCCATGGGACTCTGGGTCCTGCTGGGCCACGAGGTGGCCCTCTTCTGGCCCTCAGAGCCTTCACCGATGGCCCTTTGAGCCTGCGCGGCGAGTGAGGAAGAGACCAGGGAAGCAGGGTCAGCCCCCTAGCTCCCCTCCAACTCCTCCTCCCTCTCACCCTGCCCTCGCCACCTCCTACCCCACCCCTACCCTGCAGCCTTCAACCAGGCCCGGGGCCAGGGACTGGGAGACCTGAAGGCCCTCCACCACTCACACGTCCCCACGTGCCACACGGGCATCGGAGACGGTAATGATCATAGAGCCTCTTCCTTGTTTTGAGCACCTAATGTATACACCATCAGGAGAGGTCTTCATAAGGTAATATTCTTCCTGCCCTTTTATACATGAGGAACTCGAGCCTCGGGGCAGGACTCGCCCTGCTGTCACAGTTGGCGAACCACAGAGCCCCCAGAACCGAGGCATCATCCAGGTCAGCTCTGGGTGGCCCCTTAGATTTCATCAGGGCCAGCCCCCTCCTGTAGCACGGAACCGAGGCTCAGACTGGCTGAGGAACCAGGAAACCGGGGTGGGAGTCCCAGTTCTGCCATAACCCAGCTGCTGACATCGGGCGAGTCTCTGCCCCTCTCTGGGCCTCAGTTTCCCTACTTGTAAAAAATGGGGGTGGGGGCCAAACTGGATGGTCATTGAAGTAGCTTCCAGCTCTGATATTTGCTGGCTCAGTGACATCTGTGTTGTGTCAAAGCTAGACAGAAAAGCCAGGTCCCTATTCAGGCCCAGGACAATGATGACCAAAGGGCGAAATGACACGTTTCTGAGGCCGAGAGGGGCAGTGACAAGTAGTGATCATAGAGCCAACCTCAGGTTGGGGCAAGGTCCTCAAGACGCTTGGGATTGTGACTTCCCAGACTAGCAGGTGGGTGTGGGTACCACACCTTATGATGACAAAGCAGAGGGGGGCCCGGCCCACAGCCTTTGTGATCCTTGTAACTCCTCTTGCTCATTGTGACCCCAAGTGGCTCACGGCACCTCTCTGAACTTCTCTTGTACCATCTGTTCAAAAAAGAAGCCATAACTCGCACCATGTGAGGGTCGAGATGATGGCTTTGAAAAATATCTCTCAAGGGACGCCTGGGTGGTTCAGTCGGTGAAGCGTCCGACTTCGGCTCAGGTCATGATCTCACGGTCCGTGAGTTCGAGCCCCGCGGCGGGCTCTGTGCTGACAGCTGGGAGCCTGGAGCCTGCTTCGGATTCTGTGTCTCCCTCTCTCTCTGACCCTCCCCCGTTCATGCTCCGTCTCTCTCTCTCTCTGTCTCAAAAATAAACGTTAAAAAAAGAAAAGAAAATATCTCTCAAAACGCCAGACCAGGAGAGCTCTTAGCATTTGACCAGAAAGAGCAGTTTTATGTCAACTTTTCAGTTGATCAGTAGGGACTCCACTGAATGACCTATCAGGTGGGGAACAGTGCCGGCATCGACTAGCGATGTCTGCTGTGTGCAGGATAGGAATGGTGTGGTAGGCGTGTCACGTGTTTGCCAGCCCGATGTCGTCCAGCTGCCTCCCTTTACAGATGTAGGGACCGGAGCCCCGAGAGGGGAAGTAACTTGTCCAAAGTCACCCAGCATTCAGGGGCGGAGCCAGGGCTCAAGCCCAAATCTTCTGAGTCCCAGCCAGTGCTCTCCATCCACTCCACGCGGTCTCCTTCAGGAGACTGGTCCCAGTTAAAAGCCTCTAATCCGAACACCAGACTTAACGCTGAAAAGTCCGCAAGGGCCAGAACAGGCAAGTGCACAGCCAGCACTCGTTAATGATACTATCGTAGAGACTCTGTACTTGAGGGCAGGCTCCTTGGGGGTCCCCCTAAGTCTCCATGCTGAACCCACCTGCCGCCCTCAGCCTCCTGTGCCCGCTCTGATACCTGCTCCTCAGAGACCAGCTCGTCCACCATGTTGCTCCCAAACTTGTGACGAATGTTGTCAAGAATGACGCTGCTCTCCTGGTCCTGGGCTCCCGCGTTGGGACCTTCCTTCAGTCCCTGGCACAGCGGAGCCCCCTCTCGGATAGAAGCCCTGCTCTCCCTCGAGGAGGGTCTGTAATCTGCCTTCCTCGGAGACCCACACTGTGGGTCCAACCCCGAGGACAGAGAGTCCCTACTGATGGCCGTTGGGGGTGGAGGCCGGACCTCCTCCAAGTGGATCTGCCTTAGGGGGCTGCCTCCCCGGTACAGGCTCTGCTGTGGGGAGACTGGGGCCTGGTACTTGAACTTGGAGGTGCCCACAGGGCTGCAGGCAGTTCTCCAGGGGTCCGTGTCCTGCTGGCCTCCCTCGTGGTTCAGATGGGCCCTGGTCAAAGTGGTGGTACCTGAACAGGGGGAGAGAGGGAGGGGAGGGAGGGAAGGAGACAGATAAACGCAGAGTGGGGGACAGGGAGGGAGACGGCGATGGGGCAACGACGCTCCCTCTCCTCTCCTTTCCGAGCCTCCTGAGCCTCCCGGACATTCTGTCTGCCTCTGCATCTCTCTCTGCATCTTCAACAAACTCTGCTCTCACTTCCTCTCGGCTTGCGTTTCATTTCCATCCCGTGCAGAGCCGAGGGCCCTCTTGGCTGGTCTGGCGGGACCTCTCCGGGTCCTCGAACCTAGCCAGCCCGCGTCAAAGGGACGGTCAAAGGGACGGGGACAGAGAGCGGTCACAGCAGCCAGCGGAAGCACAGGTGAGAAATCAGGAGAGACCGAGGAAGACGGTGGCTCCGTTGGCCAGGCCTCCCACGGGACAGTATCAACCCACACTGGTTTTGACAACAGGAGCTGCAGCCCTGAGGCCTGGCCGCGTGTGACCTTGACCTCTCTGTGCTTTGGTGAACCTAGCTCCGTTTGATTAGTTCTCTTCCCGGCTTTGAACCCCACAGCGATCCAGTGAAGAAAGCCAGCAGCTTGGCAGAGGGAAGTTGGCAGAGGGCTTCCTTGGCTTGGCCCAGTCATGGAGCTGGAGGGGCCAGGTCCTTGCTCCCCATTCAGAGCTGCCCCCCCAACCCCCACTTCCTTCTGCTGTTTTCACTCTGCAGGTGGCATCACCCCAGCCTTTTCAGGCTCTCCCACCAGCAGCCGCGCATTCTGGCCCGGAGTTTTAGTCCCAGCCCGCTGGCCGCATTCTCTTCACCCACCCCTGGCTCCCACCAAACGGCAGCCCCTGCCCCACCCCCACCTTGTAATACCCCACCACCCAGCTCGGTGGGCGCCCCCCCTCAGGCTGGTTCCGCCACCTGGAAGGCCTGCCCTTCCTTCTCCCGGAGTCAAAACCCTACCCTTCGGTTCCTTCAAATGCTGTCTCACCAAGAATCCTCCCTGACACCCACCCCAGGCTGGCCTGGCCGCAGGCTGCACACACGTCTCACCACCCTGGGCTTTTCCCTTTCTCCACACAGCCTCAGCCTCACCCCTGCTCCCCAGTCTTCAATCCCAGGTTACGGCTGCAAATGCGTTTAGGGAGCTTCCCTCCAAAGCATTCTACACGGCTCCTCCAGCCCTCCTGAAGGATACATAGTTTTGCTTCGCTTTTGTTGACAAAGGAGATGGGATTCTACCTGTTGCTTTGTTAACTTGCTGGTAAAAAACGCACCACTGTGCCTCGGGGATTGACTTACGGCAGCAGACACAGACCTAACTGAGCAGGACTTCGCAGCTGCCCCGCGGGTGGGCATTCAGAATGTTCCAGGCTTCTTTTCCAGAGAAGGCCGCTGGACAGCAGCGGGTTTTGACCCCCGGTCACTGGGGGTTTCATTTCACTCTCGCGGAGCGCCGTCACCAAGGGGTGGTGGTGCTCTGTGTAAGCCCCTCTCGCCCCCACCATGAGGAGCTGTAGACCCTTCCCCGGGGCCGGGGAGGGGGGGAGCGCAACGCCTTTAGAAAAAGCTTGCCTTCCTTCCTGCCCCCCACCGGTGAAATCAGATGCCCTTCCATTCTTGCTCCTTTGTCATCCACACAAAATGCAGAGGGAGAACCTGTTCCTGAGGCCAGACCAGATGGCCTTCCCTCCATCCAGTCCTGCTTCCGTCCCAGCGAACAAATGGGCGCGCCTCTGGGGACAGCCGAGGATGGGGACGGGCACCCTTCTCAACAGAGCGGAGGCAGAGTATGGGGTGCGCTCAGCGCCCACCTCATAAACCACGGTCCCTCCTCCTGCCCGTGGGGGACCTGGGGCTGAGCACAGGATGCTGAGCTCAGGACTCAAGGGGCAGGGCTCCCCGTTTCTCCCAGGATGAGCCCCTGACTGCCTCATCTATCCGCAAGTTACAGCGGAACTGCCCGCCCACCCTCTGCCAGCCCTTTGGGGTGACAAGAGCTTCACTCGCCGGACCCTGGTTCAGAGAGCCGGTATTCACTAACCATCCACCGAGGGAGCACGGACCACGTCAGGTGCTAGGTCAGGCGCTGGGGACACAGCAGTGAACTAAAGGGCCAACCCCTGTCCTCTTGGAGCTACATATTTGTGGAATGAATGAATGAACGAATGAATGAACAAATGAACGAAGGAATGAATGAATGAATGAATGTCGCTGGCATTTCAGGAACCTCACTGCAACTCTACCAGCCTTCCATCCCTTCAGCTGTAAAATGGGCAGAGTAAGGGTCAAATGGTCAGTGGTTCGTTTCCCCAGCTTGGCCCTCGATCAGAATCGCGCCCCCGCTCCTTACACATCTGCGGATTCCAGGGCCCTCCCGGCGCCTGCATCAGAACCTCGCTGGGAGAGGCTGGAATCCGAGCCAGACTGAGCAAGGCCGGGGTCCTTGGATTTTTGGAGACAGCTTCCAGCAGGTGGGTCCTCCCCGATCTCACTGGAAGACCACTCACCATGGGGCCCCTCTCAGAGCTGACCCGACCTAGTCACGCCTGCATTGAAAGCCCTCCTCTTGTCCTGAGGGCAGAGCCCCCAATGCAGGGGTCAGGCCCCCACTCTGCCTCTCCAGCCATATCGACTTCTCTAGGTCCCACCAAAGCACCAGCCCTCTGACTTCTAGACTTTTGCCCACACTGTTCGCCATGCCTGGATACTCCCTTCTCGCCTCCTTGGGCCACACCACTCCCTGGACGGGGCTCGCTTAGGACTTACATGTACTTTCCGGACACCCAGCCAGGCCCCTGCTGGGTTGTCCCTCAGCCCTGCCCTCGGGCGCACGCTTCCCCGCACCCCCCCCCCCAGCCCTGCAGACAGGACACGGCAGAGGGGTGGATGGGAGGCGCCAGCGATATTCCTCCCCCTGCCTTTGATTTCTGTCTTCAAACAGAATGCAGAGGGAGCCAGGGCCCCACCGTGGGTCTGCAGACCCAAGCAAGACAGAGACCCAGACCCAGGGAGGGGGAGAAGGGGCTGTTCCCTGCTGCCCTTGGGGTGCCCGAGCGGAGCTCATCCCAGGCCAGCCTGTCCTACCTGCTCGGCGGCTCAGGTCCATGGACTCTTGTTCTGGGACAAGTAATTCCAAGCTTCGTCCTGTTGACCAAGAAACACATGTGGTTGTCTCAGATGACACACAGTCTCTGCAGAGGCGGGTGAGCTGGAGCTGAACACGAAGTCCCGTGGTCGTCTGTCCGGCCCCCACCCAGGGGCCCCTCCATGCTGTTTCCAGTGCTCTCTGGTACTCAGTGAGCCCCCCATCCCCCCTGGCCTGCCTCCTGGACCCCTGCCCACTCTGCCCTCTCTGGAAAGCCCAGTCACATCCAATGCCGGGGCCCCAAAAATGTTTCTCAAAGAGCCTGGAGGCCCTGAGCCTCGCTCTTGCCTTTTGCTGCCTTTTCCTTCACTTCTCCCCGATCTGCAGCACCCTGTGCTCCCCTGGGAGCCCCCAGCGGGCCCCTGGTTGCGGGGTGCCTTGCCCCAGGTCCCCCCATCCTGGTGACCATCTGCCTCCCTACAACGTGTCCATTTTAACAGCCGTTCGCTCAAGCCTGAGCGAAGGAAACCGGCTTGGCCAACACAGGAGAGCTGAGAGCAGGTGTTAGATTATTGCCTTCTGCCTTTTATTTTTTTAATGTTTATTTTTTTTAATGTTTATTTATTTTTGACAGAGAGAGAGAGAGACAGACAGACAGAGCACAAGTGGGAGAGGGCCAGAGAGAGGGGGAGACACAGAATCCGAAGCAGGCTCCAGGCTCCGAGCCATCCGCACAGAGCCCGAGGCGGGGCTCAAACTCACAGACCATGAGATCGTGACCTGAGCCAAAGTCGGACACTCAACAGACTGGGCCACCCAGGGGCCCCTAGTGCTTTCTGTCTCGTTCACACTCTCTCTCTGGCTCTTCTCAGCTTCCTTGCTCTGCCGCAAACAGCTGCCATGTTTTGAGCTGCCCCGGGGAGAGGCCAACAGCTCATGAGGAATGGAGACCCTTGGTCCAATGGTCCTCAAAGAACCATCTGACCCTTCACCCGAATGAGCATGGCCGTGAATCCTTCCCTGGTTGAGCCTTCATATGAGAACACAGCCCAGTGGACACGTTCATTATAGCTCGTGGGAGACCCTGAGCCAGAGGCCCCAGCCCGGCCACACTCAGGATCCAGACCCCCAGAAGCTGTGAGATAATAAATTTGTACTTTTGTCAAGCACATGGTCTTAAGTGACTACGCCTTGTGGTCATTTGTCACGCAGCAATAGATAGCCAGCATGGATTCCGGTACCGAGAATGGGCTGCTGCTGTAACAAATAACCTAAAACTGTGGGAGTGGCTTCGGAACCAAGCGGTGGTTGGGGCGTGGGTAGAGTTTGAGGAACGGGATGGAAAAAGGCCTCAATTGCCTGAAACGGGTAATGAGTAGAAACCTGGGCTTGGAGGATGTACGAAAGGATGTGAGGAACGCGTTCTTCGAAACTGGAGGAAGACGTGTCCTCGTTAGGTAGCGAAGGAAACTTAGTGACACTATCCTTGACAGTTAGGTGGGAAGTGGGACATGTGACTGATGCACCAGGAGAGGTAGCAAGGGAGATTTCCAAGCAAAAGCACTGAAGGTGTCTCCCGGTTTCTTCCTGCTGCTTGCAGCGAAGTATCATAGGGGAAAGAAACACTGAAGGAAGCACCGTTAAACACAAAAGAGGCAGAACTTGATGGTTTTGCAAAACCTCATCCTCTTCAGGTGCCAAAAGATGCCAAAATTCAGAAGACAGCTGGGTGGCTCAGCCGGTGAAGCGTCCGACTTCGGCTCAGGTCACGACCTCGCGGTTCGTGGGTTCGAGCCCACGCGTCGGGCTCTGTGCGGACAGCTCGGAGCCCAGAGCCTGTTTCGGATTCTGGGTCTCCCTCTCTCTCTGCCCCTCCCCCACTCGCACTCTGTCTCTCTCTGTCTCAAAAATAAATAAACATCAAAAAAAATTTTTTTAAAAAGAAGGCATGGGGGCGCCTGGGTGGCTCAGTCGGTTAAGCGTCCAGTTTCAACTCAGATCACGATCTCGCGGTCCGTGAGTTCAAGCCCCGCATCGGGCTCTGGGCTGATGGCTCGGAGCCTGGAGCCTGCTTCCGATTCTGGGTCTCCCTCTCTCTCTGCTCCTCCCCCGTTCATGCTCTGTCTCTCTCTGTCTTGAAAATAAATAAACACTAAAAAAAAAAAGTTTAAAAAAAAAATAAAAAGAAGGCATGTATATTATTGGGGTCTAGAGGGGTCACTGAGGTAGGCAGTCCACATGGCTCCGGGGACCCTTGTATAATCCCTCCCCTGGCACGTGGGCTGGGCCTGTTGACCCGCTTCTAACCAATAGAATAGTGGATGGGATGCCACTCGGAGAGTGAACGTAGAAGGTTGCGACTCCGTCTTGTCCACACTCCGTCAGGCTCTTGGCTCGCTCACTCTGACAGAAGCAGCGGCCACGTTGTGAGCTAACCTCAGGAGAGGCCCCCCTGGCATCAAGGATCTGAGGGAGGCCTGTTCAAGAATCCGTGAGCAACGGAGCCCTACCATATGAGTAGCTCTGGAAAGGGGTCCTCCTCTAGTTGAACTTTGATTATATACCGTGAATGACCTTGAGAGATGGCCGCCATGGGAGTGCATCTGCATTTCTGACCCAAAGGAGTTGTGAGATTAAAAAAAAAAATGTTCTTGGGGCGCCTGGGTGGCTCAGTCCGTTAGGCATCTGATCTCACAGCTCGTGATGATCAGGTCATGATCTCACAGCTCGTGAGTTCGAGCCCCGCATCGGGCTCTGTGCTGACGGCTCAGAGCCCGCAGCCTGCTTCAGATTCTGTGTCTCCCTCTCTCTCTGCCCCTCCCCTGCTCGTGCTCTGTCCCTCTCTGTCTCTCAACAATAAATAAATGTTAAAAAAAAAATGTTTGTAAAAAAAATGTTCTTAAGCCACTAAGTTTTGGGGTGATTTGTTACACAGCAAGGGATAACTAATACAGCTCATCTGCTACGCACTCTTACATTTAGTAGATTAATCCGTCTTCATAAGGAAGCAGGTGTTCAGAGAAAGTATTAACTCACCCTCTTTCCCAGATGGAGACACTGAGGCTCAGAAAAGAAATAGGACCTCAGCCAAGTGGGACCGAACCCAAGCCCGACCTCTTCTGCCTCCTTCGAGTGAGCCGTCTGCTCCCGTCCCCACCCCCCCATCCCAGTCCTCCCCCCGCCCATGTGCCCACAGCAGTGTCCTATCTGCCCCAGCGACACCCCCAGTCCATAGCAGCCTGGACCGACTGGAACAGAAGTGTGGACTCACTGCCGGTTTCTGATCTGGAAAGAAAGGTCCCAAGAGACGTCAGTCGAGGAGGACGGGGAAGGAGGTCCGGTTGGGCCCGGGCACTCTTCCCTCACGAGCGGCCCCGAATAGAGAGAGGGATGGCGAAATCCTGGGTCCCGGGAGACCCCCGGCCCACCTCACAGGCCCCTGCCTCACCTCTCCGCTCTCTCTCATGTCAGCTGAAGTTCAGGAGCGCAGATCCACAGGGCAGACCCGCTCCTGAAGACCACTGGCTGGGTGCCAGGGCGCCCCCCTCCCCCACTGTTCCCTGGAGTCGCCATGGTGACCGCTATACATAGGGCTCTGTTACCTCAGAGGGCCCGCACCCCCCGCCCCCCTGCACCCCCACCGGGGAACAGAGGCCGGGGGGAAGCCGGTACTGAAGGGGAAGGAGGGGCCTTCAAGCATTGCTCTGTCTCCACTCAAAATGTTTCCCGAGCCCCGCACATGTGACACACGGAGGGCTCAGATGCCATCAGGTGGAAAGAAAGTTCTCGGAGCCACAGCGGATTAAGTTGAGCGATCAGTGTTGTCTGGAGAAAGGAGTCAGGGCTCTCGGAGGGGCCATGTGAGCTGGCCTCTGAGGGATGTATAGGAGTTTGACAGTTTAGAAGGGACTTGAATACTAAAGGCGTGAATGTGGGGCGCCTGGGTGGCTCCGTCGGTTGAGCGTCCGACTTCAGCTCAGGTCACGATCTCCGTGAGTTCAAGCCCCGCGTCGGGCTCTGTGCTGACAGCTCCAAGCCTGGAGCCTGCCTCGGATTCTGTGTCTCCCTCTCTCTCTCTCTCTCTCTCGGCCCCTCCCCCACCCACGCTCTGTCTCTCTCTGTCTCTCTCTCAAAAATAAATAATACATATTAAAAAAAGAAAAAAAAAAGAGCGTGACTTTGGTCAAGTTCTTTGGCTGAACTTTCCTCGCGTGTGAAGCAGAGACAGCTCACCGCCGAGGGCAAGGGTGAGGATTGAGCGAAGTCGCTTTCGGGAAATGCCTGGCGCATTGCCCGCCACAGAGAGACGTCGCCTGTAGCCGGGTGCTAACCTCATAAGCCACTCGTCAGCAAGGCCTTCCAAGTACACCAGACTTGCACGTCCTTAGCCACCTCCACATCTCTCCCTGCCCCCAGTCCAGACCTCTTGCCTCCTCCCTCACCTCCTGGGTTTGCTCTCTTGCCTGTATTAATTTTCTTTTCTTTTTTTTTTTAATGTTATTTTTGAGAGAGGGAGAGACAGAGAGCGCAGGCAAGGGAGGGGCTGAGAGAGAGACACACACACAGAATCCGAAGCAGGCTCCAGGCTCTGAGCCTGACGCGGGGCTCGAACTCACGAACGGTGAGATCATGACCTGAGCCGAAGTCAGTGGCTCCACCGACTGAGCCCCCCAGGCGCCCCATAATTTTCTATGGCTGCATAACAGTATTACCACAAACTTAGCCGCTTCGCACACATTTATTATGGCAGCTGCTGTGGGTCAGGGCACCTGCCATGGCTTAGCAGGATTCTCTGATCGCTCGAGGCTCCAATAAAGGACCTAAAGCTAGCATGACAAGGACGACAGCACGGAGGGGGGAGGGGTCAGTCCCAGCCCTCTTCCGTGCAGACTCCGCAGGCATTCAGCCTGACCCAGCGTGACACCCCAGTGTCCTCAGCGTTTACTGAGCACCCACCTGCCTCAACGTCAGGCTAGGGCCTGGGGTAGGTCACTGACAGACTTGGTCCCCTGGCCCTCCATGACCCTGTCTTTGCCCAGGAAGGCTGCACAGTGGCAACAGGGAACCTCCAGGAGGTGAGGCCTAGGCTCATGAGGCTGTGAGGAGAAAACAGACCTCCTGTGGCTTGGTTGGTTAAGTGTTGGACTCTTGATCTCAGCTCAGGTCCTGATCTCAGGGTTGTGAGTTCAAGCCCCACGCTGGGCTCTGCACTGGGTACGAAGCCTACTTTGAAAGAAAGAAAGAAAGGAGCGAAGGAAGGAAGGGAGGGAGGGAAGGAAGGAAGAAAGGAAGAAAGGAAGAAGGGAGGGAAGGAGGGAAGAAAGGAAGGAAGGAATAAAGGGAGGGAAGGAAGGAAGAAAGGAAGAAAGGAAGGAAGGAAGGAAGAAAGGAAGAAAGAAAAAGAAAATAAGGAAGAAAGAGGGAGGGAAGGAAGAAAGGAAGGAAAGAAAGAAGGAAGGAAGAAAGGAAGGAAGGAAAGAAGGAAGGAAGAAAG
>NC_064809.1:127595999-127625645 GCF_023721935.1 Panthera uncia
GAAGGAAGAGAGAAAGGAAGGAAGGAAGGAAGGAAGGAAGAAAGAGGAAGGGAGGGAAGGAAGGAAGGAAGAGAGAAAGGAAGAAGAAGGGAAGGAAGGAAGAGAGAAAGGAAGGAAGGAAGAAAGGAAGGAAGGAAGAAAGAGGAAGGGAGGGAAGGAAGGAAGAAAGAAAGGAAGGAAGGAAGAAAAAGGAAGGAAGGAAGAAAAAGAAAGAAAGAAAGAAAGAAAGAAAGAAAGGAAGGAAGGAAGGAGGAAACAGCCACCCTGAAGCACTACCAAGATAGTAAGACAGCTGACAATACGACAGCCCTCCTCACAGCCCGAGTCTGGACATTTAGATAAGGACCTGAGCTTAGGATTCCCGTGTCAAATTCCGCCTTTGCCTTTCCCGGGGCACATATTGAAATAACCACTTAGAGCTGAGCCCGTGAAAAGTGAGGACCCTCCGCCCCAACCACCCTGTGAGTTAATGGGAACTCGCTGCCCTGCTCCGTCTCTCCTGCCCACGCAGGACCTGGGACAGAGGACCGCCCTTCCCCTGGCTCATCACCGCCCCCACCCCACCCATGGCTGGGATCTGGAAGTAATCAATCTTGCGACTTGATTTCCTCTGTGTGGGTGCGCTGAAACCACCTTTAGTCAAAAGGACCACAGGGTTTTCTTTCACTTTTCCAAGAGGGGGCTCAGACGCCAAGGGGGCTACCGGTTGACCTTGTGGGGGTGGCCTGTGCCCCCCTCGTTCAGCAAGTCTGATTATTCTTTTAATTTTTTAATGTGTATTTATTAGCGTCAGCAGGGGAGGGGCAGAGAGAGAGGGAGACACAGAATCCGAGGCAGGCTCCAGGCTCCGAGCCGTCAGCACAGAGCCCAACGCGGGGCTTGAACTCACAAACCGTGAGATCATAACCTGAGCCAAAGTCGGACGCTCAACCCACTGAGCCACCCAGGCGCCCCTGAGCATCACCTCCTCTGAGAGGCCCTAGGGCCTGTGTTGTGTGACGCCCATTCGATCCCTTCTTTGGAAGGCCAGATGCCCCCTCCACCATTCCTCCCCCCACCCCCCCGAGGGCTGGGCCTACACCGGGAGGGGGAGGGGGCTGGTGCCCGGCTGTCCTTGCTTTCACTTCTCTCCACTTCCTGGGGCCCCTTCCCAGTGGGTCCCCGCGTGCTCCACCGGACATGGGACGACAGCAGGCGACTTCTTCTGCCAGAACTAAATAATAGAGTGGCACCCTCAGGGCGGCCTCCCCAGCTAGGGGCTGCTCGGGAGGATTCTTGCCCCGATGGGCTCTAGGGAGTCCAGAGGAGACGGGCATAGGGGGCCGGGGTGGAAGCCAGAGAGAGGCAGGCAAACACAGCTCCTCAGAAAAAGCGGTTTATTCCAGTGTCTGGGAGGAAAGGAGAGCTTTGCCCGGCAGTTCTCAAACCTAGTCGGTCTCCTTTGCCGACGAGGTACGCGCTGTGTGTCAGACTGCGGTCACTGAACAGACGGGAGCTTCTGGCCACCGAGGAGGCCCACCGCTCAGGCCTTCCCGCGCTGCCACTGGGACACGCGGGTCTCCGGGGGGGCCCGGTGGAACCACTCGAACCAGGAGCCGTCGTAGACGGCCACGTCGGGCTTGCCGCAGAGGTAGGCGGCCAGGGCAATGTGGCAGGCGGTGACTCCCTTCCGGCAGGTGGCAATGAGGGGCTGGGCCAGATTCACCTTCTTGGCCTCGAACAGAGCACGCAGCTCCTCTGGGCTCTTCTCGAAGCCGTCCTCGGTCAAGAAGTCCACGAACGGCATGTTGACTGAGCCTCGGATGTGGCCCGGATCCAGTCCTGGGCGCAGCAGAAGGCAAAGGGGGGGAAGGACAGGGTTAAGGGCGGCCTGGGGGCCCAAACCCGCTGAGGCTATAAGGATAGGAGCTACACGAAGGAACGTAAGGCTTTTGCCCTTCTTGGAGCTCAATTTCCTCCTGGCCCAACCTACAGTCAATGCTTGAGACAGAAGCCAAAGGGCGCTCTGCCCCCAAACCCTGCCTTGAAGCAGGGATGTCCGATGCCATACCTGCTTGAGGGGACAGGGGTGAGTCTCACCTCTGCCGCTCACCAACCTTTACACTACCGTTTTACCCCGGACAACGCTTCACTTCTCTGAATCGGTTTGCCCGTCTGTAAAATGGGCCCAATGGCACACAGCTGTCTCGTAGGGTTGCTGAGAAGCGAACGCTACGAGCTGTGCTGATGGCGAAGAACACAGCGGTGGGAGAGATGGGCCGGCTCTCGGGGAGATCACAGCCAGGCGGGGAAGACAGACGCTAAACGGATAACCCCGTGATTCGTTACACATAATGTCGCTCCATTTTGCAGATGAATACGCTGAGGCTTGGCCACGCGCGATGGCTCAGCTGAGGCCACACAGAGAGGCGAAGGCAGACCCGGGATTCCACCGAGTCCCCTGAGGTTCCCGTTAAGCACATGTGACCTGGTGCTAGACGTACACTTGAATCCCAGCTCTGCCGCTTACCAGCAGGGTGACCCCTTAAGTAAGTCCCGTCACTTCTCTGGGCCCCAGTTTCCCCCAGGGCTTGAACGGGAATGAGAGTACTCACGGGCAGGGGCTGTTGTCAGGGGTAAGGCCCCGACTACTGAGGCCGGCCCACCCACCCTCAGAGGCCGATGCTCTGGCCACCTCACCGCCTCCCTTGGGGGCAGGTGAGGACAGCGAGGGGTGGTCCCTGCAGGGCCGTCCTAGCAACCCTGAGAGGCTTGGCTAGGAGCACAGTGGGAGGTTTGAGCTGGTCGAGGTCCCTTCCGGAACAGTCTCCCCTCCCAGTGAGTCTGAGACCAAATGTGCTTTCAGAATAGCCAGCAAGTGGGGCAAAGGGGTCTGGGCGGAGGCCTTGGTCCCACCCTTAGCATGCCAAAGGCCACTCCTCTCTTCCTCAAACACCCCACACCCTGGCAGTCTTTGGATGCTGGGAGCGGGGCCCAAGGCAGGTCTGGGCGCCTCTTGGAGCTCCCTTTCCTCCAAAACCCCCCACCCCACCCCCTTAACCTGGCCTGTGGGACAGAGCAGGACCAAGGTGGGCAGCAGGGGGAGGGAGGGGACTGGACGAAGACACACACTGGGGCAGGGTGCAGCCAGGAGGCCCTGCATCCCTAAGCCTCAGCCTCCCCACCCGTGAAATGGACAGATAACCCCGCCTACGTCACAGGCTCATGGGGAAGATTAGCCACTGTAGGCAGAAGCCCCTAGTGACCCCGGGCACACAGTAGGTGCACAGTCATGCCAGCAATGTCCCAACCCCCATCCCCTGAAGCCAAAGAAGATTCCAAAAATCCACCGGCATGAGTCAGGGGTTCCTTTGACCGAATAGAGGTCTCCACTTATACATTCCGGGGAGTCTTTCCTGTGGGAATTTTGTCTTTTCGTCTGGAAATTTTCATTGGAGGCTGGACGCCTGCCGCCCCTACCAGGGAGAAGCCAATGGATCTGTTGGCTTCAAGGGCCTCCCGTGCCAAGAAATCCAACTTAGAAATCTTTGGGCATCCAGGCAGTGGGCTGAAAGGAAGTGCATTTCAAAGCGCGAGTGTCTGTGGCGTTCTGAATGCCGTCTTGTTTCTTTCCTCTGGTCCCCGATGCCAACAGCGCCCCTGCTTTCTTGGTTGCATAAAAGGCACCTCTTGGGAGTAGAGAAGTCTGGGGGTTTCCGTGACTCTGGCTTCCCAAACTGGGCCAGCCCCAGGAGGCGGGGGTCCCCCTCGTCTCTGCCAGCAAGGGCTCAGGGCCTGTCCGAGGAATTTAAATGAGCAGGTGCTGACCGCCTGTGCATGGCAAGGGCCGGGACGAACCCAGCCCAGAGAGCCTTGGAGAACAGCCAGCAGAAGGACCCAGAAGCAGGGGCCTTTTCTCCTAAGCCTAGCTTCCACTGCAGGCCCGTGGCTTTCCTCCCCCCAGTGGGCCTGCCGCCAGGCCGACACCTCTGGCCCCAGGCGTCAGGCAGTGGGTTCGCTCCAGAACCTTCCAAATCCTCACAAAGCCAGGAGATGATGGGGAGCCCAGGCTCAGAGAGGTGAGGTGGCTTACCTCAGGACACACAGGCCTGTGGAGTCAGGCGTGTCCGACCCTAAAAACCTGTGTTCTTGGACCACCCTGAACCTTTCTTGGAAAGGGAGAGGAGGCAGGGGGAAAGATGAGATGACCCCTCATATTCCTCAGCTGCTCAGAGGCCTGGGACTTTGGGTTCCAGCTTTGGCCAGGAGGAGGCCAGTCACTGGGGGGGGGGGGGCATCGAGAGGGTGTGACCGCTGGTTGCCCCACGAGCTGGACCCTGGCCCTCGGACGCCTCTCGTCCCCACCCCTGCGCTGGGAATGTGCATTCTGCTTGCCTTCCCTGCTCCCAGAAGCTGCCCCAAGGACATGGCCTGGAGACAGTCATGCGGCGTTGAGACCAGCTGCATGACGTGTATGGGACTCAACCCAGTCAAGGCCTCCGTATAAACTTTTAAGGCTTGGCAGGTGCATGCAGAAATCTACTCATCTTGCGGCCGGTCAAGACAAGCCTTGTAAGTAAGTTCCCTTGCTTCTTAAACCTGCCACCCACATATCTGGAGCCGTCTGCCCCTTTCTTCAGTCTCCCCCTGCTCTCTGCATCTGGGGCTGGCTGAAAGTCAAGTTGGAAAGTGGGAAGAGCTGAGGTTTGAGAAGGACGAGCGGGCGTCTCCTACCCTGCCGGCTCCGGGGCCGGCAGCCAAGGTGGGAGAGCAGGGCAGTCCATCGGAGGTTAGCGTGCCCTTGTGCAAGGTGAGGAAGGCACGAGATGCTGTGGATTGAGATTCAGGAGCCTGTGACAAAGCCTGATTAGGGCGCCGAGAGGGGAATCCTTGAGCAAGCGACCAGAATCGAGGATGTTGCGGTGGAGGAGAAAGTGGAAATGCCCCCCTGCCTTCCCACCCCAAATGCAAAGCAGAACCTTAAATAGCACTTGTGGGGCGCCTGGGTGGCTCAGTCGGTTAAGCGTCTGACTCTTGACTTCGGCTCAGGTCACGATCTCCAGGTTCATGAGTTCAAGCCCCACGTCCGGCTCTGTGCTGACCGCGCGGAGCCTGCTTGGGATTCTCTCTCTCCCTCTCTCCCGGCCCCTCCCCTGCTTGCCCTCTCTCTCTCTCTCAAAAATAGAGAAATAAGCATTTATAAATAAATAAATAAATAAATAAATAAATAAATAGCAATTGCCCCCAAACCTGGGGGATAATCGACATTCTTTCTCTGGAAAGTCACAGTCGTAAATTTTATCATGTCTTTGATATGTAAACACCCCAGGAGTTAACCAAAACACTATCCACAGAGACTGGAGGACAAAATCTGGGGGAGGGCGGGGGGAAGCGTACAGATTGCTCTAGAAGTTCCCTTGTCCAAAGCCTGGCCCACAGCCTTCCTAAGATTACTCATCAAAGGCTAAGTTACAGGGTCTCTGGCTGTTTCTACGTTTACATATGTCTATGGCTATGGGCTAAGTATATATGTTTTTCTACCTTCTGAAGGTATTACCAAAATTAATTTGTACAAGAGCTCTATTTAATCAACTTAAAAATAAGCTATATATCAAAGTGCACTTAGGTAAAATTGAAATTACATTTGCTCTCACCCGCCATAAAGGATAACAGTTTCTTGAACTATCAGTCCGTTCTTGACAGGATGGTCAAACAAAGATACTGTGTTTTATCGAGATAATTTCAGGGCATCTGGGTAGCTGAGTTGGTGAAGTGTCCGACTTCGGCTCAAGTCATGATCTCACAGTTCATGAGTTCGAGCCCTGCGTCGGGGTCTGTGCGGACAGCTCAGAGCCTGGCTCCTGCTTTGGATTCTGTGTCTCCCTCTTTCTCTGCCCCTCCCCTGCTCTCTCTCTCTCTCTCTCTCTCAAAAATAAACATTTAAAAAATAATAAAATAATAATTTCCTATACTTCATATAGTCTTGATCAGGTCTTTGATTACTTAAGAAAAAAGCAGAGTCTTCTCTATTAAAAGAGCTATGTTTTTGGTTTTCAGTTTTGTTTCTGTTTTTGTTTTTTTTTTGTTTTTTCTACAAGCATGCAACTTCTATACCTGCCTTTGAGGCCTTTAATTGTCATTTTGGTTAAACGGATAAGTGAATATTGTTTCACCACGACCCGCGATCCTATGCGACCGTGTATTTTAAAACCTTTTGACTGAAGTCTATATTTTATTCACATTTCCTTACTTTTATGAAATGCCTTTTCTGTTCCAGGACCCCGTCTAGGAGACCACATTATATTTAATCTTCCTGTCTCCTTAGAATTCTCTTGGCTCTGACTTTTTTTTTTTATATTAAATGAATGGATGTACTGTACCTGTATTCATTAACTGTAACAAATGTACCACACTAATTAATATAAGATGTTAATAATACGGGAAACTGGGTGTGGGGGTATATGGGAACTGTCCTTTCTTTGCAATTCTTTCTGCGAATCTAAAACTCTTCTATATAAATCTACAAACTAATATAAATAAATAAATAAAACCTTTTGATATTTTAGACAAAATTCCCCTAAATCAAATTCTCAATGAAACCTTACCTACCCTGGACTAACTTGGGGATTTTCCTGGACCATCTCAAAAGATTTGGGTTTTTTCCTCCTTGTAAAAGAGAAATATGAAACTAATTAGACTCATTTCACATGTTAAATTACATGGGAAGTCAAGTAGGAAGAAATGCTAACTACATTTTCCTTAGGAAATATGTATATGGAAGCTGTTGATAGAAGTGTTCCAGAAAGTATATAAAATTCCTAAAAAGGAGGGGCGCCTGGGTGGCTCAGTCGGTTAAACGTCCAACTGCTGCTCAGGTCATGACCTGGCAGTTCACGGGTTGGAGCCCCGCGTCAGGCTCTGAGCTGTCAGCCAGAGCCTGGAGCCTGCTTCGGATTCTGGGTCTCCCTCGCTCTCTGCCCCTCCCCCGCTTGTACTGTCTCTCCCTCTCAAAATAAAATGAAAAAAACCCTAAAAAATATTCCTAAAACTCTGGTATGTCGTGGTATAACAGCATCAATTGATCACAACCTTGGTGATTACTTTAAAATATATACCCTCAAAATAACCGAATCCCCTTGTCAATTGCATTAGCATGAACTCTTACCCGGAGTTACTGCTTCACTTCGGATGCTTTTGCAAAAGCGTTCCGTCCCCCTCAGGTGTTCCACCTTCGGGGAGATTCATGGAAAAGACGGAGAAATAGAGGTTTCTGATAACTAAGATCATACCACTGACCTGAATAAGAATTAATTACACAGAGAGTCCCCCTAGGATTTTAGTCGCAGCTCTGGAAAGGGGGCAAAACCTCTGGTCACCCCCACAGAGCACCAGCTCCTGGCAGTGGGTCCACAGGGCTCCTCCGGATGGAGACTCTCGGGGAGGAGTAAGCCACGGCAGCCAGTGGGCTGAACTCAGAGGGCTCAGAGTCCCCCCGCCGCACCCTGGACTTTTGCCCTTTTTGCACCGACAGCTGGCCTATTTTAAAGGGATCAACCCTACTGGGGTTGCGGACGGGTGGATGACCATGAGTGGGCCCTTATGGGGTCAGGGCATATGAGGGAATATTTGGGCTCGCCTGCAAGAGTCTGAGGCAGTCCTCCCCTTCTCCATATCCCGGTTCACGAGGCACTGACACCCCCCCCGGCAATCAGGAGGCTGAGGCCCTAGCCCGGGTACAACCTTCAGTAGATACAGCCGATCGGATGCACGGAGAGAGTGGCTGCCAGCATGCCCGGGTAGGCTGGCCTATTGCCAAGGATGCTTGATTGCCCCTGAAATACAGTGATTTGGTTAATCCACTAACAGCATGCCCCGTGTATTGTAAGCAGCACCCAAGGTGACTGGCAAAGGGGCCTGGGGT
Source organism: Panthera uncia (assembly GCF_023721935.1). Classification (NCBI taxonomy): domain Eukaryota; kingdom Metazoa; phylum Chordata; class Mammalia; order Carnivora; family Felidae; genus Panthera; species Panthera uncia. The sequence continues at coordinate 127,603,900 of NC_064809.1, forward strand.
CATTCACGAGAATTCCCCCATTGACGACAGAGGGGCAAATTGGTTATATTGCCTCCTCTCTCCCTCAGTGAAGGTTTTCGCTATGCTTGCTTTGTGTAGACACCGTGTCTGGCCTAGCCCAAGCTTTCCCCGATCACCAAACCAGGCTGCCACCATTAGGGGATTAGAGAAACGAAATGCCACGTTTAGACACCCTCGTCAACCAAACAGTGATTGGGGGGGTCATACTGCAAAAGGGGACAACAGAGGGGCGCCTGGGTGGCTCAGTCAGTTGAGTAGCCGGCTCTTGATTTCGGCTCAGGTGATGATCTCATGGTTCATGAGCTCGAGCCCAGCCCCCATCGGGTTCCATGGAAAGGTATCCCCTCCTGCAGTTTGCAGTGAAATATCCCACCAGGATGGGCGAGTTACTTCGCACGCCCCTGGGTGAGGGGGACCTGCCCAGTCTCTGCTGGGATCTCGCGGTCCTGCTGCAAGGGGCCTGCGAAAATGCGCAATCTCTGGAACGGAAGAGGGGAAGAGGTGGGGGTCCTGGTCGGGCACATCCTGCCCCCAGGCCCATCGCCTCCCACCTGAAAGCGCTGTTCCCCCCCCCCCCCCCCCTGCCCCCCCGGCCCCTACACGTGGTGCGCACAACCAGACAGAGGTCCTAAAGCTGACAATCTCCGTCTCCTTGAGGCCAGGTGGGCACATGCCGTTTCCCGCTTGGTACATCACTGGGCTGCTGTCTCGCTCCCCATCCTGGCGGATGTTCTAGCACACGCGCCAGCCCTTACGAAATTCACCCAGCCAGCCTTGAATGATAGTCACCAAAACCTGTCCTTGCTGAACCCTGAAATGTCTTTAACGAGAAAAGCTACCCCCCGAAACAGGATGGACTTAGACAGTGGCACTGCCTTGCAAGGAGGCCATTATCCAAACAGAATGCTGTGTGTTCATATCTGGTGAGTCTATTAGGCATCACCTTCACTGCATCACGTGAGAATACAAGTAAATGCCCTAAATTATCTGAACCCCAGCCCAGGGGACTTAATAAACCAATGGTTCAGATGACGGGGCTCTTGATGGAAAATGCCATCCCTGACTTGGGGGTTCATTGTCTTAATTCTGTATTTTCTCTTGCATGTGCCCGTGTATTGTCGCTATGGCACCTGCCTCCAATGCAGCCTCATAGCCTCCAAAGGAGCCACCACCAGGCCCCGTGAAACCCCTTGCTGACGCCTCAGGGCACAGTGCAGAAGAGGGGGCATGCGTGTGAGGTGGTGAGAGCTGACGTGAGGGGTAGAAAGTCGGGGGAGGTCATGGAGAGCACCAGTTGACCCATGAGCTGGACCGGGACAGCTAGAGATGCCTCTCCCCCTCCCGTCCTTGGGATGTGCGTTCTGCTTGACCTCCGGGCTCCCAGAGGCTGCTCCAAGGACATGGCATTGAGATAGCGATGCGGTGTTGAGACCAGCTGGACCGTGTGTATGTGACTCAACCCAGTTAATGCCTCTGTATAAACTTTCAAGATTTGGCAGGCGGGTGCGGACATCTACCCGTCTTGCGGCGTCTTGCGGCCGGCCAGCCAAGACAAGCCTTGTAAGTTCCCCTGCATATGAAAACGGCCACCTACCCACCTGAAGTGGCCTGGTCTTTCTTAGGCTTTGCCCTGCCCTCTGCATCTGGGGGTAGGTTTCAGATTACCCCGGGGGGGGGGGGGGGGGGAGGCTCCCAGCTCCTGAGGAGGCTGTGAACACAGGATCCCATGAAGCAACACTATACCGTGAGGCTGTGACTTCCCCTCCCCCGGCCTCCCCTCTCCCCCAGTCCCTGTGTTTGTTGACACAGCAGTGGCCTTGGGAAACAGCCCCACCCTGAGGCCTGCAGCCTGGGGTCAAACCTTGGCCACTCTGCCTCCTTAGAGAACCCACTTCTCCCTTTCCCACCTGTAAACTGGGATCAGTCCTAACCCCCACCTTCCACCAGGAGAGAACATGTATAAAACACTGGGCTGATAAAAATGCCTACTAGGGGGTCGATACCCTCTTCACCCTCACTGCCCTCAAGGTTTATGAAGATAACTGGGCTGGATTGACCGTCCCCTCCTTCGCTGGCTTTCCCCGGCGCTCTATAAGGTGAGCCCGTTCCTTTCATTAAGGAGGGAAGGGTTCAGAGGCCAAGGACTCCGCGAGGCTGCATAGGGTATCATGCAAGCTCATGGGGTGTCCAAGGCCCTGCTCCCAGCTCCTGCTTCAGGACCCTCCTTCTGGGTGTTGCATCTGGACCCCGGAGCTCACGGGCTGCCTCCCTGAGCCCACCCCAAGCTGGGGACCGTGAACTCAGGGAGCCTCATGTGCCTTTGCGCCCCCAAACTACGTTGCCTGGGAGGCCAGCAAAGCCTCTTAGGGAATGAGGGAAGGGAGTGCCACTCCATGCTTTCTGGGTGGCCCTGGGCTTTGCAGAGCTCCCCCCCTTTTCAAAATACCCCTCCAGCCAGGTGGGGAGGGCTGGGCTTTCCTCTTCTCGTTTTACAATGAGGGAACCCAGAGAGGCCAAGACATCGGGTTGAGATCCCCCCACACAGGGGGGGCTGACCTCTCCTGAGGATCCATGCTCCCTGGGATCTGGAGGCGGTGGGAGGAGGGAGAATGGGGAGGGACTCTTCTCTGAGCCTCAGTGTCCTCATCTCTAAAATGGGAGTGAGGAGATTGGATCTGACACCTCTTCGCTTATTTCCAGCTTGCTTCAGGGCAAGCTCGGAGGCAGCAAGGGAATCAACTCCACCATTCATCTCCCAAGGGGCACCGGAAGTTCTAAGGAGAGAAGACGTGTGGAACCGAGGCAAGGGTGGGGCTGCTGGAAGGGCCGGGCCAGAAGTCTCTGAATCTTCAACTCCAGACCTTCAGAGAGCAAGGGGCGGGCGGACGTGGGACCTGGAAGAAGTCCAGGACTTTGCCACTAACTGGCCATGTGGCCTTGACCTGCCCCTGCCTCTGTGTGCCTCAGTCTCCCCTCTGTCCCATGAGGTGATCTTTCAGGACCTCCAGCCCGGAGAGTGTCCAAAACTGTTGTCACAGAGTCCTCTCCCCTCAGAGGCACAGAAAGTCAGGAAAAATGTTGCACGGGAGTTAGATTCTGCAGACCCTGCCCGAGGACAGAGCCCAGAGCCAGGAGGTGCCGATCATTCTGAGGGCTCAGGCCAGCGGGGGCCACCAGAGACCCCCAAAGCCGGGGCCACCAGAGGTGCCCAGGCAGGGGCCGGAGGAAACCTAGCAGGGTGATGGTGAGACTGCTATGGTTCTCTGTTAGGAGGTTCTAGAACTCAGCATGTCCTCTCCTGAGACTCCCCCCACCTCCAGCAATGTAGAACCCCCCAGGCCTGCCCTTTGTCCGCAGCAGAGGATTCGAGAGCCACCTCCCTGTGGATGCCTGGCTTAGAGCACTGGTTTGAAACCAGTCGGCCCTGGGCAGAATTCCTGACTCTGCCACTTAACAGAGCCAGTAACTTAATGTCCTCACTTCTCAGTTTCCCCCTCTCTAAAATGGGGATATTAGGCCTTCTCGGATGAAGGACAGGATGAGACAATGCAATGTGAACTACTCAGCACGAAATGGCAGCTACTCTTAATAGCTCTGCAAACAGGCTGCAGCTGTTTGGAAAGGTCAGGGGGTCCGGGAGGGCTGGAAGGAGGGAGGGGGTGCTGCGGGAAGGGCAGGGTTGATGTCTGTGGGGGTTTCCGGGGAACCGGAGCGGGCCCAACAAGCTAGGTGTCCTTGGGAGCTTTGCACAGAGATGCACGTGTTGGCTCATGGGCATACCTTTGGGCATGTGGGGGAGGAGCGCCTGGGCAGGGACGTGGGTGGAGATGTCACCAGTCACCTCTGCTGATGCCACCCCATGCGGATACCAGGTTGCTAGTTAGCACGTGGCTATGGGAACATGTATGTAGGTCCTCATGCATCACAGCTGAAAAAGCTTTTGGATTTGGCTCTATTCTCTCATTTCACAGATGCGGACTGGGGCCCACGTATGGGGGAACTGAGGGCAAAAGCTGGAGAGGGTCCCAGACATCCCTGCTCTCCATCATTTCATTGGGCAGTACCCCCCCCCCCCCCCCAGGGATCACCCACCCAGCAGGACACGTACCTACTGCATCTGGCTCTGGCTCGGTGCCCAGGTACCGTCCTTGGGACCGGGCATCCACCAACTGGAACCTCTTAGACTCAAGGTTCTCCAGCACCTGCTCATAGGTCTTGAGCAGGGAGCGGTCCAGTGTGGCTTCGAAGTTAGCCGGCTCTGGGCGTGAGGGCTCAGATGTCACCGGGTGGCCCTCCTTCAGCCAGTTCCGGAAGCCGCCGTTGAGCACCGACACGGTGCGGTGGCCGAACACACGGAACATCCACCAGACCCGCGGCGCATAGAAGGAGCCCAGGTGGTCACCATCGTAAACCACCACGTGGGTCTGGTTGCTGATGCCCAGGCGGCCCACGTAGTGGGCGAAGTCGGCCTCGCTGGGCAGCATCATCTCGTACGGCGACGCCGCGTTCCGGCACTCCTCTATATCAAAGAAGGAGGCGCCGGGCACATGGCGCTCCAGGTACTCCTTGCGGGCCTCGCGGGTGCCCGGCGAGTACCAGGACGCGTCCAGCACCCGCAGGCCAGGCCCCAACTTGCCAGCCCGAACCGACTCCGCCAGCCACTTGGTGGAGACCAGCGCCCGGTAGAGCACCTGATGGACCATGGTTTCAGCTCTGCGCATCACCTGGCGCGGGTGGAAACCAGGAAAAGAGAGCAGCGTGTGAGGGCCGTGCGTGCAGGGCAGCGGGACCTGGGAGGAGCTTTTTCCCACCGCGCTCCCCGCAGGGCGGCGTGTTTGCAGCGGCCCAGCCACCCGGCAGGGCCCGGGCACCCAGTGGGAAGGTTTGCATTCCCTAAGGAAGGGCTGCTCCGCCCCTCCCTGGGGCCCCGGGCCGAAGGGGGCGGGGCGAGAGCTCCCCGGAGCCCCACTGGGGGAGCTGGCCCGGAGGGCATCTGGCTCCGGAAGCTACCATACAGGCGTTGGAGGTCCTGCCAGAAGAGAGAGGCGAAAAGATGGCCAGGAGGTGGGAGGAAATGACATGTGGAGCGGAGGAGCCCCCTTTGTTGGGAGGGTAGGGGAGTGGGCGCCTGGGGGGAGAGGTCGCTGGAGCCCGCAGAGGCCCTCGCTCGCGCCCCAGGCAAGCGCGCCCGCGGCCAATCTCGGCAGCCTGGGCGGACTCGCCCGCCTCCAGACTCGCCCGGGCTCGGTACCCTAGCTGGGTCGGAGGCTCCCAGGGCACCCCGTCCCGCTTTCGCCAGGGGGACCCTCCCCTGGGTTGCCGGGGCCAGATCGGAGGCCCAATCCCGAGCGGCCGGGGTGCCTGGCCGCCGCCCCACCCGGCCGCACTCACTCGCCCTCGCCGCAGCCCTGGCGCTCGCCCCCGACCGCCGGAGAAGTTGGCCGGTTCAAACCCAGAGCTCACAACTCCCCGGCCGGCCCGCACCATCGCGCCGCCGCCGGAGGGGGGAACGGCGCGCCGCCCGCCACGCCCCCGCCTCGTGCAGTCCCGCCGCGGCCGCCCCCCCCCGCGCCATCCCACCGCGCGCAGCGTCACTCGGACCCCGGGGACCCGCCGGGAGTGCGCGGGGGGCGCGGGGGCGGCGCGGGGCGGGACGCGGCGGCGCGGGTGTCCCCCTCGCCCAGAGAGTGGAAGGCGCGAGCCGCCGCGGCTTCGAGTGGCCGCGGCGGTGGGCAGTGCTCGAGTCTCCTCCCTTCGGCCGGCGTCAGGTTGGTGGCGGGAGGAGGGGACGACTTCGGGCGCGGGGAGGGGGCGCCCTGCTCTGGGGCCATGACCGAGCCTGGAAGCGCGGAGCCCGAGACCGGGGTAACTGCTGCGGCGTCGCGCTTGCCTTTCTCTGGGGGGAGGTCGATCATCGGGGTGCGCGGCGCAGGGCTCCCCCGCGGGGCCAGAGCGGAGTAGGGGGCTGCAGTCTAGGAGGGAAGACGCGCCCCGGAGTTCGCCCTAAGGATGGCTGTCCGCCGCCGCTCGGGGCGGCCTGCTGGGTGACGTCCGAGTGAGTGGCGGGTGGGGAGGTGGGGGGGGTGGGGGGGGGGGGGGGGGGTCACCTGGTGCCACCATAGAGGGTAAGAGGGAGGGAAGAGGACCAATGAAACCCCACAGAGAGGCCAGGGAGACAAGGCCGAGGCTCCAAGAGGAGAAACTGGCAAAGAACTTGCCGGAGCAAAACGAAACTAACATTGGCCAAGGCCTGCTCGGTGAGATACTTCGCTCCTAGGGCCTTACTGACTTCTCACAACAACCCTACGGAGTAGGCCAGAAACTTTACATTTCGAGAGCAGACAGACAGGCCTAGCTGGTTACCCCACGGGCACACCAAGCAATTGAGGCCCATCGGATCTGCCTCGGTTTACCTGGCTCCACCCCAAAGCCTCATGCTTTTCAAAATAATTGCCTTTGTTTTTAATTAACCTATTTAATTATAAGGTTATAGCGTTTGATTTTTAACAATGGGCCGCGTTTAACAACCAGGCGACATCATTCCTGAAAAATCTTAACAACTGGTCCTTGCAAGCTGGTGGCTCACCCCTGCTCTCCTGAGCTGCTTTTGCATTCGTGTTACATATGTCCCGAATGCTTTTTCTCCTCGCCCTTGGAAAGGCTCTTTTTTATTCTGAAATAATGCTAGTCTCACAGGAAGTTGAGAAATTCATACTTTGACAAGCATTTGGCCTCCAGAATCTTCCGAACTTTGTGCTTGGCCCTGACGTGCAGGGGGGGGGGGGGGTACCAGGAAGGAGCAGACTAGGGGGAAGTCCTCGAGGATAGCCCAGTCTGCCTGGAGCCCCTCTTCTTCCAGGGCCCCCCCCTAGATGTCAGCCTGGGGCTCACACTTCCCCTAGTGGGTATAGACACTCGCGAGATACAGCTAGGGCTGTCCTGTGGGTCCTGGAGTCCTTCACTCCCAGAGCACCCCCACCCAGAGCACCCCCACCTGAGGTGATCCAGGCTTGGCCAGTGGGCCAGGACCTGGGCCCCGCCTTTCCGTGACACACAGCCTGCTCCCCGGACCCTCCCCTGCCTCCTGCAGTCCTTTGTGAGAACTGACCATCAAGCAGGGGTTGGGGGGGGGCTGCTGAAATTCTTAAGATTCTAGATGTGTTGTTGTTGTTGTTGTTGTTGTTGTTGTTGAAAGGCCACCTATGGGAATAACTTTTCAGAAATCATTGGGTTTTTATTAAGCCGTTTTTAATGATTATTGACACCGGCCATTTGTAGTGCATCGTGATGGCCCCTCGACAGTCATTAACTGTTCATTAATCTCCACCGTAAGAGCTGAAGGTTGGAAGCTCCATTATAAGAAGTGAAAATGGCCGGGGAGCCTACCATGCCCGCCCTCGCACGGCTAGTTAAGGAGCCGAGTGATTTGCACTGACTTGAAGCCAGGGCTCTGATTCCCAGTCCAGGGTTCTTTCTACTCTAAATGGATCCTTGGATAGAAAAAACCAGGAGCCCCAAGAATCCCAGGGGGCAGGAGCCACTGTGGTTCCCAGATGGGTTCTTCAAGAAGGGACCCGCAGCATCCACCAACACTATTCAGCTGTGGTAGGACCCACGGGCACTGAGATCGCCCCTTAGCCAAAAAAAAGCCACCTCGGGGCAGCCTCCTCATCCTGAAGGTCAAGCCGCAGTTTCCTGGGCCCCTGGAAAGGTCAAATCAGTTTGCGCGCACTTCCTCCTCCTCCAGGAAGACTTCCCACTTCCTCTGCTCCCACCCTAGGCTGAGGTATCGGTCCCTGGTGCTTGCACTGAACCCCAGACTTTCTTCAATGCTGCTGTCCTTTGGGCAGGCCCGTGGCCTGTCTTTACCCGCCACAGCCGCCCGTCCTCCGGGGCCTGGCAACGTTAAGAGTTCCTCAGTGTCCAGCACAAGGCCTGGCCGCGTGGGTGGAGTTGAGTTCCTAAAAGCCAGACTGGGAGAGGCTGGGTACGAGGCGTAACACTGTGGACTGATTAGGCCCTGGTCATCACCGACCCGCGGCTGGGGAAGAGGTCCAGCCTCCGGAGCTGACCAGCTGTGTGAGCAAGGCCAAAGCACATCTCTAGTTGCCTCGCGCAGAAGGCAGACATCGTCATATGCCCACCACTAAAGGCCACAGGGCTTAGCGTGTGGCCTGGCCCACGAAGCACCTGTTCTCTCCCCACCCCTTCTCTGTGGCAGGACGGCCTGGAATGGATGGTAAGGCCACGCCCTGCCAACGGGGTATGGGGGTTGACCTGCGGCTCAGGCTCCACCCACCCAAGTCACATGCCCTGACGGAGGGGGTACCTTTCCCTAACCCGCGCGGAGGCACCTGACGAACTAGGGGCTGTCTGCACAGGCGCCCAACACATTCAGGGCATCCTGGCCCTGGCAGGCTGTGGCCTGCGTGTCATGTCGTGGGCTGTGTGTACTCTCAGTGGCTGGCCCGCAGGGGAGTGGAAGGGACTGGGGGGGGGGGGGGGGGAGGCGCTGTCCCTGTTGCTGCTGCTGCCCCGAGTTTCAGAGACTCAGTTCAGGCCCAAGGGGCAAAATCTGACCTGGCTGGACCCCCAGGGCCTGCACGGCACTGGCCAGCGAGAGTCAGGATTCTGGTGTCGCCGCCACTTTAGCTGTTGACCTTGGCCGCCGGAGCCTTTGAACCTCAGTGCCGCCCTCCCTGACAGTGAGAATATCCCCTACCAACCTTCCGGAGGCTACTTGTCCGGCGAATAATTGAGAGCCTACTCTGTGTCCTGCAGGGTTCCGAGGTATTGTGAGAGGAAATGATACATAGCAAGGAGTCAGTAAATTCAGCTACTATTTCCCGTGAGGCTGCTTATATAAACGTTTGATGAAGAAGTTTACAAATTCCACCAGGGACCTTGGGGAGGAGCTGAGACTTTGCCCTCTGCTTGTCTTCCCGTGCTTGAACCTGTCCCTACCGCCCCCCCTGACCCCGGCAAGCGGCGATGAAGGGTCCGCCTGGCCCCCTCCAAGGGGTCAGGGTCATTCCGTTGCTCTTCCCCGTGTAGGTGTCCTGGGTGGGAGGGAGGGGGGGAGGGGAGGCCCCGGTGACCGAAGTCTGCCCCTGGGGTTGCCTCTGCCGGTTTTCTGTGTTCCCTGGACTCTGCCCTCCCGGGGCTCCACCGCCCCTGCGGGCTAGTGCCAGACCCAGCGGTGCGGGCATGTGCAGCGACCTGGCCGGCCTCTTCCTCGATTCCCTCCTGACATCCTCCCTGTCGCCCAGGCTTGCAGCCCCGGTGTCGCCACCATGCCCCCACAGCAGCTCTTCCGCGCGCTCGTGTCGGCGCAGTGGGTGGCCGACGCGCTGCGGACCCCGCGCGCGGGACAGCCCCTGCAGCTGCTAGACGCCTCCTGGTACCTGCCCAAGCTGGGCCGCGACGCGCGCCGCGAGTTCGAGGAGCGCCACATCCCCGGCGCCGCCTTCTTCGACATCGACCAGTGCAGCGACCGCACGTCCCCCTACGACCACATGCTGCCCAGCGCGGCGCACTTCGCGGAGTACGCGGGCCACCTGGGCGTGGGCGCCGCCACCCACGTCGTGATCTACGACGCCAGCGACCAGGGCCTCTACTCTGCGCCGCGCGTCTGGTGGATGTTCCGCGCCTTCGGCCACCGCACCGTGTCGCTGCTCGACGGCGGCTTCCGCCACTGGCTCCGCCTGGGTCTCCCGCTGAGCTCGGGGAAGAGCCGCCCGGCGCCCGCCGAGTTCCGAGCCTCGCTTGACCCCGCCTTCGTCAAGACGTACGAGGACATGAAGGAGAACCTTGAATCCCGGCGCTTCCAGGTGGTGGACGCCCGCGCCGCCGGCCGGTTCCGCGGCACCGATCCCGAGCCCCGAGACGGTAACAAACACGCGCAAAGGGGCGGGAGGTCACTTGGGGCGCGGGGTCAGGGGCGCGCTGAGCCCTGCCTCGGCCTCGCCTTTGAAGGACGCCGCATGGGGCGGGGCCGTGAGATGTGGTTTCCAGTCGTCTCACTCTCTGAGCCTCCCGGGCTTTATTCCTTAAAAGTGGACACGAATACTTGCTTCGCCCCCAAACTCATTGGGAACCCAGGGTGCCCTGTATTAGGGTGAGAAGCCAAACAGCCCCACCCCAATTCTGCGGATGTAGGGCGGTTTCTGCGGAACAGGAGGGGCGGCAGGAAAAGCCCCCAAAGGGATGGGGCCTGATCGGGTGTACCCACCCCCGCTGTTGATGGAGGCAGACTGGAGGAGGAGGAGGAGGGGGAGGAGTCTGGGGTAGGGGAGTGGATGAAAGGCCCCTAAGAGGGGTCAAGGCTTGCAGAAGGCACGAGAGAGGGGCCGTGCGCGCGCGCGGGATCACCGGTCCCAGGTTGGAGAGAAACTGACTAGAGGTGGCTGCTGGCCTGGGTTGGAGCAGAGCCCTGTGTCTGGGAGCTGAATTCTCCAGGCAAGGAGACCACAGGGAAGCCCTGGATGACGTGGGCAGGGCTCCCCGCAAACGGGTAGGCCAATGGCCACGGTCGTGTGAGCCTTTCAATGACCCCGACAGATGGGTGCCGTCATTGTACCCAGGAGGAAATGGAGTCTCAGAATGGCTACCTTGCTGGAGGTCAGGAAGCAGCCCGGCCAGGCGCTGGGGCGGTACAATTTAACTGCAGTGAGCAAGCAGTCATTACCCAGCCTTTTGTCTCTGGTGCCTTTTTCAGGGAGGATGCAAGGAAGTTGCTACTTGGTCTTGGGAGTCTGTCCCTGAATGGCATCCGCCTCCCTACCGCCCCTGAATGAGGGTGGGGCTTCTGTTCAGTGCTTACAAAGTGGCTTGGGCCCATCCCGTCCCCTCACTGTTCCGCATGGCCCCAGGGTAAGGGTCGGCCCTGCTCCCTGTGCATCCCCGAAGACTGACCCAACAGCTGGCATGGGATCAACGTCCCAGAGAGATCTGGGGACTCGAGAAGGACCCCGCTGCATGGAACCGTGCAGAGCAGTGTTGACCTGAGATCCAACCGTAGGGCACTGCTGATAGCCAGCCATTTTGGAACCCGCATAGGTGACAATTTTATGTGATTCCACCTTGAACCTGTTAGGTCCTTCAGCTCAGCCCTTTGGGGGAGGGGGTGGGGGCAGTGAGCCACTTGGCCGGTCACCTAATCTAATCTCTGAACTGCAGCGTTTGCGTGTGCAAAATCAGAGGAGAAACAGGGCTTGGTAAGGATGCGGTGAGTGTCAAACGTCAAACGAGAAGAAACGTATAGAGCGCTCAGCACACATAAGGTGCCCTCAAGGAGGGTGACGTAATTCCTGTGTGCTTCGTCCGTGCTCCTGGCGCTTTACAGAGGCGCTTAAATGCTCACCCCTCCTGCTTGCTCACCCTGTAAAGGAAGAGATGATGGCACACACCTAGCAGGCTTGTTGTAGAGACCGACCGAGCCAGTGCGCGTAAAAGCTGGATCTAGATCAGTGGAGGGCATCACGTCGTTCCCGTCGTTCAGCAGGGGTGGGGGAAGCCTGCTTTGCTTGGCGGGGTTCGAGGCGCGGGGACAGCCCTGCTCGGACAGCGGCCAACCTGGGTCGAGAGCTTGCTCTCCTTCCTTGCTCCAGTTTGGTCTCTACGTGATGTGTCTCAGTGAGGCTTTGCTGCACCTAACTGGGGGTGCAGGGCGCGTTCCAACCTCACCAGGGGGCTCAGAGCGCTGGCCGGGTGCTGAGGTCTAGCAGTAACTGTCGACACGGGTCCTCAGCTCTCTGTAGGAGTGTCACCCGCTGCAGGGGGAAATCGAGGCAGAAGCCACGAGGCTAGAGCCTCACCCTAGAGTCTGAATGGCCGGGATTTTTGAATCATGGGCTGTGAGGGTTTATTTTGTTGCGAGTCTCAGTCCTTGGCGTGAAAATGGGAATATTACTAACACCTGCCCCTCAGAGGGTGGTGAAACCAAAATGACCGGGTTTAGGGGAATGACCCTCTTTATGAACAGCGTTCTAGCCTTGCCCTCTAGGGTTCTTGTGCTAGGATCAAAATGATCTTTTGAAAACGGAAGTCTGGTTTCCCCCTGCAGTCAGGTCAAAGCCCTACGTCTTTTTTTTTTTTTTTTAATGTTTATTTATTTTTGGGAGAGAGAGAAAGAGACAGAACGTGAGTGGGAGAGGGGCAGAGAGCGGAGACAAAGAATCTGAAGCTGGCTCCAGGCTCTGAGCTGTCAGCACAGTGCCCGACATGGGGCTCGAACCCATGAACTGAGAGATCATGACCTGAGCCGAAGTTAAACGCTCAACCCACTGAGCCACTCGGGTGCCCCAAAGCCCTACGTCTTGATCCAGGCCTGCTACGGTGTTCCCGTGCCTCCTGGTTCCTCTTGGGCCTCGACCTCCCCCCATGTCTGGGCTTTGGCCCAATGACTTTTACCCCCTCTAAAGACTCCCCTTCCCCAGCCTGGCGTGCCCTCAGCCCCCACTGCCCAGACCTCTCTACCTGATAGAACCCTGCTCACCCTCTGGGGCCCCTCTGACTCGGGCAAGTTAGTCTGTGTGCCTCACGCTCCTCGTCTGTGTAAAAGGGAGGATGATCATTTCTGTCCCCTAGAGTCTGCGGGGCAGAAAATACAGCAGAGGGGCTCCGCACAGTGCCCGGCACAAAGTAAGCTCTCAGTAACACCAGCTATCATGATTATTGTTAATACCTCTTATAATATGCCCCCATAACCCCCCGCAGGGTGTAACACCCTCATACTCATAATGGCTCAGTTATTGCCTGTCTGCCCTGCCATATCAGTTTCTGTAGGACAAGTGCAATGACTCCTGGCCAGGCGGAGGGCTTACTTATCTTTGTTGCCCCCAGGGCGCATAGGTGATCGGGAAACTGGGGGCAGAGTGAGGCTCTGGTGGGGTCTGAGTCTTGGGTTCCAATTCTAGCCAGCAATTTGCTGGATGCGGGACCTTGGGCAGTACGGAACCTCAGCATCTCTGTCCGTAAAACGGGAATGCCTGTGAATAGCGCCTGGGCTGCCTGGCTGTGAGGACTACACGAGATGATGCACATAGAGGGTTAGCGCCGTGGGCGCATGGGAGGCTCCCAGTACCCAGGGGCCATTCATACCCCCTTTGTATGTGTTCCCTCCTTCCTGCCCTCCTGCTGCAGGCATCGAACCTGGCCACATCCCCGGCACTGTGAACATCCCCTTCACGGACTTCCTGACCCAGGAGGGCCTGGAGAAGAGCCCCGAGGAGATCCGCCGTCTGTTCCAGGACAAGAAGGTGGATTTGTCCCAGCCACTGGTGGCCACGTGCGGCTCCGGCGTCACAGCCTGCCACGTGGCACTAGGGGCCTACGTCTGCGGCAAGCCCGACGTGGCCATCTATGATGGCTCCTGGGTAGAGTGGTACATGCGAGCCCAGCCAGAGGAAGTCATCTCCGAGGGCCGGGGCAAGACCCACTGAGGGGAGGGTCAGGACACGGGAGGCAGCGCCCGGCCTGGTTGTTCTGACTCTGCCTCGACCGAGAGAGTGTTTCTTCCTGCAAGTCAGGTGGCGCAGAGGGCGACATCCCAGAGGCCAGGAGTTCTGTCGACCTGCGGGCTCCCAGCCGAGGCCGGAGAGAAGGTGGTGGTGGGACAGAGGGAGGCAGCGCCCCACGTGCTGAGCGGGGGTCCTGCCTCCCTTCTGTTTTCCCTGTTGAAGAAATAAAACAGCACAGTGCTAAATGCTGCCAACTGTGGGGCTGCCTGGTTTTCCTAAGGAGCCGGTGGTTCCAGAATGCCCAGCAAAGGGAGCTCGGTGGAGCCTGAGGGTCTAGGGGATCCTGCCCCTGCCTTCTGAGCAGGGCTGGAGCCCCAGAGCCCTTCTAGTCCTGTGAGCAGAATGCCCCCAGCCAACCATCCTCCACCCCATAATGCTGGGGGTCTCCCCTTCTGGCTTCTGGGCTACTGAAAGGTGAATCTTGCTGTGATAAGGAAAACCTCTGCCTCCCCCCCAAACCCCCCACCCCAGGCCCAAGGGTCGAGGCTCTATCTTCTTCCTTCTGTATTTGTCCTTTGTGCAGAGATGGAAGTGGTGTCTGAGAAGGCCCCAGATGGCCCCTGCCTGCAGCCAGGTCACCCCTCCCCGTCTCCAAGCCCCCAAAGAACCCCTCAGTAGTAGACGGGCCGCATCAGTCGATACTGGGGAAAACCCTAGAAGAATGAAACCAGAGGGGGCATTGACTTACCCAAGGTCACACGATGGATTACAACAGAGCTGGACCAGACCCAGATTTCCCAAACTCCGAACTTACTCTTCTTTGTACCTGCGATCCCCCCCCCCCCCCCCGCCCGGCCCATCCCATTTCCTCTGACACTGAGTCACCTCCCAAGTCCACGGGCAAGAGGGAGCCGATAGGATAGGATCGGGTTTTCTGAATGAGAGCTCTAAATTAAGTCCCAACCTCTCTGAGTCTGTTTCCTCACCTGTAAAAGGGAAATAATGCGTAGCTCAGGAGGAGGATGTCAGACAAAGGTTTCGGCATTGCGGAGTCCCATTTCTCGAGCTCAGGGTTTCACAACCTCAGCGCTCCTGACGTTCAGGCGGGATAATTCTTTGTTGCCGAGGCTGTCCTGTGCAATGTAGGACGTTTAGCAGCATGTCTGGCCCCCAGCCAGTAGTACGGACCGGTTGTGACAACCAACAAACGTCTCCAGGCATCACCAAGTATCCCCCGGGAGGCAAAAATCACCCTCGATTGAGACCCACTGCTTTAGGAGCAAATAACAGTTGAGCACAGCAGTCAGAAACAGTGTAGACAAGGACTCCCAAGGTGGAGGGGATCCTTCATCACGACCCCTCCCCCTGGAGGCTGAGTTTAGCCGTCCAGAAAGCTCCTTCCTTTTATACTTCCTTTTTATGCTTCCAAGCCTCGTTTTCTCTCCTGGAAACGTCCCCGCCTCTTTGCTTCAGGGAGAGGGCTTCGTCTACAGATGCATGTGAGTTCGGATCTGGCTTCTGTCTCAGCTGCCCCGTACGAGGCTGCCTGACCTTGGACACTGCTGAGCCTCTCTGGGCCTCAGTTTCTTCATCGTTAAAAAGGGAGTCATCATACTTTCCTTGAGAAATACGGGGATTAGATGAGAGAATGCACTGAAACCGCTTAGCTTGGTGCTGGGCACAGAGTAAATATCAGGTAAATATCAGAGTAAATATCAGGTGTTCCTGTTATTTTTTAATTTAATTTTATTATTTTTTAAATTTTTTAAAATTTATTTTGAGAGAGCGAGAGCAGGGGAGGGGCAGAGAGAGATGTTGGCAAGGCGTCCCACGCAGGCCCCACACTGTCAGCGCAGAGCCCAGCTTGGGGCTCGAACTCACGAGCCATAAGATCATGACCTGAGGCGAAATCAAGAGTAGGACGCTTAACTGACTGAGCCACCCAGGTGCCCCCGTTTTTTTTTTGTTTTTTGTTTTTTGTTTTTAACGTTTATTTTTGAGAGAGCGGCAGCAAGGCAGAGAGAGAGGGGGACACGGAATCTGAAGCAGGCTCCAGGCTCTGAGCCGTGAGCACAGAGCCCGACTCAGGGCTCGAACTCACAAACCCTGAGATCTCGACCTGAGCTGAGCCACCCAAGTGCCCCGCCCCCTGTTGTTGTTCTTTTTAAGGGACTTTTACTTATGCAGCATGTTGAGTGTCTCCTGTACGTCTGCGTTCAGGGAGAGGGGACAATGAATGTGAGAATTATGTTCCTGCCCTGGTAAAGCTTCCCAGCCAGGGAGTAAAACTGGCCGGTGCTACCATATTTCCAGAAGGAAGGGAGTAGTACCGTGAAGTGATGACAGACTCCTGTTAGAAGTGAGAAAAACAAGATCGGAGAGGTTGAGCGATTTGCCCAAGGGCACACAGCTAGTGTGAGAGCGGGGCCTCACCCGCAGTTAGAAATTGCAGGGGAGACGCCCCTCCAGTGGGTCTTGCCCGTGGTGGTTTTCCAGATTTCACGATTAAGGGAGAATGGAGTGTAACGCAGGGTTTGGACGCACCAGTGACAAGCTCAGGGAGGACGGCCACGTGTCTCCCAGCTCCACGAGGAGACCCTCTGAGCTGTGGGGTTCTGAGCCAGGGGTTCAGCTAGGCTCCCCTTCCCTTCCCTGGGTCCTCCTCCCAGCAAGGAACCCAGGCTGATCTGAGCTGAGGCTTTTCCTCCTGGGAAGGTTCTGGATGGGTCCGGACAGGTTCAGAGAAGGGCCCAGAGGCGGGAGAAAGGAAATTGAGCCTCGCCTTTCTAGGATTCCCGGAGCCTCGGTTTTGAGGAGTTGGCCGGGCTCCGCCCTCAGCCCCTTCAAGTCTGAACTCCCAGAATAATTAACCACTCACTGCAGGGTCCTGGCCTCTGCCAGAGCCCATCCTACCCACCGGCTGTGTTCCCCGGCAGGAACTTGCCGCCCTGGATAACAAGGATGATGAAATTTTCATCCGCTTGGCAAATATTTGCCGGACCACCCCTCCTGGGTCAGGGACAGTCAGCAGTTTCCCAGCCTCGTCTAACCGGCTGCACTGGGACGTGTTCACTCCTTGGATCGTTGCCACGAGGGATCAGGGCCCGAAGCCCCCACCCCGCACACGGCGGACTGAATAATGAATCGGGCTGCACGTGGCCCCCGAAAGGTCTGCCTTCCAGATCCTTCAGGCCGGGGCGGGGCTCAAGTCGCCCAGGCTGAGAAATGAGAGCAAATTCTAGATGTGATGTCAGGTAAGGTAAAGTTCACAACAATATCAGGTGTCACTCCCACTGGAATAACCCAGCTATACGAGCACAATAGAGGTTTATTCTTAACTTGTGGGGAATGAGTCATTCAGGAAGAGATGAGATTTTTAGGTTACCGAAGCTTTATCATTTTAAGCACCGAAAGGTTTAACATATTGGAGGGGGAGCATGCTGTACCGGGGGCACCTGAGCACTCAGCGGCTTTACTGATACCTTCTGGGGGCGCTTTGCCCCTAAACTAAATGGCCCCAACTGCCGTGTGACTCTCCAGGTCCTCCCAAGTCTGGATTATTCTTGCTGACTGTCCTTCCCGGTTACTGGCATGTTCTCCAGAGTCTCCGCCTGCTTCTAGGTGGGCCCATGCTCTCTGGATAACGGATAAGCCATTTTGGTGGCTTAACCCACTTTGCTCAACCAGTCGCTCTCAAATCTGGGCCCCCAGCAGCTCGCTGGGCCCGGATCCCTATTTATTTCAGACCCCCGTGTCCGCTGCCTGCTGGTACCCTAACGCCGCTCCCCTGTCCATGTTCCCTGTCTCAGGACGCGAGGCCACCGCCCCGGGGTCGCCCGTGCCCAGACCTGGCAGTGAGTCTCCAGATTCTACCTCCGTGGGTCTAACCCAGGACCTGCCTCACAGGATCAGATTTATACAAAGAACTGGGAACAAAGCCCAGCCCAGGAAGCACCACATAGATGCGTTATTACTGTAACTGACATGCTGTGCTGCCCCTCACTCCTGCCTCCCTGTGACGGCCTATACACCCTCACGGTGCCTATCTTATCTATGGTTCTCCTCCTGGCCCTAGCACCGTGACTGACGTGCACAGGTCTTTGTGAATGTTTGCCATCGCATCCATACCCTGGTGGGGCTGAGAGAGACCCTAATAATCCCTCCTATTTATCCAGCACCTTCCTTGCCAGGGAAGATGCTAAGTGTTTTTGTATTCATTGGATCCGTAACCCTGAGAACTCGTGTTCTTCTCCCCCATTTTACAGAGAAGGAGCGTCGGGCCTTAGAGAGGGGGCAGGACGGTTAGGGCGAGGATCGGAGTCCTGGAGGCAATGAGTATACGGCCGTAATAGTTCACTGAAGACACGAGCCACGCTCCAGAATGTGTGGCCCAGAACGAGGCAGGAGGGGCCCGCAGGAGTCCCCAGGCCAAGGTATCAGGGAGGCTTCCCAGGGCTGGTGCGTGGGGATTTATTCCCCCGCCGAGGCTGGCTGTGTCTGCTCTTTCCTCTTCCCCTGCCAGCTTCTGCTTCCTGGCACAGACTTTCCCCATTTCTGAACCATGAAAGGTTTGAAACACAGTTACAAGCCCTTGAAGAGAGCAAATCAAGTAAACGGCCCAAGAGTTTCCGTTGTGGGTGAAAGGCATGGGCTTTTGATGCTCGTGTAACCCCCGGGCTAGATCACGAAAAGAGAAAACCTCACCCCAGGATGGGTACGTTTTTAATGCTGCCCGGTTGACTTTAAAAAAAAGAAAGCAAGAAAGCAGGTAGGTAATGAGTTTTGCTCACCTGGGTTTCTTTCTTTCCCTAGGGTTCCGGGAAGCACCCCTTTCTCTCCTCTCCAAGAGGGTTGGGGTGCAACGAGGTAGGTAAGCGCTCCCCCCACCCCCACCTGTGGAGGGCCGGTGAGGGTAGGAGTTCGGTACCAGACCCATGACGGCTCTTCTGACAGCCTGCGGCTACAAACGCGGTGCCTGTGGCTTCACACGATTCTGGGAGAGGTGAGGTGCGGGATGTGATGGGCAGGGACAGACAGAAACAGCTAGAGACCGCAGTGGGCCAGGCAAGAACTTCCGGCCACCAGGAGCTGCTCTGGGCACCGCTGGGAGCAGAGCTGGAGAGGTCCCCTGGGGAGGTATGTGACCTCAGGCTTGCCCACCCTCACTCCCCGCTGGCTCCTCGCTCCCCTGGCCCTGAGCAACTTCTCAGGTGCCTGGTTGCCCTTCATGGGCCTGGTACTCACGTCCGGCCTCCGCCTTCTTGACTTGGCCCTTGGCCTGACTCGCTGTGGGGTCTGCTCTGGCAGCTCCCATCTGACAAGAGAATGCCACTAAGAAATGCAGAAGAGGGGCGCCTGGGTGGTTCAGCTGGTTGAGCGTCCGACTTCAGCTCGGGTCACGATCCCGTGTTTCGTGGGTTCGAGCCCCGTGTTGGGCTCTGTGCTGACCGCTCAGAGCCTGAAGCCTGCTTCGGATTCTGTGTCTCTCTCTCTCTCTCTCTCTGCCCCTCCCCTGCTTGTACTCTGTCTCTCTCTCTCAAGAATAAATAAAACATCAAAAAAATTTTTTTGAGAATATAGAGGAAATGGCGGAATTAGAAAAAAAAATCACAATTCGGCAATCTCCATAGTACTTATTATAGCAAGAATCATCAATGGGGGCGCCTGGGTGGCTCAGTCGTTTAAGCGTCCAACTCTTGATTTTGGTTCAGGTCATGATCTTGGGTTCGAGGCCTGCATGTTGGGCTCTGGGCTGACAGCGCAGAGCCTGCTTGGGATTCTCTCTCTCTCTCTCTCTCTCTCTGTCCCTCTCTGCCCCTCCCCTGCTTGTGCGCTCTCTCTCTCCAAATAAATAAGTAAACCTAAAAGAAAAAAAGAACCATCCACGAATATTAAAATTAAGGATGAGATAAACGTGTTTGCTGGAAAATAGGATGTTAATAGAGCCTCAGTGTATCTCCCCACCAAGATGCTGAGACACTCAAAGCGTGAGAGAGGAACTGTATCGATCAGCGGCTTGACTAAGTGATCAGTTCACCTTACCAGTGATGGCATAAACTGACAGGTGTACCTCGTGCCGGGGGGGGGGGGGGGGGCCCTGAGCGCACAGCCTCGCCGCTCTGATATTCCTGCCAAACATGCACACAATGAGTGTAATCGCCAGGAAATCTCAGACAAACCCAAACTGAAGGCATTCTACGAAATACACAGCGTCTTCTCCCCAAGAACGGGAGACGGAGCAAGACCAAGGAATCATTCCACATCAGAAGACTAAAGCGACAGGCCAGCGGAATGGAACCCTTTCTGGAGGGGAGCCTCAAGTACTCCCCGCCCCCCTTTGGCCGCAAAGGACATTAGCAGGACAACTCGTTTCCTGACGCGGGTAATTGTACTTCGGTCCCCATTTGTAGATCACCCTGAAGAGTTTAAGAGCGAAAGGCCACTAACTCCATGACTTCCTCGCCAACGGTTCAGAAAAACGAGAAAAGGAGGGACAGAGAATGAAAGAGCACATGTAGTAAAAAAAAAAAAAAAAAAAATGTGAACGTTTGGTGACTCTTGAGTGAAGCCTCCGCCAGTCTGGTATTATTTTTGCGGCTTTGCTCAAAGTCTGAGAGTGCTGCAAAATAAAATGCTATTTTTTAAACGCAGGCTCTTCTGATCCAGTTCCAGCCAGGGCTGCCAACGGCACCCACGTTCCAAAACGAGGTGCTAGACCTTCTAAAGCAGGTGGCTGGGAACTAGTTTTGGAAGCCTCGGGAGACCGTGCCTCCCACCTACGGCGGAGACAGACGCCATGGGAGCGGCTGGCAGGCAGAGGGGGGCTCTCTCCACAGGGAGGTGTTGGGGTGCTGTGGGTCTTTACTTCTCCCGCCCCGTGTAGGGGGGGTGGTGCTCCCCTCCCTGAAGGCTGAGTAAGAGAGTTTTCCACGAGGCCATCTGCAGAGCCTGGCCTTTGTGCCCTGGATTGGGGGGTGGGGGCACAGGGGTGGCGGTGGCGCTCGGAGGCTAGGCGGGACCCCAGCCTGGGAAAGCCTGTCGGCGGGAAGCGGAGCCGGCAGGCTGGTCCGTGGTGGAATGGGATGTATGGGGTGAACCCTGTCAGTGCCGGGCCTTGGCTTCCAGGGGGCCAGCTGAGGACCTGGGTCAGGAGCCGTGACTTGCTGCCGCCCAGAAGAGACTTTATGCAGGGCCAGGACACAAGGGGAGTGGGCAGTGGCACCGGTGGGAGGTGGTCCTTGAGTACGGTGTCCCAGAGGAGCCCCTGCCCAGGAAGGAAAGTACAGTGTGAGCCTCTCCTAGCAGTGGGGGCTCCAAAGAACCCTCGAAACAGTCCTTCAGGAAAAAAAAAAAAACAAAACCTAGCCAGCTTGGGTCGTCGCTCTGGCGAGAGCCAAGCCACCAGAGGACGTGCGCCCCAGGCGAGGGAAATCTTCCCTTTCTTTTCCCATCTTCATTCCCCACCAGCCACCGAGGAGAGGAGGGGGAGGAGCAGGGGACTCTGGGGGCGCACAGAACACCCCGAGGGGGTCCCCCCTGTGTAAAACGGCAATCACCATCGCAGCTCCCTGTTGGGTTGAGATGAAAAGAGATAATCCGTGAAAGTGCATGGCACAGAGGTGGGCCCATGGACGTGCTCATAAATGTCCCTGGGGCAGCCGAGGGGGGCAGGGGGATGGGCAGTAGATTCCTGGTTCCTTGTGAGTCCTAATTCAAGCCGTGAAAGGACATCAGCAGGAGCCAGAGCGCCGTTTGCAGGCAAGAGAGGTCCCTGGAGAAGGCCGCTAAGACTGAGCCCACCGACTGTCAGGGCCCCAGTTCCCGGGAGCTGAGCTGCAAAGAGAACCAGCAGGAGCAGACGGACCGCGTGGGCCTGCCTGGTGGTTGGGGGCGCGCCGCCGGTGGAGGCGGGATGGGGCTCCACGGACCCGGGCGGGGTGGCGCGCCCCCTGCCGCCGGCCCCCGGGACGAGGTCCAGACCCCTGGCTGAAGAGGGCAGAGCCCAGGCTTGAGGACCCGGGGGAGGGGAGGAGAGGAGGGGAAGAGAGGGGAGGAAGGGAGGAGAGGGGAGGGGGGGGGGCGGGAGGGCAGTGTCGCGGCCAGGCCCGGCGGCCCTTTGGTGCAAACTGGAGAGAAAGGCGCCCCTTCCTCCACACACTCGACGGCCTTTTCGCGGTGCGAATGGCGCCCCCTGGAGCCTGCAGAAATTATGGGCCGGCTGTGTGAGCTCTTCCTGGCGAAGGTCTGGGGCTCCTTGATTCTGGA
>NC_064809.1:127626045-127692213 GCF_023721935.1 Panthera uncia
GTAAAAACATCGAGGCATCTTTGCTCTCTAATAAATATTCAAGTTTATGGATCAGTTGTGCCGACTCTCTGAGCCCCATCTGTAAAAATGGGCACAATAATACTGACCTAGGCTGGAGTGATACTTCTAGTCCCAGTAAGTGGTCAGTTATAATAGCTAACATTTAGTGCATGAAAGAGTGCTAAGAAGTATGAATAACATTATGATGTAAATATTGCAAAAGCCGTAAAGTAGGGGGTTGGAGAGGTTGTGTAACTGGCCACCATGTCTCACAGCCAGGGAGCCGGGGAGTCCACCCCCTGGACCACTGGCCTCTGAAAGTCTGTCCGAATATTTCTGGCTGGTCAGGACACACTCCCCCTGATCGAATATGCCTTGTTTCTCTCCTCAGGTGACTTGAAAAGGTGACTCAGAAGCAGGAGCCAGAACTGATGGCCAAGGCAGCGACTGGATTGGATGTGATGTAAACACAACAACAAAGAGTCGAGGCTGATCAGGATGTTCTGACATCTGAACGTGGGGAGGGGAGGGCTGAACCCCAAATCCCCGCAGGGCTGAGTGACATCTTAGCCACGGAACTGACGGCTGATGTGAGACAAGCCAGGGATGCTGCTAACACGACCCCTCACAACAGCATGAGCCAGATATTATTATTCTCAGTTTAGAAGTGGGGAAACTGAGGTGCAGAGAGATTAAGCGACTCTGCCAGGGTCCCCTGACTAGCAAGCCACAAAGGCTGGCTGGCATCCTTGTCTGGGAGCCTGTGCCCCTTAATCAATCACCTCTCCTCTCTGGCTTGCCTTCAGAAGCCCAGTTTAGAGCCTTATTAAAAAGCACCTGAAAGTTGCTCTTCCCAGAAGGGGACAGCAGGGGGCGGTGTAACCAGCAAGCATTTGAAGTTTGGCTCGCGTCCTGGGTAACCATCATCCTGAGAAACTGTCTAAGGGGCGTTTGTGGTTTTGTCCTCTAAACGGGAAAGACACACACACACACACACACACACACACACACACCTAGGAAGAGTGCCAGTCCATAATCAGAAACAGGACCGTCTGGGCTTCCATGTTTTGTCAAAGCCACTCCAATTCACCTCCCCGACCCGAGGTCCCCTCTAAAGCAGGGACCACGACTGACGTCTTCACCTCCGTGTTTCAATGTCTGGCACGTGGCTGGCATTCAACAAACAGTAAGGCACCGAGTGATGGTTGGTGGGAGCGAAGGGTGTCAGCTCTGTGACCGCAGTACGGTGTCCTCATCTGATGACGGGGTTAAGGGCACGGCTTCGGGACTCCGCGGGAGGCAGGATAGCAGGGTGGTTATTGGCTTGGGCTCCAGAACCCACGACGAGACCAGGTTTGGAGGCTGCCTTGCGCTCGGCAGACAGTTCCAGCACGACCTGTGAAGGCTCACGGTCTGGGAGCCACGGTCTCGTCTTCTGGAGGACGGAGGTGGGAACGGATCGCGTCCTGCTGAGTGACCCTGTGCAAGTCACTCTGTGCCTCCAGTCCTGGGGCAGTTCTGTGGGAGCAGTTTGGGTCTGGCCAGCCCTGGGCTCCTGAGGCATCATCATGCTGAGCCTCAGCTTTCTCAACCTACTCCTCATATGAACTTGTTTCCAACTGGCCCACGCATGGGGCTTTTCCTGTCCTCTTTGGTGGGCGGTCTCCTCCCCTCTCCAGTCCAAGTAATTCTCCAGAGCGCCACACCTGGAGGGACAACTGTCACTTGCCCCACAGGCACGGCAAACACAGGTTGGCCCCAGACTGACCTCTCAGCCCCCTGCTCAACTCAATAGGCTAAAGACCAGGGACTATGCCGGGTGTTTAATAGACATTATACGATTTAATCCTAGGCCGGGTGTTTAATAGACATTATATGATTTAATCTTCACGGCAACGCTCTACGGTAGCAACTATCAGAGTTCCCATTTTGCAAAAGGAAAAACAGGCTCAGAGAGGAAGTTGCTCAAGAGCATGCATTGTAGCAGCAGTGACCGATTCCCTGCCCAGGGGAGGAGATTTCCTCTCAGCACGAAGCCAGGCTGCCCAGTGTGGGGAGCCCTGGGAGGAGGGGGACACTGGGATCACTGAGGGGAGCCTCAGACCCCTCTCCCTTAATCCGGGATCAAGACTCAAGCATCCACTGGGGCGCCTGGGTGGCTCCATCGGTTAAGCGTCTGACTTTGGCCCAGGTCATGATCTCACGGCTCTATGCTGACAGCTCAGAGCCTGGAGCCTGCTTCTGATTCTGTGTCTCCCTCTCTCTCTCTCTCTCTCTGCCCCTCCCCTGCTCATGCTCTGTCTCTCTTTCTCAAAATAAACATTAAAAACATTAAAAAAAAAAAAAAAAGACTCAAGCATCCAGAAGGTGAGAAAGTTAAGGACAGCTTCCCCTTCAGCCCTTGTCCCTCCCTGGTCCCAGAGGACCACCCTGCAGTCCCCTCCCCTCCCCACCCTGCAGTCCCCATGATGGCAACAGTCCCAACTCCAAGTTGTCTGGCTTAGAAGGGGGCGCACACAACCAGTCCCTCTCTCCCTCCCAAATTACAGATGGGAAAGCTGAGACCTTGCCCAGTACCTCGTCCCACAAAAGCCAAGATGAAAACCCAGTTCTCTCGACTTTGATCCAGTGCCCCTTCCACCCTCTTCCCTAGAAACCTTTCCCAAGGAGCACTGACAGCCCAAGGCAGGGGAGCAGGAAAGGGGCCTTGGTGGCAGAAAGGCACCTGGAGCCCACCTGGGTCCTTGCTGGCCTGCCACTCACCAGCCGTGTGAGTCAGAGGGGTCACTTCACATCAGTGTCCTCATCCGTACAATGGGTACAGTAATACCAACCTCACAGGGCTGCTGAGAGCTTCAGGGCCAAATACAGACATACAAAGCATCTGGAATGTAGTGGGTGGTCAGTCGACTTTAAGCCCAACTATGCTGTCCTCAACTTATGTTGGCAAAGAACCCAGCCTCCCCCCCTTCATCCCCCGCTTCAACAACCCGCCCCCCCCAACCCAAAGGGCAGTATGAAAGAATGAAAGAATCTTGGAAAACAGATACAGGTGAGTGCTACAGAATCCTGAGAGCAAACGTTTCTCCCGGTACCAATTGTTTAATAACCTAAACTGGAGCAAGAGAAAACAGTTATCGGAAGAACACGCAGGAGGAAGGAGCACCGATTTGGGGTGGCACTCACTATTGCCCCACTGACCTCGAACTTGACCTTCCCCAAACACGGTGATTTGGCCAAAGGGCTTCTTCTGGAGGCCGGGTCTGCACCCAGGAAGCACCCAGGCGGTGGGATTGGGAGCGCGGGCCCCGCGGACCGCCCCCCCGGCCGCCTCGCCCCGCCCCGTTCGCCTCGCCCCGCCCCGTTCGCCCCGCCCCGCCCCGCCCCGCCCCGCCCCGGGCGCGGACTACAGCTCCCGGCATGCCCGGCGCGCGGTACCTGCCCGCCTCCAGCCGCCGCGCCCGGAGGATGCAGACGCCGGGGCGAGCGGGGAGGATGGAGGCCGGGGAGGCAGCGCCGCCGGCGGGGGCGGGCGGCCGCGCGCCGGGCGGCTGGGGCAAGTGGGTGCGGCTCAACGTGGGGGGCACGGTGTTCCTGACCACCCGGCAGACGCTGTGCCGGGAGCAGAAGTCCTTCCTCAGCCGCCTGTGCCAGGGGGAAGAGCTGCAGTCGGACCGGGTGAGGCCCGCGCGGGGGGCGGCCGTCGGGCGGGGTCCTCTGCCCGCCCGAATCCGGGCCGGCCTGGCCGGGAACTCGGCTGCTTTGATTTCCCCAGGGCCCGAGGCAGGAAGAGCTGGTCGGAGGAAGGGAGGAGGGAGAGCGCGGGATGTGCCCATTGTCGTGGCAACGGGACAACGCCGGGCCGCGGCCATTTAGGGCATTCGGACCACCGCCCTGGGCTCCCACCCCAGGAGGCTGGTGGATGGGGACCCTCGCCCTCCTTTGGGGCCTTCCCTCCTTCCCAAACGGGACTCCCGCACCGGGGAAGGAGTTGGCTGCGGTGGCTTCCCCAGGGCCCTTTGCGGTGTGGGTGGCCTAGGAGTGCTGCGCGCTGGGTAGAGAAGTCCTGGGGTGCCTTCCGAGCTGGGTTTCATCAGGGAGGAGCCCTGGCCTGTCGGCCACCATTTCTGGGCTCCCATCCCTGCTCTGCTGCAAACTGCCTGCATGACCTTGGGTCAGACCCCTCCCTGCTCCAGGAGCAGCCTCCTGTCTGTAACCAGAGGAGGCTGGTCTGCAGATGACCTGAAGGGCCCCCTCTCCCTCATTCCCTGACCCTCTGATGCTGTGACCTTGGGCAAGTCTCCTCACCCTTTGACGTGCCTGCTTTCTCTCCGTAGAGTTGTCCAGATGCCCGCCCTGCCTCCCTGCAGGCCGAGCCTGTCCAATGAGATAGCGACTCCTTTAGAAACTTGTAAACATCCAACATCCCCAGAATGACTGGGGATCTGATGGAGATAGTGTAGGGCTGGCTTCAGGGGAACAACCTCTAAGAGGGACAATCACCGAGCCCTACTCTGCGGCAGGTGCTGCTCAGAACTCACCGGATGCTCACCATGACCCCTGGTTATGGGGGAGCGGAGTGAGGCTCAGAGAGGCCCAGTCACTGGCCCCAGGTCACATAGTGAGGAAATGGCAGAGGCAGGACTTGAACCTACGTGGGTCTGACAGCAAAGCCTTTCTGTCCCATCATGCCACTTCATTCCAGGGAAGAGCAGACTCAACGCTCCCCTCCCTCGCTCCCTCCCTCCAACCATTGCTGGGCCTGAAGTAAGCGGGTGGGTTGGGGGAGGCCTCTCCTCTCACTGCCTGTGCCCCTTATCTCCTTAGGATGAGACTGGGGCCTACCTCATTGACCGTGACCCCACCTACTTTGGGCCCATCCTGAACTTCCTCCGGCATGGCAAGCTGGTGCTGGACAAGGACATGGCCGAGGAGGGTGAGTTGGTCCAGGGGGCTGGCCGGGGGGATTGCATCCTACCTAGGCCTGCCCTCTGCAGTCGGCCAGAGCCTTCCGTGGAAGTCCAAAGCCATTTCTCCCAGTCAGGGCTGGGGGGACATTTGATTCCTTCCATGTTTCCCACTTCCTCGTCCCTGACAAGACTGAATCGCAAAGCCTCTGCCTGGACTGAGCCTGGGGGCTGCACCAAGCTGACCAGTCTGAGCTTTGGCCGAGCGCTGTTGGGGAGGTGACGGAGGCGGAGAGGCAGAAGACAGAGGGCGACAGTGAGGCCGGCAGTGTGTGCTGTGGGCAGGGATGCCCTTTCTCCTGACCTCCTGGGAAGGCAGGTGTGAATACGGTGGAGACAGGCACCGGAGGAGGCATGGGCTCTCTTTCTGCGGGTGATCCGGTATCTGAGATGCCCGGCAAGGGCTGACAGTCAGCAGGCGGGTGGAGCAGGTGACTCTTCTGCAAATCCAGCGGCCTCTGTGGCACAGCTGGTTGTGGGTGGAGGTGGGGGAGGGGGAGCCGGTTCCCCAGCAGGGGTTTGGTTCTTCCGGGGGCCTAGGGCTGAGGCCCTGTAGATGCCCATGTCCGGCTTCAGCAGATGGCGGGGAAGCCATGCCCGAGCCAATATCCTCTGGGCAAAGCCTCAGCCGGGGGTGGGGGGGCAAGAACTATAAACAGCTCCAAGTCAACTCTTCCTCGGGGCACAAGGCGTGGCTCCGGGTCAGCTGACCCTGCCGGGCCAGCTTGGACATGTCACTTCTCCTTTCTGAGCCTCCACATGTCTATATCAATTAGGGGCGGCGATCTACATCGGGGAGAGCGTGTTTGGGGACAGCAGGTGTCCTGAATCCCAGTGTTTGTACCCTGTGGGTGTTTAGAACAGCCCATCCTTCCTCACGCGGGGCCAACGGTCTCCCCTGCTGACCCCCGTGGGACATGGCGATCTAAAGGCCACGTAGCTCCCCAGTGGGCTGGGGTTTCAAACTCGGAGCCCACGGTAGGCACCAGCCCCTCGGCTTTCGGGCAGCCCTTCAGGGGAGCACAGGTGCCCGGGCACGGCTGGGGCCCAGGAACAGGGCCCGCGGGGAGGGGATGTAAACACTGCGTCACCGCCGACATCTGTTTACAGGTGCTGGGTTTCTGCCAGTTCTGCTACTCCCGGCACCTGAGACAGGGCTGGGGCCCCCATCGAGGGCCCCGGAGGATCTGGGACGAGATTTTTCTAGCTGTGGGACACCCGGAAAGTCACTTATCTCTCTGTGCCTCCATGCCCGTGTCTGTGGAGCGGGGTGGCGAGAGCACCCGCCTTCCTGAGCTGCTGTGAGGGCGGAGGGAAGGAATACAAGTATGTCCTTTAGCGCAGCACCTGGCACCAAGGGTCACTGACGCCGTGTTCGTCATCTGTCATGGGCAGGGCTCCCCAAGGCGCACTCAGGCAGCGACACTCGCGGGCCGCCTGCTTGGTATTAGGTGCTGTGTAGGCAACCTGGGACAGAGGCTAGATCAGACACGGCCCGGTCCTCGGCCCGGTCCTCGGGGGGCCCGGAGGCCAGTCAAGGAAAGAACCAGAGGGATCCTTGCCCTGTAGGCACTCAGGAGACTCCAAAGGCCTGGGGCCATTCCGCTTGTCGGTGAGACTCTCAGTTCCCTCAGCTGTGTGGGGACAATAATGCCTGCTTCCCCGTGTTCCCCAGGGCTCTTGCTGAGTGCCTGAGGGGGCTTTGTAAAGGATTTGGTAGTTGGGATGGACATGTACAAAGATGATGCATCTGTAGTGGGTTCTGAAGTCAGAGGAACTTGAATTTGGATCCCAGCTCTGCCGCTTACCGGCGGTAGAGCCTTGGGCAGCTGCTTCTCTTTCCGGGCCTCGGTTTCCCCCATCATTCAGTGGGGGCAATGACAGTACCTACTTCTAGCGCTAAGAATTAACTGCAGTAGAGAACGTAACATGCTTAGCACGGTAGCTGGCACTTAGCACGGGCTTCATCGATGGGACTGTGTGATGGGGGGTCAGCCGAGGTCCTTCTCGTTGTGATGTTCTAGGTTCCGGCCCCAGTGAGTCTGCTGCCTCTTGCCAGCCCTGAAGCAGCCCCCAGATGGGGGTGCTGGCGGGTGTGGGTGGGTGTGGGGCAGAAGGGACACGGGGAGAGGAGGGCACGGGGGCAGCCCGAGTGACCCGGGGGCCGCTCTGTCTGTGCCAGGGGTCCTAGAGGAAGCCGAGTTCTACAACATCGGCCCGCTGATCCGCATCATCAAAGACCGGATGGAGGAGAAGGACTATCCCGTCACACAGGTCAGGAGCAGCAAGGCAGCAGGGAGCCAGAGCAGGCTGTGGCGGGAGAGCCAGAGCTGGGGGAGGCGGGAGGAGGGTCGGGAGACGTGGGGAGGCCCAGCCAGCCTGTGACGCGAGGGGCTTGTCCAGCTCCCAGACTGCCCAGCAAAGCCCCAGACGGGGAGAAGGACGCTGGGTTCTGTCCCTGACTCGCCTCTGTTTGCGGTATGAGTGGGCCCCCCACTGAGACCTGCCCCCCTCTTCCCTTCCCCACGGCAAAATGGGGTCAGTGTGGAGGCACAGGGGGCCTTGTGGGGGCAACGCAGGATTAGTAAATTGTCCATTTCGCGACATCAGGCAGACCCCTGGGGGCAGAGCGCGAGGCGCTGGGACTTATGCTTCTGAGCACCCTGGGCCTGGTCTGGAGGCGGGGCTGGGGGGGGCCCCTCTGGCCACCCTGGAGGAGACGTGGGTGGGGGCAGGCGGACGGGTGGCCCCTGGAGATTGAAGGGGGTTAGCTCTGTGGCCTCTCTTCCCCCTCGTACCACCTGTGCTCCCGCTCTGCCACGCTTCGGCTCCGTGACCTTGGGCAAGTCAGAGCCTCTGTGAAGATCCCGTAGCTCGTGGCGTGCGGGGAAGGATGAAGTGAGACCGTGCGTGTCGAGGGCTGGGCGCACGGGGGGGTCCTCAGGACGTGGCTGCCGCCTCCCCACCTTGCACCTGCCCCTCCTTGTCTCCTTAGGGGTGTGCGGTGGGCGGGGGGAGAAGAAGCTGCGGGGGTGACAGGTGCTCGCCCCTCCCCCGGCTGCCCTCCAGGTCACCTCTCTGCCTGCAGGTCCCCCCCAAGCACGTGTACCGCGTGCTGCAGTGCCAGGAGGAGGAGTTGACGCAGATGGTCTCCACCATGTCAGACGGCTGGCGCTTCGAGCAGGTGGGTGGGGGCCACGGGGCCACCCCTGGAACCACCCGGCGTCACGGGGAAGACCCAGGCTGGGGTTCCCTGGCACGGCCCCCAGCCATAACGCTGAACAAGAGTAGGAAAGGCCACGCTCGGCCGCGGAGTGACCAGAAGGAGAGAGACAGAAGACCCGGGCGGCTTCGGTGGGGGTTCTCCCAGCCCCTGGGGCGTGGTCTCCGCAGGGGCACGGGCGGGTCTCTGGCCCCCAGGCGACAGCTCAGGAGCAAGGGGACGCGATCCCCCCCCCCCCCCCCCCCCGTAGGTGAGCGGACCCCACCTGGGGTCAACGCCTCTCGTGACAAGGCCACAGGCGCAGCTTCCGGGTCCCTGCCCGGGACCTGCCGTGTCACAGCCTTGCCACGCCCGGGAAGCCCAAGCAAGCGGTGACTTCCCACGAGGACTCACAGGGACCGATGCAGTCAGGAGCAACTTGTCGTGAGTGGTGCCATCCAGGCCACGCAGCTCACGTCACGCGGCTCAGGTTTCCAGAGGAACAGAGCCAGCAAGTTAACCCCACGTCACATTTGTCCTTCAAGAAGGAAGAGGGTTTGGCTGGCTCTGTAGCCGCACCTGCCCACGGCGCCTGGGACGTGGAGGTTGAAGAAGGGAGAAGGCCAGGGCTCCCCAGATGGCCGGGCGGTACGGAGGAATAGCTCCGTCCAGGAGCCAGAGGCCCGGATCTGCCACTTGCAGGCCATATGACCCTGAGCGAGTCACATCTCCCCTCTGGGCCTCAGTTTCCCATCCTGTGGCGTGGCCCAGTCGTGCTCCCTTTGCAAGACTGTTGGGAAGATTAGAAGCGCCGTGGACAGGGGCGCCTGGGGGGCTCAGTCGGTTGAGCGACCGACTTCGGCTCAGGTCACGATCTCGCGGTTCGTGAGTTCGAGCCCCGCGTCGGGCTCTGTGCGGACAGCTCGGAGCCTGGAGCCTGCTTCCAGATTCCGTGCCTCCCTCTCTCTCTCTCTGCCCCTCCCCTGCTTGCACTCTGTCTCTCTCTCTCTCTCAAAAATAAATATTGAAAAAGGAAAAAAAGAAGGACCATGGGTAAAGTCCCTGGCCTAGAGTAGAACTCCAGACACTGGAGCCAGGCAGGATCACACAGATTATCAGCATGTCAGTCTCCAAGACTCCGGCGAGGACTCAGGATCCCGGGGTCTAACCCCTGTTCCACTCTTCCTGGCTGGGGGACTTCCTGCAGGTTACTGTCTCTTCAAGCCCCGTTTGCCAGAGGGGCTGATTTTCACTCTGCCTGTTGGGCGAGGGTCCTGGGGGGCCGAATGTCATGCGCAGGGCCTCGTGGTTGTGGTTCTTCCAAGGACCCCGGGACAAAGGTGGGGCTCCGTGGAGCCCCCGGGAGCCTCTGGCAATCGCATGGGCTCCCAGAGGCTGAGCAGGCAGCTCAGGGGGCACCAATCGTTTGCCCTCCGGCCTAAGGAGGGGACAGCCTGTTCCACCTCTGCTTCTGAGAATGAACAGAATAGTCTGTGGGGCCCCACCATGCCAACCCTACCCTACAGCTTGGTTCTGGGGCGGCTTCAGCCACGCCTGGGACGGAGGTGGACGATGATCTGCCCATCGTGGCCTCCGCCTGCTTTTAGGCAGCGGCCTCTAGATCTGGGGCTGGGGTGAGGGGTGGGGAACCGCAGAGAGAAGGCGGCGTCCTCCAGGGGTCAGGCCCGGCCCCGCCGAGCCAGGGATGGTGGCTGTGCGGGCTGCCTTTAACCCGGCCTCCCAACCTGTCCTCTTTGTCCCCATGCTCCGCCCCCCAGCTGGTGAACATCGGTTCCTCCTACAACTATGGCAACGAGGACCAGGCTGAGTTCCTGTGCGTGGTGTCCAAGGAGCTCTACACCTCCCCGCACGGGCTGAGCTCTGAGTCCAGCCGCAAAACCAAGGTGAGCCCCCCCCCCCCCCCCGCCCCCCCCCCCCCTTTTCCTCCATCCTCTCCCTGCCCTCCACCCAGCCATCCCTGCTTCTCTCTCCCTCCTGCCGCACACACATAACCAACCACCTGGTCACAGCCAATGCCATCCATCCCATGCCACCCACGGTCCCGTCTGCTCACGCCGGTTACCCAGGCCCAGGCGGGGGGAGAAAGGAGCTAGGATCGTCCCAAGGGCACGGCCAGAGGGGGCCTGGATGCCGTTCGCACGGCGGCCACAGGGCGTACCGAACTAGGGGTTTGGGCACGGTGTGCCGCGCCCTGCGTGACCTTGGACAAGCCCCGGCCCTCCGGTGTGTTCTCTGAGAAGTGAGGGTAGACTACGTCCTCTCTGGTGCCGCCACGCTTAGGGCTTCTGGGATCCAAAATGGCCAGTTTATTTCCCAGAGGTGGGTAAATGTTCCCAGCTGGCCGGGGCCGGGGCAGGGAAGCCAAATCTGTGCATCCTGCCCCTTCCCCGGGCCCCTTCCTCAGGTGCTCTGCAGGGGAGAGGTCAGCAACCCCGGGGGGGCCCAGCCACGTGTTCCTGCCCTGGCCTCTGAGGCAGCAAAGCCGGCTCTGGGGAAGGGGGCTGAGCACAGGTCCTGCCGCCTCGAACCCAGAGCCGGTCAGAAGCCTCGAGGGCCTTTGGTGGGGCCAATGGGGCAGGGCAGCAAGCCAGGCAGGGGAAAGAGGGAGACCGTTCCCTCTGGGGGTGAAGGGGGGGTCTGTCCCAGTGCGTCGGAGACTTACGAACCCGAGCTTCCTGTCTGTCTGTCTGCCTCCCCGTCCTGCGACTCCCCCTGCCCACCCCACCACCATCAGGGTCAGTGGCTGGCACTGCCTTGCGAGGGTGCAGAGCAAGCCCGCTGCTCCTGCCTCTCTGCGCCAAAGCCTGGGAGCTTGGGGCGTCGGAACCTGTCGATGGCATCCCCGGGCCTTCCCTGGCCTCGTGTCTACTCTGGGTCAGCCCTCCTGAAGTGAGGCCTTCCCAGGCTCCCCCGGCCACGCACCCACCCGTTCCTCTTCCAGCCCTCACCCTGCCTTGCGCCCCGTAGTAGCGGCCGGACTGCTCCGTGAGCATCCCCCAGCGGGGGCCCCGTCCCGTGCCCTTCCTCCAGGCCCTTCCAGAGCCCCCAGGGGACGGGACAAGACGCCCCAGCTTCTCCCTCCTTAAGGTCCCGCGCCCCCCCCCCCCCCCCCCCCCCCCCCCCCCCCCCCCGAGGGGGCCCACGGGGACAGCCGCCCGCCGGCCCTGGCCCCTCGTTAGTTCTCCACTCTTTCTTCCCTGGGTCCGCCGGCTGGTCCACAGAGCACGGAGGAGCAGCTGGAGGACGAGCGGCGGCAGGAGGTGGAACAGGTGCAGGTGGAGGCAGGTACACAGGAGAAAGGTGCAGCCGCCCCCCCGAGGAGAATGATTGCGCATAAAAGCCAGAGCCTCCCGCCCACTGCCCCGCTGGAGCCAGCCGCCGAACCGGGGGGCCGGGGCCTGCGGGCGGGGACGGGCCACCAGGGTCAGCTCAGCCGCGCGCCCGGCGCCTCGCCTGCATAACCATCCCTTCTCTCGCTTTCTCTTTACAGCCCAGTCCTCCCAGGAGCCCGCTAACCTTTTCTCCCTCCCGCCACCGCCGCCTCCTCCGCTTCCCGCGGGAGGCCCCGCCTCATCTTCATCCACCTCTTCCTCCTCCTGGATCTCATCTGCACCCTGCCTCTTCCCTCTCTGCCCCTGTCCGGGTTTCCTCTCTGCCTGCTCACGCCTCCATCCCCGGGCCGCCCCGGCCCCCGCCTCCCGCGCCCTCCACCCAGGCGCCCCGGCCCCCCCGCATCCCAGAGCCTCCCGCCTGCCGCCTCCCGCGCCCCCTCTGGCGCCTGCCGCCTCCCGGCCTGGGGACGAGGGTCGTGGCCGCGTCTCCTTGGCGCCCGCCAGCCCCGCCGGGCACCCCTGAGGCCGGGCCGCCCCGCCCAGCGCCTCCCGTCCTCGCCGCCGCCGCCGCCTCACGTTTCCTCCTTGCAGGTCCCCGTCTGCACCCCTCAGGGCTGAGGCTGCGCTTGCAGCGAGGGCTTCTCCTCCTCGGGGCCCCTCGCCCGCCCCCCCAGAGCCGCCATCCCTGGTTTGTAGCTTGGCGGAGCTGGAGGGAGGGCGGCAGCCAGGAGGGGGCGCGTCTCCTGTCCCCGGACCTGAGCCGGACTTTTCAGCCGACTTTCTCCCCTCACCTGTTTTGGCCTTGGGCGTGAGGCGCGGAGAGAAGAGCCTTAGGGGGCGGGGCCTCTTTGCCATCTGTCCCTCAGCCCCAGAGCCGGGCTGGGAAGGAGGGAGGGGGGAGGGCAGCCAGACGCCTTGGCCTCACCCCTGCCCATCCAGGAGCCCCTGCATCACAGCCTCGCGGCACTGGGTTCCCCGTCTCTTCCGGGGTGGGAAGGACAGCCGGCCGCACCGGGGCTCCTTTGGCCTACGAGGAGTCAGCCAGAGCTGGCTGGGGATCAGGGCGTCGCGGAAAAAGCCCTGGCCGGGTGCCTCCAAGCCCCCACTCAGTCGTAGCCGCCTGCTCTGTGACCTTGGGCAAGTCACTGTCCCTGTCTTGGCCACAGTTGCCTCTAAAATGGGGATAGGCAGCTGCTGTCTGTCACCTTTTGCCTGAGCCGGCAGGGACCTGACCTTGACCGCCCCACCCTTCCCCAGCCAGAGTCACCAAGGCTCTGGCTTCCACGGCAGCCACCACCCAGCCCAGGATGGGGCGTGGGGCTCCCGGATGGGCGAGCTGGGTCCCCTTCCTGTTCCCCCTCCTCGGCTCTGAATTCACCTTCTCTGGGCCTCAGCCCCCACCCCCCCTCTTCTGAGAAGGGACCCTGTAACTCACCTACCTCTTTCTCTCTCCCTCTCTTCCCCTCCCCTCCCTCCATTTCAATCTCCTCTCTGCCCTCCCCTGGCCTCGCCTCACCCCTCCTCACTGGCCCCACCCTGTCATTCCTCTCCTGGTGTTCTGACCACCCCCCCACCCGTCCCCCTGCCCCTTCCCCCTCTTATTTTCTAGCTGTTACAAGCCAGAGGCACCCGGATGTGAGGCCCCAGATCACCTCCAGGGACTTGGGGTTCCGATCTGAAATCCTTTATTTTTGTACCACGGGGTGGGGCCCCGGCTCCAGGCGGAGGAAGCACTCTCCCCCCTGCCACTTCTGTCTACACCTGCGGGGCTGTGATCTACCCCTGCCTCTGGGGGCCGGGTGGGGGCCTGCTGGAGCCTCTCAAGGCCTGAGGTGGGCCCTGGGACCCCTGGGCAGAGCCACTGGCCTGTGGCCAAAGTGTGGCGCTGTCCAGCTGTGTTTCCCACGCCGCCATGGTCCCTCCCCCGGGTCCCCCAGCTGCATGAATGAGACCCTCCCTCCTGACCCAGTCACATCTCCTCCCTGAGCCTTAGTTTCCCCATCTGTCCAGTGGGTTCTCTCTCCCCACCGCCACCTACCTCACAGGGTTGTTGTGAGGTTGACAAAGAGGAGCAGGGTCCCAGAAAGCCCTCGGGGAGTGTACAAAGCACCAGGCAGAGGGTGGCCCTCCCTTCGCCCTTCCCTCAGAGGGGGAAGGATCTGCTCAGCCCCACATGGAGATTCAGGTATTGGTGGAACAAAGGGGGTGGGGGTCGGCCCTGTCGAAGGAAGGGGGAGGGGGACTCAGCCTCCTCCCTGGCTGCTCCCACCGCCCTGTGCCCTGCTGGGTGCCGAGGGCCCCCCACCCCCGCCAGGAGGGGGCGGGCAGGGGCTCCGCAGGGGCAGTGCAGGCAGGGGCAGTGCAGCCGGCAGGAACCAGTGAGAAGGGAAAGGGGGCCGCTCCTCCCTTTGCCCTGGGGAGAGTCTGGGGGCAGCAGGGGCTGAGGAGGGGGCCCCTCCTGCGTTGATGATCTCCCAGGCTGTGCCCAACCCCACCATGTAATAAAACCTGAAGAAACAGCCACGGGGCTGCCTCCCTCTCTTCCTCTGGGCCGCTTTTGGGGATGGGGCTAACCTCAAGGTCGGATAAATGACTCAAAGGTAACGGGGCTTTTTCTTAACGGGGCTTTTTCTTAACGGGCCCTGCCCTGTGGTCAGTCTTCTGTGTGTATGGGGAGTGGGGGAGGGAGGTCACGGCTGCATCCTCCGCCCAGTGGCCCAACGGCAAGGTCACCAGCTCTGCATTGCTGGGAGAACGTTGGCACGTGCCTGCCCCTCTCTGGGCCTCAGTTTCCTCATCTGTAAGGTAAAGGGTTGGACCAGGTGACTCGCAAGGCCCAGCCCCTGGAGCCAGGCAGGTCTCTTCCTGCCTCCAGCTAGGGATGCTGAGGGGGCAGGGGGTTGCTGAAATCAGGATAGCAGCCCCCCCCCCCCCCCCTCGCTTCCCAGCCTCACCCTACCGTTCCCATGGCCCTTTGCTTCACAGCCTCTGCTGCGTCCTAACCCCCAGGGTGCCCCCTCTGCATCCTGCTGTGACTTCTCTTGGTCCCCTCCACACCTCACCATTGCTGTCACCCTTCTGTTGCCAGTCTCAGAAAATATAAACACCCGGGCACCTGCTCTGAGCCCGCCCGCCCGCAGGACCCTGGGCTTCTCTTTCCTGCCCAGCAGGGCCTCCCACCCCACCCTGCCCCG
This sequence comes from Panthera uncia, assembly GCF_023721935.1. Lineage (NCBI taxonomy): Eukaryota > Metazoa > Chordata > Mammalia > Carnivora > Felidae > Panthera > Panthera uncia. Next base: position 127,640,762 of record NC_064809.1, read on the forward strand.
CCCTGGCCAAGCCCTGCTAAGTTTTCACCTTGCTCCCCTGCCCTGGCATCCCTGCAAAACAGGGGGCCCCTAGGCAGAGGCCTTGCCTGGGGCCAGGCGAGGCTCCCCCCCCCCCACCTCCACTCAGGCCAGGGGGGGCCCTCACCACTCCCCTTGGGGCATCTGGCTAGCCGAACTGACCTCACATTTTGTGTCCTGCTTTGCAGAACCGTCCCCAGGAGGCTTGTTAAAAGAACAGACCGTCCAGCCCGCCCCCATCCCCATTCTAAGACCGGGGTGGGACCCACAAATGTCTATCTCAGCAGGGCCCCCAACACTGTGTCTGGCCGGGCCTGTGGGAAGCCTGAGAGGCTAGGGGCTGGAATGCTTTAACATCCTCCACCCCCCCCCCCCCCCCCCCCCCCGGACCTGGAGCTGTCCGCCTAGGGTCTGCTCTGCCCTCTCGTCCTGCAGGCGGGCCCAGCAGGCAAGAGATCGCCTGCACGGGCCTCTGGACTAGCAGGCCGTAGCCAAAGCACCAGAGGTCCTCTCTGACCGCTGCCGCTTGGTTGCTAAGGCTCCGCCCTCCCAGCACCCTTTCAGCTCTGGCCACGCCTCTCAGCCTCCCACGGGAGCCCCCCCTCTGGAGTGTCTATCTCTCCGCCTCCTCAGCCTCCCCGGCAGCATGTCTTCTGAGGAGGGGCTCTGAAATCCTCCAGACCTCAAGCCCCCACTTACCTCTTGCACACCTCCCTCCTAGAGGAAATCCCAAGTTCTGGCACTTTCTCAGAGTCTTCCCCCCCCACCCCCTGCAGCCAAGTTCTGGCACTTTCTCAGAATCTTCCCCCACCGCCCCCCGCAGCCAGGTGTCCCAGGCCAGGCAACAGGGGATCAGAACAGACCCCTTGGAATGGTCCCTGGGTGATTCCTCTGTCACCCAACCCCAATCCATGGAGGCACCTGGAGGACACCGAGGGTCCTTCAAGTCCATCCTTGCTGCCCCGCTCATTAGAGCCTACCCTCTCCCTCCTGAAGTCCCGCAGTGGCCTCCTCAAGGCCTCCCTGCCTCCCACTCCGTCCACACTGCTGCTGGTGGTCCATTCCACAATGTGAATCCACTCACGTGTCACTCTCCTGTCATAAAGGCTTGCGTGGCTACCCAGAGCATGCAGGGTCAAGTCCTAAGCTCAACTCCAAACTCTTTGTCAGCTGCTCTGAGTCCCCCCCGCCCCCCCCAACACTCCTTTTCATTCCTTCCCACTCAACCTCTGTTTCGCTCAAAACAGCTTACCAATATGTCCCGTTCTGGTGGGACTCTGCCTTTGCACGTGCTGTTCCCCTGTCGGGAATGCCCTTCCCCACCTTGGCCATCTTCGGGCCACACAACTCAAGCCTCACCTCCTCCAGGCAGCCTTCCCTGACTCCCCGAGTTCTCGGCTACCCCAGAGCCCCTTCATGCTGGATTGCCATCCCCAGGCCTCCTGAGATCAGGAGCTGAGCTCTGTGCATCTCCGTGGCCCCACTGCAGGAGTTGACACACAGCAGGAGAGCTTGCCGGGTAAATGATGCCAAGAATGCAAAGGGAGTGTTGTGCCGGAGAAGTGGAGGACTGGGAACCAGGAGGTGAGGCTTCCACGCCAGGCTTCACCCCCAAACGCGGGTGTGCCAATGAGGACGGCTCTGCTCCTCTCTGCCTCAGTGTCCTCCCAGGCTTCCAGAAGGAGCCCATCACTTGTCCCATCCTTCGCTCTGCTCTCCGGTTCACCAAACCCCTGCCTTCCTGGGGTTGGTCCTGGGACCCGGACAACTGCCCGGGAGGTCACTCTCCTGCCCCCACTGACCTAACCTTGGCCTTCCAGACATTTGATGAACAGACCGGGCAGGAAGCGGAGTCTCGCACAGTCGAGAGCGTGAGGTCAGTGCTCCGGGGCCCTGTTTAACCCCCAGAGCAGAGCCTCAGATCAAACGGCTTTATTCCACAGGGCGGCGGAGCTCACTTACAGGTGAGAGTGAGCAGTGGAGGCCCAGGGGACAGGTAGGGGTGGGGGGAGAACCCTACACCCGGGGCTCCCCCACCCTTTGGCTTACGGTGGCAGCTGGCCCAGCTGGCTGTCTCCGGGGCTCTGCGGGTCCCTCCTTGAGGGTGCCTTCCATCCACAACCCCCCCCCCAAGTTCACGGGCTGGGATCTGCTCGGCATTAGCGGAGGGGAGCCCAGACACCTCTCCTGGGACCCGGAAGCCCCGTTGGTGCTGCTGAACCATTCCCCCCGACCAGAGTCAGCAGTGGAGGAAGGGGGAGGGGGAGAGGGAATCAGAAGGCGACAGGGCTGGATGTGAACCCCCTCAGCCAGGCCTGCTGACCATCCCGGCCCTGGGGTGCAGGGGGAGTCGACCACCAGCTGCTGGCCTTCCTCCTCCTCCTGTTGCCCTCCCCTGGGCAGATGTCAGGGAGCAGGTCGGGGACCACGGGACGCCACCCCCTGCCTCTGCGGGGCCCTGCTTGCCCCCAGAAAACTCGCTCCCCTCCCTAGTGGGTGCCCTGGCCACTTGAGTCCGGGAGGTGGGCCCCAGCTCCGCAGGGAGGGCAGCTCCTCAGCTCAGCACCTGCTGGATCCAGCCAATCACTCCTGTGATGCGGGTGTAGACACCAAAGTAATTGGGCCGGCCACAGCCCAGGCCCCAGCTGACCAGCCCCGCCAGGAACCAGCGGCCACTGGGCTCCTTACACACAAGCGGGCCTCCCGAGTCGCCCTGCAAGGGGGAGAGAAGAGACAGGGCCGCGTCAGGGTAAGGCGAGGGTCCTGGCCGCTGGGAATTTTCCAGCTGACAAGAAAGTCACACCCCCTTCTGAAGCCTCTACTTCCCCCGCTCCTGGTAAGTGGAGAGAGCCCAGAGCAGCCCTGCCCATGCTTCCGCGGGTCCTGGCCATCGCGGAAGCATCCGCGGGTGTCCCCACGCCCCACTCACCTCTGCCTCCCTTCTGTGGGCTCCCATCCCTTGCCGCTGTGTCCCCTCCGGCAAAGTGCCTTGCAGGGGCAGGGGGCGGAACTGGGTTTGAGCCTTAGACCTGCCCCCCACGGTTCTCTCGTGACCTGGGACAACTTGGGGCAAGTCCCTCCCCCCCCCCCCCCCCCCCAGCCTCAGTTTCCTCATCAATGAAGTTGGGGCTGGCCAGCCCCGCGTCGCTGGGAGGCTGCGGGGCCTCGGCAGGCCGGTGCGAGCAGAGGGCCAGGCCGCGGGTGGCGGGAGGGCCACCCTCCCTCCCTCCCTCCCTCCCTCCTCTCGCCCACCCCCGCCTCCCCCCGAGTCACCTGGCAGGCGTCCTTCTTGCCCTTGCGGTAGCCGGCACACAGCATGCGGGGCGTCACCTGGTAGCGATAGGCCTCGCTGCACAGATCCTGTGGGATCAGCTGCACATCGACTTTCTGCAGACCGTTGCTGGTGGGGCCTGCCCCGTGCAGCCGAGGGCGGAAGGCAGACATGAGACCTGACTCTTCCTCCCGCCCTTCCCCTTGTTCTCAGGAGCTCCCCTTCATCTGCTCTGCTCACCCCCTACCCCTCCACCTCACCATCACTCGGCTCTGGCTCCTCGCAGCCCCTGGGGACACAGCACCCCCCCCCAAAGCCTATCAGGACCAGTGTCCCTCTCCCCACCCCCCAGCCCCTCCTGCTGGCGGCCTCTTGCCTGCTCTCCTCGGTGACGGCTCCTGGGGAGATCTTTCCAGAGCGCACACCTGACCCCTACACTCTTCCCCTAAAAGTCATCAGTGCTACCCCCGCGTCCAGCCCGGTGCTTTTCCACGAGTGCTTCACGTAAGACCCCCGCAGGGAGCCTCTGTCGGCACTGTGCCTGGTCCCACCCTGAGATCTGGTCTGTTAGGCCAGCGGGGGGCTCGACATCGGTGTCTTTCTGGAAGCCCTCAGGTGGTTGGGTTTTTTTTTTTTTAATGTTTATTTATTTTTGAGGGAGAGAGACAGTGCGAGCCAGGGAGGGGCAGAGAGAAAGAGAGAGAGAGAGAGATTGGGAGACAGAATCCCAAACAGGCCCCAGGCTCCGAGCTGTTGGCACAGAGCCCGATGTGGGGCTCGAACTCAAGAGCGGTGAGATCATGATCCGAGCCGAAGTCGGACACCTACCCGAGCCACCCAGGCACCCCAGCCCTCAGGTGGTTTAAAATTTTTTTTTTAACATTTATTTATTTTTGAGACAGAGAAAGACAGAGCATGAACAGGGGAGGGTCAGAGAGAGAGGGAGACACAGAATCTGAAACAGGCTCCAGGCTCTGAGCTGTCAGCACAGAGCCCGACACGGGGCTTGAACTCACGGACCGTGAGATCATGACCTGAGCCAAAGTTGGACGCTTAACCGACTGAGCCACCCAGGCGCCCCCCCTCAGGTGGTTTTAAAGTGTGGGTCGGTGACAAAGCAGGAAAGAATATCCAATGGAAAAAAGGTAGTCTCTTTAACAAATGGTGCTGGGACAACTGGACAGCAACATGCAGAAGGTTGAAACTAGACCACTTTCTCACACCATTCACAAAAATAAACTCAACATGGATAAAGGACCTGAATGTGAGACAGGAAACCATCAAAACCCTAGAGGAGAAAGCAGGAAAAGACCTCTCTGACCTCAGCCGTAGCAATTTCTTACTTGACACATCCCCAAAGGCAAGGGAATTAAAAGCAAAAATGAACTATTGGGACCTCATGAAGATCAAAAGCTTCTGCACAGCAAAGGAAACAATCAGCAAAACTAAAAGGCAACCAACGGAATGGGAAAAGATATTTGCAAATGACCTATCGGACAAAGGGCTAGTATCCAAAATCTATAAAGAGCTCACCAAACTCCACACTCGAAAAACAAATAACCCAGTGAGGAAATGGGCAGAAAACATGAATAGACACTTCTCTAAAGAAGACATCCAGATGGCCAACAGGCACATGAAAAGATGCTCAACGTCGCTCCTCATCAGGGAAATACAAATCAAAACCACACTGAGATATCACCTCACGCCAGTCAGAGTGGCTAAAATGAACAAATCAGGAGACTATAGATGCTGGAGAGGACGTGGAGAAACGGGAACCCTCTTGCACTGCCGGTGGGAATGCAAACTGGTGCAGCCGCTCTGGAAAACAGTGTGGAGGTTCCTCAAAAAATTAAAAATAGACCTACCCTATGACCCAGCAATAGCACTGCTAGGAATTTACCCAAGGGATACAGGAGTGCTGATGCATAGGGGCAATTGTACCCCAATGTTTATAGCAGCACTCTCAACAATAGCCAAATGATGGAAAGAGCCTAAATGTCCATCAACTGATGAATGGATAAAGAAATTGTGGTTTACATACACAATGGAATACTACTTGGCAATGAGAAAGAATGAACTATGGCCCTTTGTAGCAACGTGGATGGAACTGGAGAGTGTGATGCTAAGTGAAATAAGCCATACAGAGAAAGACAGGTACCATATTTTTTCACTCTTATGTGGATCCTGAGAAACTTAACAGGAACCCATGGGGGAGGGGAAGGAAAAAAAAAAAAAAAAGAGAGAGAGAGGTTAGAGTGGGAGAGAGCCAAAGCATAAGAGACTCTTAAAAACTGAGAACTGATGAGGGCTGATGGGGGGTGGCAGGAAGGGGAGGGTGGGTGATGGGTAGTGAGGAGGGCACCTTTTGGGATGAGCACTGGGTGTTGTATGGAAATCAATCTGACAGTAAGTCTCACATATTTAAAAAAATAAATAAATAAAGTGCGGGTCGGGTGAACTCCTGGTCCAACCTCCTCACAGTGGCCCATGAGACCCCTGTCCTTCCTGCCGGTCCTCACCCAGACCCACCTGCCCCCAGCTCCCCTCTGGTGCCGGCCGTTCTCAGGGCTCCCGGGGCAGCTTCCTGTGCGCTTAACCGGACACCTTTGTCCTCCCCTTTGTTACTGCCCACCTGTCCTCCTAGCCCCAGCTTAGACATAGCCCCTCCTCTGGACGCCTCCCAGACCGTGCCTGGCTAGGCGTCTCCTCTGGGCTGCCACCGCCGTTGTGCCTCCCCACCCATGTCGGCTCTTAGCACCGTCTCCCCCCAGAATGTTCTCTTCTCATCTTTATAGTCCCTTTGCCCAACTCAATGCCTCGCATATAGTAGGTGCTCATAAATGTGCCCTTGGATGAATGAAGGAAGGAAGGAGCAAATGAACCAACCCTTGATTTACTCTTCTCCATCATCCCCTCCATCCAGTCACTTTCCATCTGAGCCTCAGTTTCCCCATCTTTATCCGCACGGTCCCGCTGGCCTGCCTCCAGATTGTAAATCATGTCCCCGTCTTTAAAGCCACCGCCTTTAAGGGGTGCTGGGCATGGCTGTGGTTATGCCAGCCTGGGCCTATATTCACGGAACAGAAGTAGCCTCTAGGGATGGTCAGTTTAGGTGGGAAGGGGAGAAACCCCCCTGCTGCTGAGAGGCTGTAGCAGGAACAGCAGGGGGTCTGGGGTCAGGCAGTCCTAGGTTCCAACCCTGTCTGGCTGTGTGACTTTGAGCAGCTGCTAAAAAAAAAAAATGTCTCTGTGCCTCAGTTTCCCCATCCATAAAATGGACCGTAATAGCCACCCTTCGGGGTGTCCGACGGAATACATGAGACCACGTTCCCTAAAACCCAACCTCGATGTAGAAAGTGGTAACAATTAAGAGCGCTCCCCGGGCCCCCTCCGCCCCACCTCTGTCCCAGGAGCGGAGGTCGGAGCTTGCCCGTGGGGCTGTTGGGTTCCTAGCCTGCCCCACCACCTCACCCATAGGGAACATCCCCCCGCGACCTTCGTTCCCTTTAAATACGTCATGCAAGGAGGGAAAGGCCTGGAAGGCAGGAGCCACCCGCTTCTGTGACAAGCAGCCCCGGTTCACCCCGGGACCAGAGGGCCACTGGGGTGGAGCCCTGGGGCCCTTTGCCCGCACCCCGATTCCCTAGACCTGCCCCCCACCCCCCCCCCCCCCGAAGCCGGCTCACCGCCCTCACGCAGGGCGCCCCAGCCCGTGATCCAGCAGTGCAGGCCGGGCTCGAAGAAGTGGGAGCGCGCGGGCAGGCAGACGGGGCGCACGGCGGGCGAGCGCACCACGGGGTGGTCGAGCTGCAGCAGGGCCACGTCGTAGTCGTGGCTGTCCTCCTCGTGGTAAGGGTGCAGGAGCAGGCGGCTCACCTTGAAGGACACCTCGCCCGGCCAGCGCGAGCTCTGCCACACCTTGCCCAGGAACACGGTCCACAGCGCCGGGGAGGCCATGCTGGGGGTGGGGAGGGGGCGCGTCCTCGCTCAGCCGCGGCCTCTCCGGTCCCAGCCCCTGAGGAGGGCCAGCTTCCCCACGTGGGCTGCGGGCCACCACACCTTCCCTTCCCCCCCCCCCCGGGTAGCTGGTGGGGGGGGGGAGGTACAGCGTGGGTGCTGGCGCCGGAATCCACCTGCCTGGGTTCCAGTCCCAGCTTCACCCCTGCCTCCGTGTGTGTGCGCCTCTCTAGCCCTCAGTCTCCCCATCTGTGAAATGGGGGAATAGCACCTTCTACTCCTACGTTACTGGGGGGATTCAGTGAGGCTGTGCGTGTAAAAAAATTAGCACAGCGCCAGGCAGTGACGAACATTTCTCTCCTTTTTGTCCCTGCGCTTTGCAGATGGGGCTGCTGTGAGCTCGCTGAGACCTGCCTAGTCCTCACTGGGGAGGGGAGGAGGCTCGGAGTGCGGAGCAGTCAGCAGAGAAGGGGCAGTGAAGACCCCCTCCCCACCCCCCCGCCCCCGATGTCAGGTCAGCGTCCAAATCTTTCTTTACCTTGCGGGCTGCGGGGAGCCAGGGAGGCAGTGAGAGAATGAGGTGGTCAGACTGCACCCAGAAAGAGCCCCCAGGCACCTGGGCAGGGAATGCAAAGCGGAGCTGGGCTCTGGGCTGCGTGGGGTGGCCCGAGGCGCTGGCGATAGCGTGGACGGGCCACGGCTGAGTGTTGGCCGGGCGCACCGAGAGAACTTGGTCTCTGGCTCTGGATGTAAAGAGCAGGGAGTGGGGCGCCCTGATGGCTCCTGGCCTTTGGCTGGGGGCTGTGTAGACCCAGGACAGAAGAGGAGGTGTGGGAGGGGAGTCCAGAGCTGGCTGTCCTGGGGGTGAGGCGGGGCGGGGGGGATGATGGGCAGGAGATGGGGGTGGGGGGGGAGGAGGTGTTGAGAGCCCATCGTGCAGAGGCAGAGGACCTCTGTGGGGCTGGGTGACATGCCCCTTCTTGGCTTCCTTGGGCCCCACTCACCAGGTCGGGGGGCAACCTGGCAGAGGGGGGACATGGCCTATGGCCAGGTCGGGCAGTTCTGTTCTCTGCTGGTACCCCTAGTTTCCGGCCCAGCTCCCTAGCAGGAGCGCAAGAAATATTTCTGAATGAATGAGTAAATGAGTGAGCGGGGAGTGAATCACTGACCCAGCTTGGATCGAGATATGGAAGTCCTTTCTGGGGCCGCAGACTATGTTCATGGTGGAGCCAGGACTGAACCCAAGGGTCAGAACAGCCCGTCTGTTGGGCTTCCACCACCCTTCCTTCCTGCCTGGATCTCAGACCCGCTGTCCCCCCCCCCCCCCGCCCCCCCGGCCATGGCCTTCTCTACCCCATCTCTTGTGGTCTAGGTGCCCATGCCCCCCACTCACCTGTCCTCCTGGAAGCAGTGAGCGGCTGTTATCACCCAGCGGTCGGCGATCAGCGCCCCCCCCACAGATGTGTCGGCCTCGAACCTGGAGGCTGGCCTGCCAGGGCCACTCGCCCTCCGAAGACACGGCGCCGCCCACTATGCGGCCGGAGGGGCCCTGGAGGCCGCAGTCTGGGTGCGTGGGGGAGGGGCAGGGCCAGAAGCCAGTGAGAAACAGGCAGAGAGAGCCGGAGAAGGGGAGGCATCGAGGAAAGGCAGAGGACAGATGGAAGGAGGTGGGAAAAAGAATAAAGGAGAGGACGGACCCAGAGCAGGTGCAGAGGCAGGACAGAAAGAGACAAAGTGAGCTCTCCTTCAGCTTCCCCGTACGGGCACCTCCCTCCCCGCCACACTCCAGGGCCCAGCCACTGGAGAGAGCCTTCTCTCCGCCCGTCTGCCCCGTTGAAGGGCCCCAGGCAGCCGCAGGCCAGGCTTACCACAGTGCTGCTCGTCTGAGCCGTCCCTGCAGTCCGGCAGCCCGTCACACTGCGGGTTGGGCTTCTTCACGCAGCTGCGGTCCTCACACTGGAAGGTGAATGTCCCACAAGGCACCCCTGCGGGAGAAGGGGTGGGGATGAGTCACCGAGAGTAGGTGCCCAAGCCCAAGGGAGCCTCTGAAAAAGGCCCAGGGAATATGGAGCCTGGAAGAGGCCGGAGGAGACTGCGGAGTGATCCCTCGACCACACTGAAGGGGTCCCTGGGGATCCTGCAGCGTGTCCTAAAGGCAGGCCGTGTCCCCTCCCCACCCTTCACCCCCTTCAGACTGGTGTGTTGAGAGCAAGGCTGTGTCTCCTCGGCAGAGTGACTCCCGAGGTCGTGCCTGCCACTCCAGGTGTACCGGGAGGCAGAACTATGCCTCCGCTTTCAGACTAGGCTTCCAAGAACCGGGCTGTGCCTCTCCTGGCATTCTGAGGCTCCCCGCCTAGCCCGGCCTGCCTCCAGACCCCGGCCCCAGCCAGCCACCCGCCTGCTCCTCACCGTCTTCACCGCGAAGACCTTTCTGTGCCATCACCTGGTCTTGGCCTGCTCTCCTTTCCTCCTGCCTATTTACATTTTACCTCTCTTCAAGACCATGTTCAAAGCTCCTCTAGGAAGCTTTCCCTGCCTGATCTCCTCCCGCAGTCCAGACTTCCCGTGCTCCTAGACATGATGTCTAGAAGGTGATGGGCCAGTCACCCATCATGTCTTCCTACTAATGGACAATCCCAGAGGGCAGGGGACTTTTATTCCCAATCCCTCACTCTGCCTCACCTATCCCTGGGTTGTCTGCAGGTGTTGGTTGGCTGGTTGGATGAATGGATGGATGCATGGGTGGTTGGATGGTTGGATAGTTGGATGGATGGATGGATGGATGGATGCATGGATGGATGGATGGATGCATGGATGGATAGATGGATGGATGCATGGATGGATGGATGGGTAAACAATGAATACAGACAGGAGACTGGGCAGACCAACAAACGAGTGGATTGATGGTCCAGTAGGGAGACTGACAAACAGCTAGAAGGGTGGATAAATGAGTGGATGTAAGGTCCAATAGGCAAATAGGTAGGTAAAGAGACCAATGGTTGGATGCGTGCATACATGCATTCATAGATACGTGGATGGAGGATGGAATGATGGACACACAGGTAGTTAAGTGAACTCACAGATGAGTAGATTAATGGTTCAGTGGATTGGGAGGCAGGTTGCTGGACAGATGGTTGGATGGATGGTTGGACGGACGGATGGATGAATGGACATATCAGCGTCCATACAGATGGGTTAGTAAGTGTTTGGACAAGAAGGCAGAAGCCCTTGCTGAAGAAGCATGCAGAAGGGCTGGGCTGTCTGGCTAAGCCCATTGTTTGGTTTTCCTCTGGACAGCTGGTTACCCCCCACCCCTACCTCCCTGGCACTGCTCCTCATCACTCCCGTTGAGACAGTCAGGCTGCCGGTCACAGATCCTGGACAGTGAGATGCACGTGCTGTCTTCTTGGCACTGGAATGTGGCTCTGCAGACTGTGTGGGGACACACAAAGGAGGCAGGTGAGGGAAGCCAGAGAAGCCAGGCCGGGACCCTGTGCTGCCTGCAGAACATGTGTTATGATCCCAGATGTCTTTCTTAGCTACTCTACCCACCGAGTTTCACAGCAACCCTGTGAGGTACTGTGAGGTACCCTGTTTCACCAGTGGAAAGAGAAAGGAAGTGACTTGTCCAAGGTCACCTGGCTGAGCCAGAACTTGCAGCCAGGTGCTCTGGTTCCAAAAATGAGGCACCTTCCCCAGCACATCTCCCTTCCCTCCCGCTTCTCTCCCCAAGGATGTAAAACTTGGGTGGGACGGGGTTGCGGGAGGCCTGGGGAGGTCACACAAGAAAAGGCTGCCCCGGTGGTGAATCTGGGGGCCCAGAAGCCAGAACTCAGAGGGAGAGGCATTATTCCAAGAGACCACCAGGGCCGGGCAGTGGGGAACATAACTCCAAGAAGATGGCAGCTGCAGTCCGAACCCCTGAGTAGAGGAGTGAAGACCGCACGCGAGGGAGGGAGACACAGGATTATCTCCTTGGCCGCCCACGCCTCGCCTGTCCCTGCACAACAGCCTTCCCCTTCCTGGTCCTCCAGCCACTCTGTTCCTTCTCGGACAGCCGGCTGGGGGCCGTGACCTGATGGAGAGAAGCCCTGAGCTGGGAGTCAGGAGACCTGGGGTCCCACCTTATCCCTGCTCCTGTCCCACATGGCGGTCCGGGGGAGCCCACTTTCCCACTCTCTGCTTCCATTTTGCCACCTAGCACAGCGAAGGGAGCCCACTTCCCGGATGCTGAGAAGGGGGACCGCGCGTGACTTGAAGAAGGAGGCTCGGCTCAGCATAGAGAAGAGAGGAGGGGTGCGACGGGTGGGTGGCTCACCACAGTTCCGCTCGTCCAGGCCGTTGGGGCAGTCCTTGACCCCATCGCAGGCTGGCACACACAGGCCATTCACAGAGCAGAGGAACTCTCCAGGGCAGGCTGGACGGGGAGGGCGCCGTCAGGACACGTGTCATCGTGCAGACACGGGCAGACGGACACGCTGCATTCGTGTGCTCACGCACGCGCCGGTATGCAGTCCATGAGGACATACGTGGCCAGGCACACGGACCCAGCACACGCACAGGCGTGTATGAGAGGGTGTGCCTAGTGAACGCACGCGCACACACACACGCACACACACACACACACGGTCCTTTTGTCCAGCCTCTGGGGATGGGAGGCAGGCGGGAAGAAGCTGCAGGGGCGTCGGGGGGTGCCCGCCCTGCCCCCCAGGCTGCCCCTACTCACGATCTGACTGGTTGTATAACCCGTAGTGCACCTGCACGCCGGGCCCGGTGAGCGGGATCTGGGAGGTGAAGTTCACGGTGATGCTGGCACTGGCCACCACGGGGATCCTCTCGGCATAGGGCTGCAGGGTGCGCAGGCCACACAGCCTGGGGGCGACCGAGAGAGGCTCAGGGCCACACAGGCCGGCCCGAGGGAAGGGACAGCTTAGGTCCCCGCGCACAGACAGGGCAAGGGCAGAGCAGCCGGAGAGGAAGGGGGAGCTGCTCCCCCATCGTCCACCTCATCTGTCTTGACTTCTCCCTTGGGTGAACGCTCACCCCCACAGTCATCTTCTGGAAATCAGCCTCCGTCATCCCCCTGCTCAAAACCCTTCAGTGGCTCCCCATTCCCTGCGGGATAAAATTCAAAGCCTGGCCCCCTAGCAAGTCCGTGGCCTTCTCTGAGCTGCACGCTTTCCTGCCTTAGAAAATAAGGGAAATGGTCACCCCCGTTGACTCCAAAGCCGACAAAACTTCAGTGTGTCAGTAGAGGGAGGAGTCCTTGACTGGTCTACTGGGTGTAGACAGGAGACGACGCTCCCCTTGTGCTCAGTGTGGAGGGGGGCAGGGGGAAGGCAGCCGTGTGCCCCCTTCGGGCACCGTCCTGCCCACTGAGAAGCCTCCATAGCCCTGGGGGGTCTCCCTGTGACTCTCTCTGGACCTGAGGGAGACACCAGTTCTGCTCCCAGGACCAATACAATAGAGTAACGCTGACGGCCATCAGCTTCTCTGTCCCACGAAGGGGCGACCATTTCCCCGGCCACAGGAGGGCCATCACATCCCTCCGGGACTCCCCCACCCCAAGATGATGCCCTCGTCCCCACAGAGCAGGTGGGAGAACTTCCACAGAGGGGTGAAGTTCTGCCCAGAGAGCAGGGAGGAATCTTCCCATCTCCAGGGATGGAGGTATGGGGGGGCTCATCCCACCCCACGCCTGGGAGCACCTTGCCTCCCAGAGCACGTGGGCACGCTTTCACCAAGGGGGGGCAGCCCACCCCCCCCCAGAGTGACGGGGTCGCTACCCAGACAGCAGCCTGGGGTTCCCTCCCTTCGCAGGTGGGATCCCCTCCCTGAACAGCTCATAGGAACACCCCCCACAGGGAAGGGAGCACCCTCACAGAGCAAATAGGGATGCTTTACAGACGCAGGAAACACCCAGAACACAGGTCAGAAAACATGCAAACGGAAGGGAAAGTGCCCCCCCCCCGCCCCCCGGCAGAGAGGACGGGAGGAAGTCAAGAGAGCAGGCGGGAATGCCCCAAAGCATGATGGGAGCATCCCACAGCAGATGCAGCCCACAGAGCAGCTCCCCTGATTTGCAGGCGCCGGGTACCTCCCCGGAACTTCTAGAACATGGCAAGCCCTCCACAGTTCACCTGACTAAGCAATGAGTTCATCAGCAAACACCCGAGGAAGATGTGGGGTTGTCTTGTCCGGCCCCTCCCACATCGACAGCAACATCACAAGGCCTCACTGCCCAGAGATTTCGAGGTTCTTGCAACAACTCCATCTCGTGACACAGGGATTGTTCTCGTCCCATTTTCTAGATGAGGCTCGCGTAGGGAACCATCGAGGTAAACCAGAATCCAGGCTGCTCAGGACCTAGGAGGACGCGCTCAGCCCGCTCTGGGGTGGGGGGGGGTGCAGATGGGCACCCTGGCCGTCACTGCAACTTCCCGGGTTCCGCCACCGACCCGGCTTAAGGTCCGGCCTCCTCCTGCTGTCTGGTCACAGTGAATCCTCTCTTTGCTTCCAGACCAACAGGCAGTTCTCAAAGTGTGGTCCGGGGAACCTCAGGGCGGGGGGTCCAAAGTAAAAATTATGTTCATAATAATGCTCGGATGATACCTGCCACGTTCACCCACATTCTCTCAACAAGGATGCGGGGGAATTTTCCAGAGACTACACGATGTGTTAGCGATAATGGCAGCCGGTTGAATGTGGAAGCAGATGTGTGTATCCGGTTCTGGTCTACTAATCCAGTTTAGGAGAGAGTTGCAAAAACGTGAAACGATATTTTTTCCCACCAACTGTTTTTGGTTTGGGAAAATATAATTTTTTTTTTTTTTTGCAAAATACGTTATTTATGTTAAAATGTAACGGGCTCGTTATTTTTGTTTTGTTTTGTTTTTATTTAAAAAAATTTTTTTAATGTTTATTTATTCTTGAGACAGAGACAGAGCGTGAACAGGGGAGGGGCAGAGAGAGAGGGAGACACAGAATCGGAAACAGGCTCCAGGTTGAGCTGTCAGCACAGAGCCTGACGTGGGGCTCGAACCCACGAACCGTGAGATCATGACCTGAGCCGAAGTCGGACGCTTGACGGACTGAGCCACCCAGGCACCCCCGGGCTCGTTATTTTAAATGAATTGGTAAGTGTTTTTAAATTTTCGTACCTCTAATTTCTAATGCTGTAAACGTAGATGATATGACCCGCGTAAGAACGCTTTGGGGCGCTCAATAATTTTAAAAGGTGTAAAGGTGGAAAATTTGGAGAAGCCCGGCTCCTCCAGTCCAAGGGGACAAGACAGGGAGGAAACGCCACTAGGGGGCGCCTTCGAGCAGTCCTGGCCCTTGTCCTTTTAAAACTAAGGAAGCAAAGCGGGTTTGGGCTGGCTGGCTGGCTCGTCCATTGGACTGTTTCCAACGTGGACAAATGTTATCATGGATTATTATGCCCGGAGATTTTCCCTGAGGAGCAGGGACAGGGGAGGTAGGAGGTGGGAAATACGGGGCCAGGGGAAAAGTGTCACAGCACAACCCTGAACGTGTTTAATTAAGGCTCAGGGGCGTGAGGCACTGTCCCCACACAGTCAGGGACAGACTGTGGAGAGACAGGGAAGGAACCAGAGCCAGGTGGGAGAGGAGTGGAACATTTCAATCCAGAAGAATCTGAGGGCCACGTGGTCACCCTGAGCTCTGGCTCTCTCATGTACCGGTGCGTGCTGACCGAACATTTTCCCTACTGGCATCTGAGAGAAGAAATTCCAGAATCAGCCCGTGGCTCAGCCTGGTGCCCCCGGGACCTGTCTGGGCAGCATCTGGGGCTCACCCTGGAGGGCTGGGGCAGGGGCTGGCGACAGCCTTCCTGGGGCAAGTCTCTCCATAAGAATGCAAGGCAGAGGCTACAATCTAGGGACTCAGGCTGACTCACCCAAGTTAAAGACGGTCTTTTTCGTCGATGCAATGTTAAAATAATTTTTTTTTCAAGTTCAGTCAGCCACTAATTTCACATAATAATCTAGATTCCTCTTCTGGAAAGGAAGCCCCAGGAACACTGGCTGGGAATAATCAGAGGCATGTGTAGGGCTGCAGCCCGCCCCTCCCTCTCCCGCTCTCCCCTACGCAGCCTGCCTCACGGAGTGATGCACCAGCTGGGCCCCTGTGCGCATCTGCCTGTCTGGATCCTGCTGCAGAGCCTTCTGGGGAAGGGCATGTACCCCCTCTGGCTCCCTAATTCCTCCCCATCCAAGCGTCACCTCCTCCCCCATCAGCCCTCTTCAGGAGGCGCCAGGAGTCTAAAGTCCGTGGAACCCAGCTCAGCTGCAAAGCGTGGGGGTCTGGAGGCACATGTTTGCGCAGTGGCCGGTTTGCTTTCTCACCTCTCTGGGTTGGGGGTTTTTCCTTCTTGCCTCACCCAGACTGTCAGAAGAGACCCTTTCAACCTTCTTGCACATCAGCAACTCCACACCGGGAGGAATTCAAGAAAGATTGGGTGGGTGGAAGGAAGGAAGGAAGGAAGGAAGGAAGGAAGGAAGGAAGGGTAGATGGATGGAAGGAAGGATGGGTGGATGGATAGATGGGTGAATGGATGGAAGGGTGGGTGGACAGAAGGAAGGAAAAGTGGGTGGGTAGGTGGATGGATGGATGAATGGAAGGAAGGAAGGAAAGAAAGAAGGAAGGAAGGAAGGAAGGAAGGAAGGAAGGAAGGATCCAGGATAGCTGCATGCACGCACACATTCCCTTCCCTGAGGACAGATTACGTGCGAAGGCGGGTCAGAAGGCGCAAGCACTAAAGGAGGGAGGATAGCAGCGTCTGGCGTGGCGGCCAGAGCTCCGGACCCAGAGCCGCAGAGCCGAGCTGGAGGCCAGCTTTGCCACGTGAAGCAGCTGCGTGACCTCGGGCACATCGACCTCAGCAAGCGTCAGTGTTCACGTCTATAAAATGGGGGTGATAATATCTCCCTTGCGGGGTATTTTAAGGAACACATGAGAAAACGACTTCCCGGAAGGCCAGCTGCTGATGCCGTCGGGCTGTGAGCTCGTCTAGGGCAGCAGCTGCAGCCGGGCCTGCACACGGCCAGCACCCAGCCCTGGGGTCGGGCTGACCTCAGTCTGACCAGGAGCCCCCGTGGCTGCAGGCAGTGCTGGCCACCCAGCGGCACAGAGGACCAGGAGGGCCACCCGGAGCCGGGTCAGCCACAGGGGGCTCCCGCGGGCCCAGGGAGCCGGTGCTTCTGCCTCTCCCGTCAGCAGGCGGGAAGGGGAAACGATCGGGCAGATCACGAGAAAAGTGACATCACAGGAGAGGAAGCTGGCAGGAGGCAGATTCCCGGTAAAGGGGAAACCTATGCTGTGGTGACGCCCAGCCAGAGCGGGTTCTGTGAAATCAAGCCGCCGGTGGCCAGGCTCACTAGGCCACGTCCCTCCCCGCCCCCTCCGGGCCACTCAAAGGGCGTGAGGCCTTGGCCGTGGGCGCCGGGAGAAGCCGGGTAGAAAGGAGGGAGGTGGGGAAAGGCAGAAAGGGCCCAGGGGAGGGAGGCCACAAAGCCGAGGATGCCCAGCCTTTCCTCATCGCTACATCGCCACCTGAAGGGCAAGGCCCCTTTGCCCCCAACCCGCCCTCTATCGCTCCTCGTCCATGGCCATTCTGGGTCCAAGGGCCGTGCCCTCCCCCTCCCTATACACCCTGTGCCTGCAAATCAACACCCTTCCCCGGACCTCTCATATCTTTGCCACCCACACAAGCAAATTTTCCAACAAATGCTCATTCAAAGAGTTTCTCAGCGTCTACACTGGATGATCATTATCAAAAAAGAGCGAAACTAGAGGAAATGTTTGTCCTGTGCTTATGATTTGGAGACACACGTCTGCCTTCCCTTCCACACTCAGACATGGGCAGGAACCCCGGGGGGGCCGGCCTGGGGCGTGAGTCTCCACCTGGGGACCCTGGATCCTTCCCGAAGGTCTCAGGAGATAGAGGTGGGACTTCCCAGGCCGTTCTCGGAACTGGCGAGGGCCACAGAGGCCCTCAGTCCTCTCACCCGGGTGCCGGCGGGCTGGTCAGGAGCGCCGTGGCCAAGAGAGTGAACAGCCAGCACAGCTGCTCAGAGGCTCTGCAGGAGAATCCGCACGGGTGGGCACTTACGGGTGCAGGCGAACATGCGTGGACTCACGCCCACGGGCATGCGTATGCACACCCACACACGCTTTGGATCCGACCGCCTCGCCCGACTCCGGTTGCAAGAGTGACTCCCCTGGGTCCCCAGGGAGCTCCCTGAGGATAAACGTGGAGGTGCCCAGAAATGACACCTGCACGCTGGGACCCATGGGACAGGGTGCCTTTTGTTTCCCGAACAGCACGGGCCTGAGGTCGCACCACAGGCATTTCGCCTTTTTTCCCTTTAACCACAGTCCCTGATGAATTGCCAGGGCCCCGGAAAGGATGACGACGAGTCAAGGAGCGTCATCAACCCTGTCACCTTGTGTCTGAATAGCATCGACCGACAAAGCCCGCGTTGGCGAACGTGGACACCAGTCCCAGAATCCGAGGCTTCCAGAGTCCTGGAACCTTTTTGCATTTTATGTCCTGGAATCTCGGACACTCAAACTCCGTGAAGCCAAGAAGTCAGGAACTTTGCACATGAGCATCCCAGCCTCTGAGACCAGAATCCTGGGATTGAAAGGGAGGGCAGAGGCCCGACCCTACTAGGTGCAGAAGCTTCTCTCCAACGTCCTTGGACCCCACCCCGGCCGGCGAGGCTACTTCAAGATCTCTCTTCTCTCCCCAAACGTCTGCCGCCTAACAATGGGGCCCCGGGAGGGCCTCCTATTCCCCCTACCCCCGCAGCCCTGCCTGTCACTTACATCATCATCTCACCGCTACAGGTGCCCGAACCTTCCCCTCTCCCTCTGGGGGCCAGTCCCACTCAGGGCTTAGGCATGGGGCCCCTCCCATCATAAGTATCCCCTCCCCCAAATGTCCCAGGTCACCCACCTCTTCCCAGACTGGGGAGAGTGTGTCTACACTGCCTCCCTTCCCCACCACCCTCCCACCTCACTCCTTGCAGCCGTCAGGGCCACCGGGGACCCCAGGTTGCCTGCCCCAGTGGCCATTTACCAGTCCTCCTCCTACTGATCAAACTGCAACCCCAGATGACCCACGGGCGGCCCTGCTGTGTCCTGTCCCACCTCCCCAAGGGCTCACTTCTTCCTCTGAAACTTTGTCCCCCGGGGGCCCAAGTCAGGACAGACAGCAGGGCAAGCGTCCCGTGGGTGATGTGGGTGATACGGAGCGACCCTGGCGATCGGCCACCCTTGGTCACATTAGCCAGAGTGGACTTGGCCCTGGCCATGCAGCTTTCCAGCCCGGAAGCCACTTGACTTTGGCCAACAGCAGGGCGTGGGGTAAGGGAAGAGGGGTCCCTGGGTGCACGTGGAGTCCTGTGGCTCCGGAATCGTCTCATTTGAGAATTCAGGGGACCAGACAGTGGGGTGACAGCAGCCAAGGAAGCGAAGCCATCCCGCCCGAACCAGAATCAACAGCCAAGGTGTCTGAGACCTTCGGGTGGCAGGACGGGAGGCTGGGGCCGGGGTGGCGGGCCTAATAGCCTGGCCTGTGCCCTGTGCCCTCTTCCTGCACTGCCCCTCTGAGGTCCGGGACGTGGGCTCCCCAGGCGGGTGACTGTGGGGAGAGGAAGGGGGCCCCAGGGGGTGGGTACCTCCGGTTCTGGATCGTCCACTGTCCCTGGGTGCACGGCAGGTCATACCTCTGCCTCCGCAGAGCATAGGCGTCAAACCAGAGGGCTAAGCCGTAGTCCAGGGAGGGCACCTGTGACAGAGGAGTGGTCACCACGCGGCCCGTGGGCTGTGGCTGGGCTGGTGGCCCCACTTCCCAGCCCCGCAAAGGGAGGAGGCCTGTCGACACAGAGGGCCTGCCGGGGCTGAGGTTTGTCTGTCACTCAACACACAGGCACCACTGCGGCCAAGGGAGGCAGACCTTGGCCACACTTGTCCACCCCCTCCCGGGGAGATGTGCACCCAGGGCCCAGCCTGTGGCTGCTCCAGCAGGGGCAGGACAGCGGTCCCCTCCCCGCCGGGGCTTCCTGAGGTCCATAGGGTGCCCTGGGCAGAGGGCAGATGGGTGGCAGGGCACGGGGCTCACCATGAGGTGCCAGGAGCAGTGGGTGCTGGGCGAGTAGTAGCTGGGGAAGTAAGGCGTGCTGAGGACGCCCTGCGGCTCCAGACGGCCCTCCAGGGTCAGGTTCACCTCGCAAGCTGGGCCCCGAGAACAGCTGTTACACAAGGTCCCCCCGGCCCCAGCTCGCTGCGCCTCCCAGCAGGTGAGAGGCAGCCGCAACCCCACCCGCATCCTGCCATTAAACCGTCAAGCTCAGTGGTCGAGTGTGAATGTGTGGCCTTGGGCCTCAGTTTCCCCATCTGCAACACGGGGGCCATAGTAGCACCTACCTCACAGGGCAGATAAGCCGATTAAATAGACACGCAACGCACAGAGAGCCTGATTGGTGGTGAGTCCTCAAATAAATGTTACCTATCGGCACGAATTGTGTTGCCCTTGAACGTTTACTACACGTGGTCACCACTGTGCAAGCCTCGCGGTTCTGGGCATCGGGGGAGGGAGAATCATTCCCCTTTGCAAAGCTGAGATTCCGAGAGGAGGAGGGACCTGGCTGAGGTCACACAGTGAGAGGGCGAGGGATCAGGAGAGTTCCCAGGGGCCCCGCCACCTCTCCCCGGAGCCAGGGTCACCTTGTCCCCCTCTCCCCTGAGCTATGTCAGTGACTCCCTGGAACCAGCGCGGGCTCCGGCAGCTCCTCGGCCCCAGGCACCCCCCACAGGGCTGCCGGAACCCAGCCGGGGCCGCTGGGGACCTGGGTCACTGCCAGGAGACCTCTGGGGCCAACACCAGGGGCGGGAAGAGGCAGACTGCCAGGAGAGGTGGGGGCAGCGTCTCGTGGTCTCCTGTCTCCAACCCTCTCTCTTCCACCTGCTCCAGAAACTAGAGGGGCCTTGCTGATCCAGGCCTAACGACAGCCAGGGCACGAAGGGCAAGGTGAGCTCTTCCTGGGAAAGGGGGTGTCAGCGAGGGAGATCCAGAGCAGGAGGACAGCGGGGAGACCCGCGGGCAGCCTGGGGAGCCCTTCCCGGAAATGGTGTGGATAGCCCTCCCTGAGCCGAACGCCTTCTCCAGAGAGATGTGGGGCTCACCCTAGGTATGCGAGGGTGGTCTGGGGGTGAATCTGAGGTTCTCGGGGCCTCCTGACCACAGACCCACCCTCTAGCCTCAGGCAGGTGCAGGGGCGGGAGGGGGGCGGCCGGAGTAGGGGGGAGCGGAAAGGGCCAGGGGAGGAGCCTGGAGAGGAGACACAGGTCCAGGGTGGGGACAGAACAGACAATAAACAGAAAGAGGGCGGGAGAGAGAATGAGGGAGACGGGGGACAGGGACAGGGAGGGCCGGAGAGCCAGGTGAAAGGTAGGGAAATGGAGTGAGAATAGAGGACAGAAGAGAGGAGCCGCGGGCACGGGAGGGTGGAGAGCGGAGGAGCTTCCAGAACCTTCCCTCTGCCCCCGTCCCACTCCCAACTCCAACAGGAAGGTGAAAGGCCTGCTGGCCTGTGCCCTGGGTTTCTCAC
Source organism: Panthera uncia (assembly GCF_023721935.1). NCBI lineage: Eukaryota > Metazoa > Chordata > Mammalia > Carnivora > Felidae > Panthera > Panthera uncia. The sequence continues at coordinate 127,661,645 of NC_064809.1, forward strand.
AGCAATGCCCCACCCACCCCCATCCCTAGGGACCCGACCCCTCACCCTGGAAGGCCACAGGCTGCACGGAGAGTACAAAGGGGTCGTAGTAGCTGTGCAGGCCTTTCTTCCAGACCACGGCCATGACGGCGCCGGATGCCAGGACTTCCACCACGGGCTCCTGGCGACTGCAGCCGTAGACCCTGGAAGGACAGAGAAAGGTGGCTGGGGCGGGAGGGGCCCGGGAGGGCGGCCTAAGAGCAGCACAGCTGTGGCCAACCTGCTGTGTGTCCTTGGGCAGGTTTCTGACCCTCTCTGGCTCAGGAGGCCGACTGGAGGCCCTGTGAGGGTCAGGCCAGCTCCTCAGGTGAGAGAGGCCAGGAGGTTGCCTCCGTCCCTCAGCCCCTGTCCCCTCAGAAGCCCTGTGACCCCCGAGTGCCCGGCCGGTACCCCGCAGGGAGCCCAGGTTTCAGGGTTGAGGGGCCCGAGGTCACCTGTAGTGGGCGCCTCAGCCTTTAACGTTGGGGGTTCTTTTCTTTTATCTGCTTAGCAGCAGAGACAAAAATGTGTCGCCGTCTCCCAGGGGGTGAAACCCATAAGACAAACCACGGGGTTCAAGTAGGGCGGGGACCCTCCTGCTCTGTCCTCTTTATCACCGCGCAAGACCCTCTCACGGCTCTGGGGTGCAAGTCTGGGGACCCCCTGACCTTATCCGACCCATCATTGGAGACTGCAAGGCTCTGAGGTGGGATGTCCGAGCTGCCTGGGTACCACAGCCGGCAGGGGCGAGGCCGAGCCGGGTCCCCTCCCTCTGGGCAGGCTGTGTGGGGGGTGGGGCTTGAAGAAGCCCCAGGGGAAGCCCGCAAGTGTCCCCACCCTCATCGGGGCTGGAAATCAGATGGTGTCTGACTTCTCCGCCTTCCCAGAGCCCTCCAGGAACCCAGCCCACGCACACCCCAGATTGAGGTCACCATGTGGGGGGGCGGTGTCGCAAATGAGTGTGCCGCCTCAGAGCCAGGATATTCAGAGAGGCCCGGGGCGGGGGGGGGGGGGGGGGGGGGGGGATCGGGGGGAGAACCTCGGCCCTGCCCAGCCTCCAGGATTGCCCTTGATCTGAACACGCGGCTCTCGCCCCCACTCCCGCCTGGAAGCTGGGCCAGCCCGAGCGAGACAGAGGAGGCAGCAGCCTGGGGCACCCCCCTGCCCTCCCAGCCGGGCCCCTCTACCTGTCACAGAGCCACGTGACACCTGGGCTCACAGAGCCCCTCCCCACGCTGCGGAGGTGGCCACATCTCCTGGAGGCCGAGGCCATTTCCAGCCCCCTCGTGGTCTCCCCCCACCACCCCCACCGCCACTTGCCTGCTTCCTGCCCTTGTCATCTTATCCGATGTCCTAAAGCCCCGCTCCTCTGCTCAAGAACTTTTGTGGGGGGGGCTGGTAAGTGGGGGCCACTTAGCAAGTGTTACAGCTCAAACTGCTCCTGGCATTCAATGCCCCTCGTGACCCAATCCCACTAGACTATATACAATGAGAGTAGTAACGGACAGCAGTTATTGGATATTTGATGGATACACTGAACACGTAGCAATAATGGATAGCATTACGATGTGTGAGAAGCGTGGGACTGATTAAATCCTCGCAATAACCCGGCAAGGTGGGCGTGATTCTGCCCCCATTTTACAAGTGAGGAAACTGAGGCTCAGAGAGGCAAAGTGACTTGCCTTAGGACACGCCCCTGAGAAGCACCAGAGGGCGGGGAGGTGGGAGGTCTGGGGCTGCCAAACCCTGAAGAGTCCTGACAAGCCCTGTCGCCCCTCAGTGCTGAGGTTCCGGGTCATCTCGTACAACCGCTTTGTTACAGGTGGGGAAACACAGCCCCTTTCAGCCTCTTTTCCCTTTCTCCGTGGGCTAGCCCCGCTGCCTCTCAGAGACCGCACGCCGAGGAGCAGGGTCACACAGCCCCTCATCTCGGAACGGGGTGCGATTTGGCCCCCACATCACCGCCCCCTTCCCAGGACTCACGAGGTGATGAGCCTCCTCTCCAGGGGCCCGGCCACGTCGTACATGGCCAGCCGGTCCCGGCACTCGGCCAGCGTCCACTCGAGCCGCAGTTTGAGCATGAGATCCTTGGGGCCCTGCAGGTGCCACAGGCAGCTGGAGACCAGGTGGTCGGGCCCCTTCAGCCGTTGGACCTGGCCCTGGCCCACGTAGCTGTAGCGGTAGCAGCCTGGAGGAGGGAGAGGCACAGGCCCCCTGACCCCTGTTAGCCAGGAGGAGAGACCCCGGGGGGCCAGCCGGTCCTCACCTGGGCGGGGGTGGCCCGGGGACAGCAGCTGGATGGGGATCAGCCCAGATGTGCCATGTCCCTTCTTTCTGTCTCCCCGCTGGTTCCCATCTCTCCCCATCCACGCATTCACTCATGGGTCCATTCGTTCATTCGCTTAAGCGCTCACTGACCTCTCCATGCCCGGCGAGTGCCAGAGAAAGGTCCGGTCACCGCCTGGGAGCACCAAGAACAGCAAGGACAGATACAGAGCCCAGCAGTAAGTAACAGCTCAGGAAGCGAGGGCTCTAAGCCCAGCCGGCTGTAGGGCTGGGGAGACCTGGGGTGGGGGTTGGGGGTGGGGGGAGGCAGGGTCACAGCACGAACAAACGGGCGGTGGCCAGAGGGGGCCAGGGGACTTTGAGGCAAGAGAGCAAGCCGGAGAAGGGAGGCAGGGCCCAGATCACGCCCTGGAGCGGAGACCCTTTCCCCCGTGGCCACGGGGAGCCATGGAAGGTTAGGCAGCGCTGGGGCGTGGCGGGTCTCGGATCACAGACCCCTGTGACTGCTGGGAGCAGCTTCGAGGAGGCCGAGCGACCTGCAAGGTGGCTGTGCAATAAGGGGAGAAGGGTGAGGGGCTCCCGGCGGGCTCTGTCGGTTAAGTGTCCGACTTCGGCTCAGGTCGCGATCTCGCGATCTCGCGGTTCGCGAGTTCGAGCCCCGCATCGGGCTCTGAGCGAACAGCTCGGAGCCCGCCTGGAGCCCGCTTCCGAGTCTGTGTCTGCCCCTCCCCCGCTCATGCGCTGTCTCGCACTAATGAACTTCTAAAAAATTTTTTTTGCAAAAAGGGGGGACTAGGGTGAGGGTTTCATTTCAGGTGGAGAGAAGGGCGCGCGCTCCGGTGGGGCCGAGAGGCAGCGCTGGGTCGAGAAAGTGGCCTGGAGCTAATGATGAGGACACAGATCGCACTGATTAAGCATTTGATGCAGGGCTGCGGGGAGGGCGGCTAAGCGCCCTCCACTCACCACCTCACTTAACAGCCCCGTGAAGCAGTTGCTGTCAGCGTCCCCCTTTACAGACCCGGGCCGGATGGGGGCCACGACACCGCCCTGCAGGCCTTGTCACACGCTTAGGGCTGATGTGTGTTTGCGTGCCCACCACGGGGCCTGGCACAAAGCAGGTGCTCCGTACGCGGGGGGAGGGTTCCCTAGGTGAGTGGGGGGAGGGGGAGAAGGGGGAGCTGGGGCAGAGAGCCCTGTGACTTGTCAGTCTCCAGCCGGGCCCCCCCCGCTTGAGGCTCGGACACAGCCACTCCCGCCATCTGCCTTCACTCTGCAGCCCCTTCTCCCTCACGGACTCCCCTCCTGCGTCCGCACCCCGCTGCACCTGCCGCCTGACTGAATCCATGAGCCTTGCGGGCAATGTCAGGACGTGCGCGGCAGGCCCCCTTGCACCGTTCTAGCATCTTCGTGCGCTCACTCCCTCGGCACGGTCGGTGGGGGCCCTACTGTGTGTTTGATTCAGGCCCCAGGGACCAGCAGCCAACAAACAGTTTCTCCCCTGGAGCCCGAGTCCCTCCTCGAAGCCTCACGCTAGGGTAGCCCGGGGAGCAGCAGGGATGAGGGGAGGCGCCCCGGTAGGTGGGAGGCAGCCTGGTGGGTGAGGGGCTCGCCCCCTGCTCTGCAGTCCCAGCGGCACCTTCTCATCAGCCGCGTGACTCGGTTGCTTCGCCACTCCGTTTTGGCGAACGCACACTACGGTCGCCCATTTCCCACCTCCTTCTCTGGGGGGTTCTGAGCACCAGTAAGGGAACGGAGGGGAGGATGCTTTGCTCAGTTACTGTTGCCTCAACCCCCTCGTCCTGAGCCCTGGCCGTCCTGACTCCATCGGGGAGCTGATTTCCTCCGGGGGGGGGGGGGGGGGGGGGGGGGGGGGGGGGGGACGGGGCACCAGTGACAGGGAAGAGACAGGGCCTCTGATCTGCCTGAGCCAGCACCTGGGGAAGGCCGCCTGGCTCTTCCTGGTTGTCTTTTTTCTTCAAATCTTGCCCCAAGTTGAGGTTTTGCTTTTGCCATTTTAATAATTTCTCTCTTTTTTAATTAGTTTTCTTTGTTTTGGAGAGGCAGAGAGAGATAGAGCATGAGCGGGGAAGGGGCAGAGAGAGGGAGACACAGAATCCAAAGCAGACTCCAGGCTCTGAGCTGTCCGCACAGAGCCTGACGTGGGGCTCGAACTCACGGACCGTGAGATCATGACCTGAGCCGAAGTCGGATGCTTAACCGACTGAGCCACCCAGGCACACACCCCCCACTTTTTTTTGAGGCTTATTAAGTAGAGAAGTATCTGCTGGTCTCTGTTGATCATCAGAAATATGTTTGGGAACCCTGTCACCTCCAGTCATTGGGAGAGAGTAAACGAACATGCCTGCTGCATTCTCCTCGCCTGGCCTTTGCTCACACTGTTCCCTCTGCCCAGAGTGTCCCTTCCTCTTCGCAGCCTGACAGACCCCTACCCATCTCCCACGCCTGAGTCTGCTGCCTGCCTCCCCCCCCCCCCCCCCCCCCCCCCCCGTACCCCCCCCCCCCCCCCCCCCCCCCATGAAGGCATCCAGGACCCCCCGCCCTCCCGGGCAGGAGCAACTTTTCCCTCCCTCTAGAGGCAGGGTCCCTTCTTCTGCTTTGGATTGTGGCCCCTGGTGTCCCTCCGCCCCCAGGGTGGAACGATCCCCCCCCTTCCGCTGCCCCCGGGACCTCTGCTCTAGCGCTGGCACTTGGTGTTATGAGATTCTGTTTATTTGTCTGTCTCTCTCCTGGGCTCAGAGCTCCTCTGAGGGCAGGAGTGAGGACACGGTCATCTGATGTCCCCAGAGCAGGCATGGGGCCTGGCATGGGGGAAATGCTCGAAAAAGCCTGTACGAAGGGTTTGAATTGTCATCCTCACCCCATTAGACACCGTGCTGTCGGGGAGCAGGGACTCCAGACGTGCACTGAACCAAATAAAGATAATTACGAAGGAACCGCCAGAAACTGAGGATGCGTGGACAGCCAGCTCAGGCAAGGGTGGCAGAGAAGCCCATCCAAGACCAAGGGTCACGGCGGTGTGAGTACCGGTGCAGAGGAAGATGATAGGGAGCTACGTAGGGAGATCGATCGATCGATCCCTCCATCCGTCTGTCTTTCACATTCTCCTTTGAACCAGTTTTGCAATATTCTACTGGTCCCCTCGTTAAGAAGTTAAATACATCTTTGATGTGTGCTCACTATAGTTTCGAGAACCATGATTTCAGCTACTTGGAAGTCGCACTTTGACCTCATCACCTCCATCCCCCAAAGAAGTGAGCATTTGACCGGCCAGAAGATAAGAGAGGGTATGACGATGATTTCAATCCTGCCTGCCCCACTGAGAGGGGGCTGATGCCCTCAGCCTGGCCTCAGCTCTGGGTAGACACTCTAGGTAATGTAAGAAGGAGCTGGGAATTTAGGAGCTTCTGCTCGGGAACCACAGGGCACAGCAGCACAGGTTGTGCACTGCACAACCGCAGGAGTCTCCAGTCACGCAGACTCCGATGTGGACAGTGCCGCCTGGCACTGTTTGGCATGGTGGCCCTGCTGGTACTTTGTTCCCAGGGTGCAGGAGGAGGACTACGGAGCCTCTTGGAGAAAAGCAAAGCGACTCTGGCAACAGGGCATGGGAGTGGGGGAGGAAGACAGGGCAGATGAGCCTGGCTAAGAAGCGGAAGGAAAATGTGAAGGGAGTATCCTTGAACGTGACAGAAAGATCTCCAAGAGACCAAGGTTTAAATGCAAAGCGGCTGATAACGCTTGGAATTGGCAAGAGTATTTTCTGCCATTAGTGGAAACCGTAGCTTGGGAGTTTGGCGATAAAAAAAAGGAGAGTCACGTTTACGTGCAATTAACCCGGCTACTCACTCCGACACCCAGCACAGGCAACGCGCGCGCGCGCGCGCACGCACACGCACGCACGCACGCACGCACGCGGGCACCATCCCTCCCGTCCCCTGCGGGCCCAAGCCTCGCTCGGGACTCATCACCAAGCCCACCACGGCAGCCCCCCCGGGTCCCTCCAGGCCACTGCTCCCCGCACCCACCGGAAGCCACGCGGCCCCCCGACACTCGACCAAAGCCAAGAGCAACAGCGACTCAAAACGAAGCGGAGGGGAAAGAAAAACCCCAGGCGCGTACCCAGCGTGGCGTTCAGGGCAACTATGTCTTTCACGCTGGCCTCTGTTAAAAGGAAACGAACAGACAAATCAACAAAGACCAAAGGTAAATAAATAAAACGAAATTAAAAAGTGCAAGTAAAAATTGCGGCCACCATCAGAGCCAGCCTGCCTGGGATTGACCCTGAGTGCCGACCCCCTACCGCCCCGCAGTGGTCCTGGCTCCCCGGGTGGGGGTGGGGGTCGCTCGGAGACCACCCCACCCCCACCCTGAGAGCATCCAGGCCTGCGGAGCCCTCACCGGCCCGCCCCACACCCCCCCTCCCCAGTACTGACCCAGGATCACCAGGCCCTCGGGGTCCACCTCGTAGTCGGCCCTGTAGGGGGCGGGGGCCGAGCCGTTGGCCGTGGACTGTATCTCCTCCGCCAGCAACGCCCGCACCACCTCGGGGCTCAGCATCGGCCGGCGGTGCTCGGGGATTTGGAGGATGAACCAGAAGAAGCAGGTGAGAGGCCCCTCCCTAAGGCAGGCAGAAGGCGAGGCGGGTGGGAAGGGGCCGGAAATCCGGCTCCGGTGGGGGAGACAGCCAAGCGTGGCTCGTGCCCACTCCCCACCCCCCACCCCACCCTTCACGTGGAAACCTCCTCCCAACAAACCCGGAGCGAGGCGCTCTCTACCTCCCGGCCGCGCGCGGGCGGGGTTCAGGGGTGTGCCACCGGGCCGGAGCCGGACATGCACGGGACAGCTGGGCCACCCGGACTCCCGCCAACCCGACTCCCGTGCGGCGTACACGAGCTGCACAGCCACGGTCTGGCGTGAGCCCCACCGCGGCCTTGTGCCCATTCTACAGGTGAGGAAACCGAGCTCCGCGAAGGGAAGGCCCATGTCTGGGTGTCCCCATTTTTAAAAACAAGCCCATCGCATCGGAAGCCGCCAGCACCCCCTCCTTGTCTCTGAGTCTCAGGTTCTAGTGAGGGCTGGGGGTGGGGGTGGGGCCCGGGGCGACTCACCCAAACGAATAGACTGAGCTGGAGTTGTAGTAAGGCCCCAGGCGGGTGCTAGCAATGAGCTCCTTGAGCTAAAAGGAGAGGAGACAGCAGCACCCTGGGGACCCTCTGCGGAAACCCCCTCCCACCTGCGCGTGTCCTTTGCCCTTGTCGGTGGCCCTGCTTGACAGGAACCCACGGGGTGGAGAGGCTTGCCCGAGGTCACCCAGCGGACGAGCGGCAGAAAACAAACTTGACCCCCGTTCCTTTCCCCTCCCCCCATACCTAGGCCTTGCCCCTCAACGCTGTCGCCTACGCCAGACCACTGATGGCTTCCGTCCCTCCTCGTCAAAAGTCGCCCCTCCACTCCGGAGAGCCCTGTTCGGCTCCCGAGGTGGGTCCTCACCGCCCCCCCCCCACCAGCCACCAGCCACGGGGGCTGAGCTGGTCGGTTTGCGCGCGTGTTCGCAGCCCGGCGCGGACAGCAGGAGGTGCATTTGCGGAGCATCTCGGACACCTTGAACAACGTCCCCACCATCCCCTTTCGATCCCGCGCCCCTCTAGATTATCCGCGCTACAGAGGAGGAAAGAGAGCCTTGGGCGGGTCCCCCAGAAGCAAGTCCCGGGACAAGGGTGTGGGGAGAGTGGCTTCTTTGGGGGTGATTCTGGAGAGCACCAGGAGGGGGGGGGCGAGGAGGACAGGCCGTCAGGGGGACGGCCAGTGCGGCTGTGAAGGAGGACAGGGCCGTGGGCAGCTGAGGCACCGTCCAACACGGAGCCCTGGGAGGCGGTGGGGGCATCCTCAGAGCTGGCGCCTCACCAAGGCCAAGGGAGCTGGGGTACTTATCTACCCGCTCCCTGTGTCGTGGCTGAAGGTTACTCCCAGGAAGCACTGCTCCTCAGCACTTCCGGCCTGCCCTCCCGGGCGGGGTGCCATCCCACAGCCGGAGGGTAGGACGTACGGGCAGCCCGAGACCATCCCCAGGGCAGGAAACCATCGCCCTGGAGGGGAGGGGATGTGGGTGGGCCCGGACAGCACCCCTGCACGACCCTGACCTCCCCCAAGGTAAGGCTGCTAGGAAGTGACCATCGGGACTTAACCCAAGTGCGTTTCATCCCCGAGTCCACTGACTTTCCCACCCCCCGTCTTACGTTCTCCTCCCGTCGTGCCTGGAACAGGACCCGGCTCCCAGCGAGGGCTCTGAAGCGACTGACCAGTGGGCTCAGCCTGACCAGGGCCCTCTGAGTCCCTCCCCACCCCTCATCCGTTCCCTCCCTTCCCTGCAGCCCTTCCCTACCATCCTCTGGGCTTTGGCCATTTCACTGCGGAAGGCACTGGACTCCCGGCGGGCGAGGTCCTGGGAGAAGTGGCGATTGAGCACGCGGAGGCTCCCCGAGTACACCTGGCTGACCGTGACCTCCGCCTTGTACCCTGCCCGGGAAGAACCAACAAGGTCAGCCGAGGGAGCCTCCGGTCTCCCCGACGCCTTCTCCTGCCACCCAAACCCTCAGCTCAGCGGCCGGCATCCCGGGCCTCCGAGGCCCCTCTGCCGTCATCATCATTGCCGTGGACGTCGCGTCGTCCGGTTTGTTCGGCGACAGGGAGGAAAGAAGCCCATAGACGGATGGTCTATGTCCCGAAGGCTCCCAGGCAGAAGCTCGGACACAAGAATCGGTCCAGGATGCAGACCACACGAAAGCCAGGGGACCCGCGTGGCCGAGAAGGTCAGGTTTGCGGGTTAGCGCCTCCGTGCATCCTTCCCCTCGCCGGAGTCACAGCCCTGGGTCTCTAGCCCCGTTCATTCGTTTATTCACTCAGTCAGCAAATGGTACTTGAGAACCCTACTGTGTTCGCGCTCGCGGTATAACAGTGAAGAAAACAACACCCTGCCCTTAATGGTTTGTTGAGCAAGAAAGGCAGACAATAAAGGAGCACTTAGAGGCGTCAGTGCCTCGGAGATCAAGGGTGAGGGCGGGCCGCGACCTGGCGGCCAGGGAAGAAGGCGGATGTTAATCTACAGGATTAATCCAGGCAGAGGGACCAGCAAGCCCAAAGGTCCTGAGGCAGGAGCTCATGTGGTGTACTTGAGGAACACAAGGAGGGAAGGAGGGGAGAGTAGGAAGAGATGGGAGCGGGGAGGGACGGGGGGACTTGGGTTTTGCCATGAGGTGGGAGCCGGGGGAGGTTTAAGGGGAGAGGTTAGGTGCTTTGATCTGCTTTCTAAATCGGTCCCCCTGGTGTTGTGTGAACGGGCTGTAAGGGGACAAGGGCGGAAGCAGGGAGCCCCGCGGCCGTCAGGGGAGGGGGTCTCCCACAGTCGTCCAGTGACAGTGGCCAGGTGAGGGGCGACCAGGCCTGCTGGCTAATTGGGGCCGGGGTGTAAAAGAGGGGGGCAAAGGGGGGCACGGCTGGAGGGTCGGGATGACCACTGAGTGGGCTGGGGGGTGCGGGTCCAGAGGAAACGAGGGAGAGCCGTGGGCTGCGGTCCGAGATGCCCTTAGGCATCCTGGTGGAGGGCAAGCCCCGGCGACAGAGGGGCCCAGGCTGGACAGATTTGGGAGTCACCCGGGTATAAAGGACATTTAAGGCCAGGGGCACCGGATGAGACCCTGAAAGAAGAAGGCGGACTAGGGAGAAGGGGAGCCCTCGACCAGCGAAGGACACGCGGGAGAAGCAAACAGTGTGAGCTGGGGGAAAAGAAAATGTGGGGCGCCCTGGAAGCCACGTGAGGAGAGGGTTTTGAGGAGGAGGGAGTGAGGGGCCTGGTCAGATGCTGCCGGTGGCTCAGGTGCAAGGCGGACAGAGGGCCGGACGTCGGATATAGCGACGCGATGACTGGTGACTTTGGCAAGCGCCGTTGGGGGCGGGGGGCAGGGAGCCAGATTGGAGAAGGTACCGGAGAGGCGGGGGGTGCAGAAGTAGAGACGGGTCTTTCGAGGAGTTTGCTGCAAAGGGGGGAGCAGAGAAATGGGGGGGGGCGCCCGCGGGGTTTGGTGCTGGGAAGAAGAAAGCATGAATGGTCACCCAGGAGAGCAGGGGAGGGTAAGTAGGAGGAAGACAGAGCTGGGCAGTCATGAGGGCCCCCAGCGTAAGTAGGAGGCACCCCAGGGCCCAGGACCTGCCCGCCTGGGGAGCCAGCCCCTACCCCTGCCTCTCCTCTCCCCCGGGGCCCCTTTCTAGAGTCCGACTGCCACTTAACCAGTCATTGGCTTGTCACTTCGGGCTTCTCCTGCTCCAGTAGAACAGGCCCCCTGTCTGTCTCCCCTTCTAGATTCTTCGCCTCGCCCAGCACCCGGAGCACAGCGTGAGCCTGGGCGGGAAGAATCCTTCAAATAGCTCCTGGAAGTGCCTCCTTTTACCCTTAAATCCCTTTGGGGGCTTTGGAGCACCCCCCCCACCCCCGCGCTGGGTCCTCAGCCCCAGGGAGCACCCCCTCCCCGAGGGGTGAATGTACTCCCGGAGCAGAATCAGGAGCAGTTAGACTCCTCAAAGAAAGCCGATTGGCCCTTGGGTTCCTGGCCCTCCAGCCCGACACCGCGGTTTACCCCGAAGGCTAATCATCCCGAGGCCTCGGCAGCTCTGTGCTATTTGGGGTACTGGGTTCCTGCCAGTGGTGAAATGCACACAGCTTCCACCCCCACCCCCCCACCCCCCGGCCTGCCCGCCTCGCTTGGCTCTGAGCGGATTCACAGTCTAAGTCATGGCCAGCAGGTGCATCAGGCCTAGGCTTCCTAACAGCGTGGCCCAGGGGCCGGCTCCAGACAATCCCTACCCCGACGCCCGCTGGAGCTGGGCCTGGGCTGATGTCTCTGATGCCTGCTCCGTAGTGGGTCCCCGTTCCCTTCACAGGGCCTGACATTCACCATGAGACTCAGCCAGTAAGGAGACTATCTAACTTCCGCAGAGTGTTTATGGGAAGTCTCTGATCGCTTGGGCAAGGTGCATTGTCTCCACTCTGGTTCCTTGGCCGGTCACCTTCCTCTGTCCTAGCCCATGCCCTGCTTCCTGGTGAGGGCAGGGGACTATCTTCAGAGCCTGGCACAGAGCCTGGGGCACAGAAAGTGCTTGGTACTGAATAAGGGAGTGAGTGGATGAATGAATGAATGAAGCCATGCATGCGTGAGTGAATGAATGAATGAATGAATGGGAGGATAGACAGATGGACCCAAGAACATGGGCCCGTTGCTCCTGGGTCTCCCGGGGACCAGTTGAGGGCTGTGATACCAGAGGGGGAGGCCAAACTTCAGACCAAGGCCAGCGTCCCCTGGCCGCCTGCTCTGGACACTCCAGATCCCCCTTCCCCGTGTGTTGAATTGTAAGCTTGCCCGAGCTGGGGTGTGAAAGCCATCTCTGTGCAAGGACACTCCCCCGGGCGTCTGAGTCCTGTGTCTCCCTCCCCTTCATCCCCACTCATGCTGGGTCCTGGAGACCCAGAGGCGACAGAGCTGTGGTCCCCACCCTAGGTGCCAGGTACCTCCTGTGCCGCTGGGCCTCCTCCCGCAGAGCCAACTGGCTCTGAGCCCAGGGGCAACCCAGGAGGGCTTCAGGCAAGTGGAGGCAATGTTTACACTCCTGCTTGTCGGTTCACAGGAATTGGGTGCTGTGAGAATACGCCTTCCCCCGCTGGAGGGAGCTGGGGGCGCTTGACTCCAGCAAGGAACTTGCCCTTGACCCGAGCCCGGGACCTAGAACATAGGTGCAGGAGCTCTCCCATCTCACAGGACGGCAGAAAGACTCAGAGAAGAAGTGCCTTGCCCAAGTTCACGCAGTGAACTCCGCATTCCCCGAGCCTGGACTTCGGGTCTCTCCTGGTATGCCCCCGACGGCCATCCCAAGTCCTCCCCAGGCGCCTCTCCCAGACGGGCCCACAGGTTACCTAGGAAATACCAGAGCAGGACCCCCACCGAAGCCAGCACGACAAGGGCCAGCCACAGGGGCGCCAGGCGGAGGTAGTCCCGGACTTTTCTCTTGGAGTCCTTGGGGGCCTTGAACATCCCCTCCGGCTCTGCCTCCTCGCCATCACCTCCATCACCCTGTCCGCCAGCTGCCTGGGGGGCCTCGGCCATGGGCATCCTGGTGGAGAAACAGACCCGGGTTGGAAACGACCCGGCGTCGGCAAAGGAGCTTTTGCCGAATACCAAGCGTGCACGGAAGACAGCAGCCCTGCCTTTGGGATGGGAAGTCCGCGACTCTGGAAGGCGGTGATTGAGAGAGGGCACGAGCCACCTCCTAGGGTCTTGGGGCCGCTCGCTCCGGAGGGCAAGCGAAGCTGGACTCAGTCGGGCTCTGGAAACGCCACCTTTGCGGCCGCACCGGCCTCTCTGGGGTCCGAGGACAGAGAGGGGCTTCGGTTCCCAAGCCCCCCACCGCCCCGCGATGGTACCCACAGCCGGAGTGCCCGGAGTGCAAATTTCTGTCAACCAGCTCCTCGCGCCCTTGGCCTTCTGTCCGCTCAGGCGATTTCCTTCCTCTCGGTTCTCCGTGGCACAGCGTCCCGAAATACCGCTGCCTTCCATTCCCGTAAACCCTCCCCCGGCAGCCCCTGAGCCAGTATAATGCTGGGCCAGACCCCTGCCCTTCCAGAAGTGCGTCCCCTCTGGTCTCCGCCCCCCAGCCGAGAGGGTCTTGGGGCCAGAGGAGGCACAAACTAAATTTCATCGAGCGTCTCGGGAACACTTTTCATTTCATGTGCTCACCCAGGGGCGTGGGGCTCGTTGTCCCTCTGCGTTCCCCTTCCTCAGGCCCACGCTGTGTGGACACTTTACGTGTCTGGCTCAAACCTCCAAACACCGTTCGAGGTTCCGCACCCATTGGGCAGAGGAGGAAGCCGACGGCCAGAGCATTACAGCAACAGCTCAGTCCGGGATTTTCTTAGGCTCATTTTCCCAATGCGGTTTGAGGATCTGTCACTCACAATCAGCCCCGTTTTACAGATGAAAAACCCAACGCCCTAGAGGCTAAGCCACACTGGCCCAGGGTCACACAGCAGGAAGGTGGGGATCAAGCCCGGGGGTGGGCGGGGGGGGGGGGGGTTCTGTCTCCCCGCTCCTGCCAGGACCCTGGGCTGCTTCCTGTAAATGAGCTGTTCATTAACAGATCATGACTTCATCACAACCGGATGTTGCCGCTCTCAGTGCCCTGGGTCTGCGGCTGTATCTTCGGAACCCCCAAGGAAACTTCTGGGTGTTATTTGGCTTTTCAGAGAAGGCCCTTTAGCCATCCACCCACCGGCAGGGTCAGGATGCTGGACCCTCGAGAAGTGTCTCACTGCATCCATAAATGCCACTGTGGCTTTAAAATACATCCCCAGGTGTGTAGGTGGGGGTGAGGGGGTGGGAGGGCTTTCCTTGGGGCTGCGTCTTAGGTTTTTTTATGAAAAATGGGGCTCCCCAGCGAAGCTCGAAGCTCTCCCGGCTGGATTCAAGGGGCCTCCTGGCCCTCCTCCCTGCGTCCCTGCTCCCCGTTGCTCCTCTTGGCATTGTTAAGTCTCTGGCTCCCAGCCACAGTGACCCTTACAGTGTCCCCCCCCCCCCCCCCGAGCGCAAGGGAGGAGGGACTGTTGGCAACCCTCAGCCGGGCTGAGGCTCTTCCAGAAGCCATCAGTACCCACGGGGCCGCAGCCGAGGATGGCCGGTGCACATCCTGCGAAGGTCGGGGCAGCCTCGCCCACCTCCCAAAGCGTCCGCAGCAACCCTGGTGACAAACTGGCCGTCCCGACAGGCTGGCTCGAGGAGAGCCCAGGTCCTCTCTCGGCCCAGGTCCACCGCTTCTGCCAGAGGCGGCCACACCCCTGGTTATATACTCTTGAGCCTGGATCACCAAGGAGCTATTGCGGGATTTCTCGCACCGCCATGGGGACTTGGGGGCACAGAGGTGAGGTTGAGCGGCTTGGCCAGGGTCTCACGGTTGGTTAGAGCAACAGAACCAGACTGTAAACCCAAGCAGAGTAGCGCCCCGACCCCTATGCTCTGCTGGCTCATGCATCATCGGGGTACCGAGGCGGGGGGGGGGGGAACGAGGCCCGGAGAAGGTCAGAGGTCTATTAGGGGAGGCGCCTAGGGGAGCAGTCCAGGGTGGGATGCTTAGCAGGCCTCCCCTCCCTTCTCCCCACCCCCGAGACCAGACCTTCACTCCACGGATTTCATCTTCTTCCTAAGTGTCCCTCACTCGCATCTGGGGGGGGACAGTGAGCATCACAGAGGAGCCCAGTATTAGCAAAGCCACTGGGCAGAAACCCAAGGTAAGGTTGGCCCAAGTTGGATCCAGCCCAAGTTGACGGCGGGGGGTGGGGGGGCAATTCATCGGGACCTCCCCATCGCCTCCCACCTGGGCTCCTGGGGCAGACTCCTCCCTGGGAGGACTCCTCCCTGGGGTCCCCATCTCCCGTCTCCTCCAATGTGCCGTCACACTGTCACCCGGCAGCACTCCCTGCCCACCTCCAACCGCTCGCCTGCTCAGAACGCCCTCGTGGCCACCTCCGAACCCTTGCTGTAGCGCCCAAGACCCTCCATGCCCACCTTCTCCCGTAACCCTAACTCCCATCCCGCACATCGCCCCGAAGGCCCACAAAGCCACGCCTTTGTGCAGCCACGCCCTCCGTCTGAGGACTGCAGGGATCCCTAAAGGCCCCGTGCAAGGCCACCAGCCTGGCGATGGGTCCCCAGGCCCTGGGTAGTAGGCCGCCTCCTCTCCTGGGCGGTCAGATCCCCAGGATGCCTGGCTTTTGGCTTCGTCTCTTCCCCCCACAGGAGAGACAGGCCCGTGTCCTCCTCACCCCTGCTTCCCCGCAGAACCCACAGGTCCTGCTACGTGAATGAGAGAACGAATGGCGAGAGCCCCCAGGTCTCCAGACCCCTGGTACGGTGCTCTGTCCTACACCTTGCTGCCTCCAGGAGGCGGAACCTGGGGCTTGCCTGCCGTGTCCCCCTGAACGACTCCATTTAAAAAAAAATTTTTTTTTTTAACCTGTATTCATTTTTTGAGAGACAGAGCGTGAGCTGGGGAGGGGCAGAGAGAGAGGGGGACACAGAATGGGAAGCGGGCCCCAGGCCCTGAGCTGTCAGCACAGAGCCTGATGTGGGGCTCGAACCCACGAACTGTGAGATCGTGACCTGAGCCGAAGTCGGACGCTTAACCGACTGGGCCACCCAGGTGCCCCCGAACCACTCCATTTTTGTCGGGCACCTGCTTGGTGTCGGGCTCTGCACTGGGCACGGGGAAGGGGGGGACGCGCGCTGGTGAATATGAGCCCTGTCTCCCGTCCTCTTGGGGCTGACAGCCCAGCAGGAGATGGGCAGGTGTGACAAGTGACAGCTGGGAAGATGACCCACGACTCCTGTCTTTTACTATGATACAGTGCCCCCCTCCCTGGTTGCTTCCAGGGTTCAGTCCATCAGAAGGGTCTGTGGTTCTACCCTCTAGCTGCTTCTAGAACCCGACCCCTTCCTGGAACCTCTAGGGCTCCCACCGTCATCCAGGTCAGTATCATCCGTCACCTCGACTCCTGTAGTAGCCAGCTGTGTGGTCACCGCCACTAGCGAATTCCCACACAACCGCCAGAGCGGGCTTTTCACCGTGGGCCCCACTCGTGGGCCTCACATCGCTCTCCTCCACCTAGAGCGGAGCCCGAAGCCCAGATCACAGCCCACAAGAGCCTATGGGACATGGCCCTGGAGTGTCTTTCTGTCCTCTCCCACCCTCTGCTGCAGCCACACCCAGCTCCTTGCCAGACCTTCCACTATCAAGTACGCGGCACCTCAGGGCCTTTGCACATGCTGTTTCCTCTGCCAGGAACGCTTTTCCTTCAGTTTGCCCCAAAAACTGCTCCTCGCCCTCCAGGTCTTTTGCTCAAATTTCTTCACAGCCCTTCTGGTGACCTACACTGCATGATGCTGAGTGTCCTTTGTCTCTTCTCTGGCTGAAAGCGGCACCGGGACAGGGGCTTTATTCTGCCCACCGCTGTGTGCCCTGCTCCCTGGGCAGAGCTCGACCCCCCAGTAATTGTCGTCAAGCGAGGGAATGCTGGGATCCCAGCTCCTTCCCGATAGCTGGAGGGCGCTTTGGGCACGCGTGGCCCGGCCGACTTCTCCTGCCTTCATTTCTCTCTGCTTTCTTTTTCCCCTTGACGCTGGACTTCTCGGCCATCAGTTCTAACAACGAAGATGCTAGAGGAGGTATACAGGTCAAGGGCCCTGAGCTCGCTCTGCATGAAAAGCGTCACGTGGGTCATTTCGGGAACCCTGAAAGTTCTTGCTCGTCACCTGGCTTTCCCTCTGCCTGGGCTGCCCTCCTCTGACTTGGCCAGCTCCCAGCTGACCCCTGTGCGCCTCCCACCTCCTCTTGGCAGTTCTCCCAGGGTGCCTCAGGAGGGGTGGCTGCTTCTCTGGAGCATCCCGGGCCTCCCCCATCAACGCGCAGTTCACCTTGGGACATTCTCTGTCCCCTGAGGGTGAGCCCCTGGAAGGAGGGCTGGGTGTGCCCCAACTGACACCGGCTTCTTCTCTGATCTGAGCACCTGGCCCCTTCCCTGGCACCTGCCCCTCTGCCCTCCAGCTCTCCCTGACCATCGGAGCGTCCTCAGTCGGCCCACCGGAAGCTGAGCTCCCCGGGGAGGGGGGGGGCAGGGCCGGGCCACCCCCCTGCCTGCCAGCCCTTTACTGGACCATGTTGAGAATCACATTGTATCTCAGCCTCCAGCAGCCTGGAATGTTCTGCTTTGTTATCTCTATCTAATAGTTGGGGGAAATGAGGTACGGGGAGAGAAAACGACTTGCCCAAGGTCACTGAGCCACCGCAGGGCAGAGCGGGGAGGAACAGACCAGAAATCTCATCTAGAGCCATGGAAGGCACCTTCCAGCGAGGAGGACCTGGGCCTGGAGCAGATCCCTGCTACGAGCCACGCGGCGTGTGCCCGAGGGTGGGGGGAGCACGTGAAAGTCCCTTCCACACACACGCGAGTACGGTATAAATATGTGATAAACCCACACACAGATCACACAGGCGGACACACGTTCAGGTATACACACATCCGTCTGTGACACACAAACTCACGGGTGCATTCCTCAAACTTCACACGCGCACGCACGCGCAGAGCCGGCTGCATGCAGCTCCGGGCCTGGGACCTAAGGGTCCCCCGTTCGGCGCAGCGTGAGGCTCGGGGCCTGTCTCCCACACCCGAGAGCCCAGGTGGGTGCGTAGGTAGGGAGCAGGGCACATCCAGTGTTGCGGAGTGTGGGTGGGGAGCTCGGCCTGGCAAACGGGGCCCCTCCTCCGCCCAGTCCCTGGCCCAGGGTCCACCGGCCCCACCGGAACCCAGGCCTCCCAGCCCCCGGAGCCCGCAGTGTCCCCAGTGCCCCCGTGCCTGCCCATATACCTGGCCTCACTCCGCCCCGTCTCGCCCCCACCCCGGCTCTGGGGACCCCT
The DNA here is from genome assembly GCF_023721935.1 of Panthera uncia. Taxonomy (NCBI): domain Eukaryota; kingdom Metazoa; phylum Chordata; class Mammalia; order Carnivora; family Felidae; genus Panthera; species Panthera uncia. The sequence goes on from NC_064809.1 coordinate 127,679,477, forward strand.
CGCCCTCTGCTTACCCAGTCGCTGTCTGGCCGACGGGGCCCTGAAGACCTGTTCTCAGAGCAGGGCCGGAGGCTCCAGCCCCAGAGAGCCAGGCCTGGCTCTCAGAACGGACACTGTCACCGGGCCATTCTTAGATCCTGGTCCCCCGTCCTGGAGGCCCCCGCTTACCTCTGGGAGTAGCAGGTGGGTGCCGGGCCTGCACGCAGGCCCCAGAGCCTCTGTTTGTCCAGGCCAAGGTCTCCCTACCCCCACCAGCCAGCCTGGGCTGGATCAATGGCCCAGAGCCATGGCCGGGCTGTCTGGCCCTTGTCCCCTGTGGCCTGTGGCCCCAGGCTCCATGGGCCTTCTGCCGGGTTCAGGTCAGCACGGTGACTGAGCCCAGGTAAACAGGCCAGAGGCAGGAGACAGGCAGCGCCCGCCCCACCCCACCCCGCCCCGTGGGCACCCCGGAGGCTGGCGGGCAGGTGCAGGAGATCTGAGCTCTCCCCTGAGGCCTGTTGCCTGGTGACGTTCCTGCCTGGTTACAGCCCCCGGTCCCCTAGAGCATGAGGTTGGGGGGGAGGAAGGGACTGAGGATGGGGGGCTGTGCAGAGGCCTGGGCGGCGGGGGCAGGGGCTCGTGCGGGTCTCCTTACCTAGACTGGGGACCCCGGAGGAGCCAGTGGCCCGAGAGAGAGCAGGAGGCTGGGCCCCTGTGGTCCGGGGACAGAAAGGGGGAAAGCGGGGTCTGATGCTACTTTCCGTTCAGCTGGACATGATTTCAACTCCTCCCTGATTCTATAGAGGGGTGCTCTCCATTGAGGCGGCCACTGGCCACAGGTGGCCCCTGAGCCCCTGAGGTGCAGCCAGTCCGACCTGAGACGCGCTGGTGGTGAGATCCAAGCCTCAGGGCGAACAAAGAATGTCCGACACCTCAGTGAGAAGTTTCCACATTGATTACACGACGGCTGTATTGGGTTAAACAACAACTTATCGCAATTCATCTCACCTGCTTTGTGATGTGTGTGTTGTGTGATGTGGCCGTTAACACTGAAGTCACGATGGCCAGGTAGAGGGGCTGACCCTAGTGGAGTCCGAAGAAGCCGTGTGGCAAGGAGGGGGAGGTGTGAGTGAGGAGGGTCGGGGTGAAGGGCACAGCTCTACACCACGCACTGGCTGCAGGGGGCTGGCTGGGAACTCTGGCTGGGGGTGGGGGGTGGGGGGCACCTTCCCTGCCCCCACCGGGACCCTGGGACTGAAACCCCCAGCCTTGCCCCACCTCCTGTCACCACAGCCCCCGGGAAACCTTCCCTCCTCCCTCCAGCCTCCCCTCTTCCCCTCCTCCTGGCCCCCGGCCTCACCCCCACCCCCCGCTGCAAACTTTCCGAGGGGAAGGGGGTTCTCGGGCGGGCGCGGGGCGGAGAGACAGAGACTTGCGTCTGAGCCGCATCCTGTCGCTCAGAAGGCAAGGTGGCCCCAGACCGTAGCCGGACGGTCTGAAAAGCAGGCCTCGTTCAATCGGCATCCTCTGTACTTGGCGGCCACCCAGCCATTGATTGGCCACAGCCCGTGGGGAGGGCCTGGGACTGGGGGGTTGGGGGGGCAGCAAATTGCTGAGCGGGGCGTTTGAAAGCAAAAGTGCAAGGATGTCAACTCCCCAAGAGCTCAGAGAGCCACCACGGGCGGGGGACAGCCTGCCCCGGAGTCCTCTCGGTCCACAGGGCAGCCATGTGCCCTGGACACCCTTGTCCCGTGGCAGGGGGACACAGTCCCACACAGACGGCATAAGAGCCTCAGTGTTCCCAGGGTATCTGCATTTCACGTTCACACTGGGTCCCCTTGGTCTCTAGGGACGGAGAAGCCACCTGGAGGCCTGGCCAGTGAGGCTTGGAGGCCAAGGGACACGGCAGGCTTGATCCATCAGGACAGGGAGGGACAGACCTCAGTGGGCCCACCACACTCAGGTGCCGAGGATCCAGCCAGACGTTGGAGAGTTCGAGGACCTGACTGGAGTCCTAGCTCTACCTCTTAGTGACCTGGCGAGTCATGTCACCTGCCCAGGTCGTCAGCTGTGGAAGGGAGATGATAAAGAATCATCTGGACTCGGGAACATGGAAGGGGGTAGAATTCGCGGGTGCTGTGCCCTCTACACGGGAGGCCTTTCTTTTCATCCGAGGTGGGAGTGAAATTAGAGGTGGGGACGGGCAGGGGCGCCTGGGTGGCTCAGTCGGTTGAGCGTCCGACTCCGACTCAGGTCATGATCTCGCGGTCCGTGGGTTCGAGCCCCGCGTCGGGCTCTGTGCTGACAGCGTGGGGCCTGCTAGGAACCCCACGAAGACAAAGGCTTGGTCTGTCCTGACCCCGCTGGATCCCAGCCGGGCTCACGGGACACACACACGCTCGCTGAGCGAGCAAATAATGGTTACTGTCATTTCTTTCGATGACGATCCGGTGGGTGTTTTGAGCTCTGGGCCGCGAGCTGGGCCCCTCCCGGCGATGCCTCAAGTCCAGGCTCGGGAGCGGGAATCCATGACTCTGCTCAGCTGAGGAGGAGACCGAGGTTCCGGGGACGAGAGGCTGACTTGCCCCGGGTCCCACCGCCCGTCTCAGGGGCTCTGGCCTGATCCCTTTGATGGGAGCGGTGTCATTTTTCTGGGCTGCCACGAAGAATTACCGTCCCCGGGGCTGGAAACAACAGAGATGCGTTCTATCACCGTTCTGGAGGTCAAGATCAAGCGTCAGAGGTCTAGGCTCTCTCTGGAGACTCTAGGGAAGATTCCTTCCCTGCCTCGTCCTAGCTTTTGGGCATGGCTAGCAACCCTTGGCATTTCTGAGGTCCAGGGGCTGCGGTGGAGGCCGCGGGGGCAGGCCCCTTGTGTGTCACCCAGATGCTGTCTAGACAGGCGATGGGGACGACCGAGCTCCCCTAGGCTCCAAGGCGGTGTCTTCGTTTTCTAGAACTGTCCTAATAAGGTACGGCCGATGGAGTGGTGTCGAACGACAGAAATTTATTCTCTCACCGCTCGGGAGGCTAGAAGTTCATGATCAACGTGTCGGCAGGACTAAGCTCCCTCCGAAGGCTCTAAGGGAGGACGCTTCCTGCCTCTTCCCAGCGTTAGAGGTTGTTGGTCATCCTTGGCATTCATTCATTCAATCTCCGCCTCCATTGTCGCATGTCATGTGTCTGTCTCTGGATCCCTCCTTTCTTATAAGGACGCCAGGCGTGCTGGATCAGGACCCACATGATGACCTCATCTGATGTACATCTGTGAAGAGCCCTGTCTCCAAAGAAGGTCACATTCATAGCTATCAGGAGTTAGGACTGGGACATATCTTTTAGGGGACACAAGGTCAACCCCTGCCGGGCAGGGGGAGAGGGGTGGGAACAGGCTGTTTATCGGCAATGCCACAGACTACTGTTCCAAAGGTCCAATGACCCTGAGTCCTCAAGTCGCTTCTTTCTCTTTTTTTTAAATTAAAAAGAATTTCTTTTATTTTACTTTTGAGAGAGAGAGAGGCAGAGCGTGAGCAGGGGAGGGGCAGAGAGAGTGGGAGACACAGACTCCGAAGCGGGCTCCAGGCTCCGAGCCGTCAGCACGGAGCCCGACGCGGGGCTCGAACTCGCGGACCGCGAGATCATGACCTGAGCCGGAGTCGGACGCTGAAACGACGGGGCCACCCGGGCGCCCTCCCTGCTTCAGAAGCATGTTCCCTCTGCACGCCTGAGCTGCTACCCCTGCCTTGGTCTGCCCCCTCACAAACACAGATGTAACCTGTCACCTCCCCCTCCTTGTGGCCTCTGGGAGCCGTCTCACGGCTGGGAGGAAAGGAAGCTGCGTGAGCTGCGCACATCTTTCCAGTTGCCTTGACCAAGCCTTTAGGGGCTGCCCCGGTAGGGGCCCCGGAGGACACCTCTGTCACCTCTGCCCAGCACACGGTGAACGTAGAGCAACTCGCTCGTGTCAGCACCACCAGGGTGCCGGCCTGTGCTGGGCCCCAGGGCCGCAGAAACAAACAAGGCTCAGTCCCGGTCCTTGAGGGACACAGCTCAGCCGGGGGAAGACAGACAGTGCGACAGATGCCAGACTGTTCTCTCAGCAGCAGGCAGAGAACGAGGCCCTCAGCAGCACTTAGGGACACTCCTTAGGAATGCGAATCCGTCAGGATGGCCTGTCATCGACTCAAGTGTGAGACCTCGCAGGAATCACTGCCTCAGTGACCCTACTTGCCTCGCCTGTAGAGGGATTCGAGGCTCGTAAGGGCTTCCGGTACCCTCATGGAGGCCCTAAGGCTCTGCGACTTTGTGGGGCGCCCGGGTGGCTCAGTAGGTTAAGCCTCTGACTCCGGCTCGGGTCATGATCTCGCGGTCCGTGAGTTCGAGCCCCGCGTCGGGCTCTGTGCTGACGGCTCGGAGCCTGGAGCCCGCTTTGGAGTCTGTGTCTCCCTCTCTCTTCCCCTCCCCTGCTCATGCTGTGTCTCTCTCTGTCTCTCAAAGATGAAGAAATGTTAAAAACAAAAAACAACTCTGTGACTTTGTGATACAGTTAACCAGACATGGGCTGGCCTCATCCCCCCCTCCCCAACAGAAAAAAAATGGCCATTTCACTCCATTTTGCAGGTGACAAAGTGCAGATGTCACTTGTCAACATCACACAGCCGGGAAGTGCTGGGATTCAACCCCAGGACCCCCCTGATGTCAGATTCCCCCAGTGACCACCCCCCTTCTGTGTCTGTGTCCCTCCCCCTTGGGGCCCCTCACCCCTTCTGTCCCAGCTCTGGGTCCTGGCCTCTGGCCTCTGGCCTCTGTCTGCAGGCGCAGTTAGAGGAGGACTCAGAAGGTTCTGGCCTGGCCCCTTGACACTTTCCCAGCCAGAGGTCAGGGGAGTGGCTTCTGATCAGGGGTTTGGGGGTTGAGGCCACAGTCAGGGACACACAATGGAAACTCCTCATGCGTCACCCAGCCTGTCCTCCTCCACTGTGCGGTCCCTCCTGGCGGCGGGGGCTCCCGGAACACGCTGGTGGGGGGAGGTCACCAGCAGGCCTGGGACTGGAACCCAGCTTACCTACTTCCCAGTCCTGTGCTCTTCCCAGGGCTCTGCCCAAAGATAAAATTTTAAGACTAAAAACCATCAGGCAATAAAAAACTTCCAAGGCACACAGAAGTCCAAGTTTCAACAGATACGTGTATGTTTTTTCTGGTTCTCAAAATGCTGTCACAGCCAGGGCTCCTCCCCTGTGGGCAGTTCGGTTTGAGGGCCCAGATCCAAAGGCTGGAGGCATAGAAGCTTCTCCAAGGAGCGGCTTTCTGGCTGCCTTGGAGGAAGCAGCCAGCGCTGGCTCGGGTCCCCGCCCCCTCCGAGTGCCTCTCTCCTCTGGATGCCTTGTGTCATCAGGGCAGCTGTCAACCCAGATGTGGCCGTGACGGCCTGTGGGCTCTGTCCTTTCTGCCGTCCACGTTGGTTCCAGTTTATATACAAGTTCAGGTTCTTGGACCTTGTGTGTCCTTCCCTCCTTCCTTTCCTTCCTTCTCTCACCCATCCAGCAATACACACATTCACTCAATGAACACCCTGTGGCAGGCGCTGGGAGGGACAGCGGTGGGGACAAGGGCCTGCGAGGATCCTTTAGTGTCCCTTCAAGAGCTGCCTTCATTAAGCACTTAGCACGCCTGAGCCTCTGTGCTAAGCACACGGTGTTATTAACTCACTTGGTCTCCACAACAACACCGTGAGGGAAAGAAGGAGGTACTATTCTGAGCCCATTTTATTTATTTATTTATTTTTAATTTTTTTTTTAACATTTATTTATTTTTGAGACAGAGAGAGACAGAGCATGAACGGGGGAGGGTCAGAGAGAGAGAGGGAGACACAGAATCTGAAACGGGCTCCAGGCTCTGAGCCGTCAGCCCAGAGCCCGACGTGGGGCTCGAACTCACGGACCGCGAGATCGTGACCTGAGCCGGAGTCGGCCGCTTAACCGACTGAGCCACCCAGGCGCCCCTCTGGGCCCATTTTAGGGCTGAGATGACCAAGGCACGGAGTGGCCAGTGACTTGCCCAAGGCCACACAGCTAGAACGCAGGGACGCAAGGATTTGAACCGGGAGGACTTTAGCACTCACCCGGGCAAGCTTTTTTCACTGATTCTCAAGTGCGTGCACGTCTGTCTTACCCAGTCTCTCAGCCATCCAGTGAAACAGGAATGACGGAGTTTCTGAGTTCCGCGTCACAGGGGAGGACAAGAGGTTCTGAGAGGTCGGCACACGTCCCCCAGGGAGTTTGGCTGGGGGGGGGGGGGGGGGGGGGGGGGGTGGCACGCCGGAACCCTGGGCCCTCACCCCTGCGTTCTCCTATCTCAAGGCCACTGTTGTTGGGGGTTGGGGGGTAAGCGGTTGGGTTGTTGATTAAACTTAGCTCAGCACGGGTGCCTGGGCCTGGCCACTGTGACAGCCGGGACATCCCCTTGGCTGGCTTGTTCAGAGACATTTTCCACCACCATGATATGACACACTCGAGGCTCCCATCACAGGGCCCGGAGGGGTGGGTGGGTGGCGAAGGGCTGTGGGAAAGCAAGGCCGGAAGTTCTGAGTGGGGAGAGAGATACAGGTTGGGGGGGAGAGGTTCCCCGTCTACAATTCCAGGAAGCCAGGACGCAGAGGGAGGGAGGAGCTGGCGGGAGACACATCATCTTCCTCTGTGCACCTGGCCTCGTGCCACGCGCTGGGCCACAGAGAGGAGGCTGGCTACTGTCCTTCTGCAGAGTCCCCAGCCCTGGGTGGGGGAGCGACCGTGGAGAACACAGAGAGGAGTAGAGGGACAGCCACACCCTCCTCTGCAGAACCTGAGCCTTTATTGGAAATGGGCTGCATGGGAAGCTTCTGGACGAGTCTCCTGAATTGGGGAGGGAGAGGGACCTGTTGCACGGGGCTGTAGCCAGAGAAGCTCAGCCACCCTTCAGCTAGTTTGGGATACAGTTGGTCGAGGACGTGGAAGAATTAGAGAAGCAGGTGGCAGGGGACAGGCGGACCAACGAGGAGGCTGAGCAGGGACCCGAGCTCAAGGCGATGCTGCCGCCTCACAAGGGTGGGGACGGTCTCGACTACAATTACAATCGTGAAAAGGGGGCTGCTGTTGTCACTTTTTAATCCATTGCCGGGAACTTTTAAACTTTTAAACTTCCCTGAGCCTCAGTTTCCTAATCTGCAAAATGGGGGACAAAACACCTGCTTTGCTGGGTCTTTTCAGGCGATGAGGGTAACGCTTGGTAAGCAGTGGCTAAATGTGCCTCTTAATCTTTTCTGAAGTCATCCAGGATGCCAGTAATTGAGAGGGCAGGGGTAGGTATTCACCCCAGGATGGACTGTTTCCTCCGTAATTTGCTCGGTGACCATGGATGCTGGAAGTTGCTTGGGGTGGGATCTGGGAAGCGGGGAGAGAGCAGGGATACCAGATGGACTGGGGAGGTGAGGAACAAATATAGTTCGAGAAATTGGAGGTCTGAGAGGCTGGAAGGCCTGCCCACCTCTCCCTCCTTTTCTCTGATCCCCCAGTCTGCCCGGCTGCCTCCTGCTTCCCACTCCGCACCTGACAGGTCTCCCGGGGCTCTCGGCCGCCTGCGTCCCAGCTGGTGCCGCTCCTCTCCCTGCGATCTGACCCAGGCAGGCCTGTCTCTGCCTCGCCCTTCCTGCCCCTACCAGCTGCTTCCTCCTTGCCCCGTCCCCGGAGGCACAGACTCTGACCCACCCAGGACATGTCACATGGTGGCTTCGGCCCCATCAGTCCATCTGGTGTAAGGTGGCCCCTCATTTCTGCTCACCACCAGCTCAAACTTCTCATCAGACCACGGTGGGGACCCTGGGCATGTTCCCTGGGCATGTCTGCTAATTGGCCCCTCTCCGCTTTCCAGCCCCCGTCCCTGCCTGGAAAATCGGGCCTGGGAAGATAAGACCTTCCACTGTGGAAGGAATCTCAGGAGGATTATCTGGTCCAGATAGGTCACCAGGTGCCAGCTATGATCATTTGGGACCTGCCTGCGGAGTCTAAAGCGGTACCCAAACTTCGCGGGAAGGAGAGCTGTGATCGGTTAGCGGTGTCTGGTATGAGTGGGTGCAATTGATTAGCAATGTCTGCCATGGGTACAGCTTTGTGAACGTCAGCTATCGCTATCTGTGATCTGGTCCAACAGTTCAGAGTCAAAGGCACTGAAAGGGGAAAAAAATTATATATATATATATATATATATATATATATATATATAACCTTATTTACATTTATTATATTCAGTTTATATTGTATTACTTTATATTATATTAAATGTACATATTAGTCATATTTTTATGATATTTTATTTTTATTTTCCCATGAGACCATGTCAGAAGGTGCCTAGGCACAGAATAAGAGAAACCTGACTCCTATTAGTGAAAATGATATTCCTCTTATAATCTTTTTGCTTTCTCACTGTTTGGTGCTGGCATGTCTTCAACAGCCTCCCAACACTTGCCAATCTCCTCTTTAAAAAAGTTTTTTAGTGTTTTTGTTTTTTTAATTTATTTTTGATAGAGCGTGAGTGGGGGAGAGGCAGAGAGAGAGAGAGAGAGAGAGAGAGAGAGAGAAACACAGAGCCCGAAGGAGGGTCCAGGCTCCGAGCTGTCGGCACAGAGCCCCTGCGGGACTCGGGGGCTCGAACTCGTGAACCGCGAGATCATGACCTGAGGTGAAGTCCGTCGCTCAACTGACTGAGCCACCCAGGCGGCCCGCTAATCTCCTCTTTAAACTAAGAAAGCCCAATTTCCAGCTGGCAACAGATGGAGACATTTTGTTTTATTGTATTTACTTTTTAGAGTTCCCTTTTATTTACAGAGAATATCGGTGTCTCCATTCACGGAAGCAACACGACGATTTTTCTTTAAATACAAGTAAACAAAATAGTGAATGGAGTTACAGGAAAATATCAAGTACACAGCAACAGAGATGACACACACAGATCACTGAAAATAAATACATTACAAATGAGAAATGTAACCATCCCAAGAACGCTTCAAAGTGGAACCTGACTTGCAGAGCGGCCTCTCGGTTGGTCCCGGGACACAGCGCAAGGCTCTGGGCACGGAGCTCGGGTCTGAGGCTCAGATCAGGACCGAGGAACTCTGTGGCCCAGAACACATGGCATCACATGGCAGGAGGTGGGACGTGAGCTGGCCAGGTAACGAAGCTCTTCCGTGGTTAGGATCCAAGACTCAGACAACCTCAGGAAAGGGGAGTTTATTCTGGACGTAAGGAAAACAAGAATCTTGAGTGAACAGTCAGCAGCCTCCTTGGCAGCAAGAGTCTCTGTTAACAGAGCCCGGCGCTGTCCTCTACACGGGACGAAAGTCCTCCGCTGCCTTCTCCGAGGGCGCCTTTTCCGCAAGGACGTGCTCCCTCCCTGAGTGCACCCTCTCGAGACGGAGAGTAACCTGATTGGCCGGTTCGGGCCCCGCCTCTCTGATTGGGCAGAGCTTATTTTCTGAGCCAGCTCATAGGCTGCTTGTCAGCCTATGGGTGGGCTTGTGTCAAGTGCCCAATCAGGGAGGAGCAGGGCCTACAACTGGAGGACCGGTCTGGTCCCCCGCCGAGCTTGGACGAAGTCCTTTCTTGACTGAGGTTGGTCGTATGGGAGCAAGATTGTGACGGACATCGCAGGTGTGACCAGTGCCAGAGACAGAAGGGAAGAGAGATGGAGAGGTGGTGGGGAGCACCAAGAAGGAAGGGGCCGGCTCTGTGTGTGTCTGTGTGTTTGCGTTGGTGGGGAGGATTGCCATTGTAAAGGGGATGAGCCTCTTGCTGGAATGGGCGTGCTGGAGCCTAGCGGGCATGGGGCTTTGCCTCTCTGAGTCTTGACCTCACACGGGTCAAGGCGCCGGGGGTGCTCTGTGCGTTGGATGATGCCCCCTATGTGAAGGCAGCCGGGCACAGGGAGTCCGAGCAAGACGGTTCCAGACGGTTCATTATCTCATCCGGGGGATACGGTGGGGTGTCAGGTACCCCGTGTCAAGTGCGGTGAACGGAGTTGCTCTTCTGGAGGCGGTGTGCCAGCCCCGGAGCCACGGAAGAGGTCCTTCCAGTAGAGGGTGGAGTGGCAGGGGCCCAGATCTGGGCTCCCTGGGACAGCATCGGAACCTGCCACTGACAGGAGGTTCACTTTCCAGCAGCATGCCCTAGGAGTCTGTGAAACCTCCATGGAAACATCCAGCCAGTGTCCCCTCCTCTCCCCCCCCCCCCCGGGGTATTTGTGTCCATACTGTGGTAAGGACACAGCAGGAAAGCAGGCTGAGGTCATGAGAGATCCCAAGGGCGAAGTGACAGAGCCGCTGGGTCTAGCCATCCCGTGACCCCGAGAACTGTCCCTCCAGCACTGAGTCGTGAAGCCTGGGCACATGAATGGAAGCAGTGTTTCCTTCCAAGGGAAGCGGACCTGACACTTGAGGGATAAGGGGGGTTTGTCCCCTAGATGAGGGAGGCACTGAAGGCACCGGGGAACAGCATGTGCCAAGGTGTGGGGGCAGGAGGGAGCTTCTGGTGGCTCAGTAGGAGGGTTCCAGAAGGGAACGTCCCAACACGATGCTGGAGGAGCAGGGGCCAGCCCAAGAAGTGAAGCGGAGGGCAGTGAGGAGGCATGGCAGGGATTTAACCAACCGGGGGAAGCAGCTTAACCATATTTATGTCCTGAAAAGAGCGTTCTCATTGTTCTCATTGTCCTGCGGGGGGGGGGGGGGGGGATGGGGCAGGAAGCCTGTGGAGAAGACCCCTGGAGAGCCCCGAGAACCCTCCCCCAAGAGTGCTTGCAGGGCTGAAGAGGAGGGATGCTTCAGGGACAAAAGCCATGGGGCTCCGGGACTGATGAGGGAGTGGGAGAGTCACGGTGCCCCCACCCCCCCCCCACTCTGCACTTGGGCCATAGGACCAGGAAGCAGCAACTGAGGTCTTTAGAAGTGAACGGCCAAGTGTGCTAAGTTGGGTGGGGGCCCTCTGGGCAGAGATGTCCGGGGCACGGCTAGAAACCGAGTGACTCAGCAGTGGACAAGCCTTGAGGACAGCGAGCCCTCAACTGGGCCTGGCACCACAGTGGGCAGTGACCCGCCGGGTCGTCCGTCTACCCCGAGCGAGCTGGGTCCTGATCCTGCAGCTCCTGGAGGGACAGGTAGGCATCGGTGTTCAGGGTCAGGCAGGAGGCAGGGGCTCTGAGCTGGCCTTGCCCAGGAGGGCTGGCCCAGGGGAAGCTGACCCTGACCCCCTCCCCAGGGCCAGGGCCCGGGCCCGGGACCTCCTCTCTTGCTCCTTCCACGGAGCCCTCCAGGGGTGGCTGGATGTCCACCGGCTCAGGTGCACCTGGCGGGGGAGACATCGGGGGCCGGGGAGCCCAGTCTCTGGGAGCTCCCTCCTGCGGGGAGGGGGCCAGCTTCTTGTCATGAGCTCCAGTGCCCCCCGGGGCCGTGTTTGGGGGGCCCGGGCCGCCGAGGAGGAAGGTGCAGTAGGCGTCTTCCTCCCCGGGCGGAGGCAGCAGGGGTGGCAGGAGAGACCCCGCAGGCGCCCCGGGCCCAGCCTCATCGGGCTCTTCCGTGCAGGGGTCATAGGTGAAGTACACCTGGCAGGCCTCGATCTCCAGAGCGTCCGGGAGGTGGAAGAAGAAATAGCCCTGATTGGTGAAGCAGCTGGTCAGCGAGTGGCCGCTGGTCTCGGCTGAGGACGAGGAGGGCACCTTCTCCTGCTGTAGCAGGAGCAACAGTGTGGCCTTGGCGTCCCTGTCCAGCACCTCCAGCGGGGAGATCTCGGGTGCCGGCGTGTTGGGGCTGAAGGACGACGAGGGGAAGGGAGAGGAGAGCCACTTCTGCCAGGAGAAAGAGCAGCGGGGAGGTGAGCGGGACGCCTCCTCCAGACTCTCAGCCACAGCTCCTCTAACTACCGGCTACGCAGGGCGGCCACCTCCAGGAAGGCCTCCCTGACTGCCCGCCCGCCAACTGGCTTGGGGAACGCTCTGGGTCAGCCCAGGGAGTGTGCTTGCTGTAGGCGCCCGGGGGATGCGTTGTCTCCGCGCGCGACTGTCTCTGGGGCACCTGCTGTGAAGCCTGGCGCTGATCTAGGCACCGGGCACAGGGTAAAATCCTCTGTGTGTCTGGTGGGGGCTGGCACCGGTGTGAGAATCAACCAACCCGTGTTGGAAGCGGAAAGGGCCCTGGAGCACATCTCGTTCACTTCACAGATGCACGGAGAGGGGACGTGCCCCGGGGCCGATCACACAGCCAGTGGCCCCGGGCGCCGTGCAAAAAAAAAAACTCTCTGGCGGGGACCTGATGGCCCCGGAATTCTCCTCTCCCTCCCAGCGCCGCCGTGGAGCCCCCACCTCCCGTGCCCTCCATCCACGGAGAGAAGAAAGTGCCCGCCTGAGCCCTTCCCACTTGGCTCTGGGATCCGGTGGGCCCAGATCTGGGATCCGGAGGGCAAGAGCAGGGAGAGCCACGTTCCAATCTGGGCCCCGGCCCCCTCGCTAGCTGTGCGACCCCGGGGGCGGGTCACTGCACCTCTCTGAGCCTCAATTCCACAACAGTGAGCCACCTCTTTCCCAACTTCCTTGGCGGGGGTGGGGGGAGTTGGGGGGGTGGTGGCAGGAAGTTGTCAAAGAAGAAAATGAAGGTGGGAATTCCTAGCACAGAGTGAAATGCAGGCCACCACCCCGGGGTGTGAGGGACAACAGATCTCTCGGGGGGGGGGGGGGGGGGGGGCGGG
>NC_064809.1:127692313-127712296 GCF_023721935.1 Panthera uncia
GGGGGGGGGGGGGGGGGGGGGGGGGGGGGGGGGGGGGGAGGCTGGGCAGGGTCTGTCGCGAGAAGAGGCAGTGGAGGAGGCTAGGGCCCGGCAGCCGGGCAGCCAGAAGAAGGAGAGGCCAGTCCCGTGACCAGCACCCGTGTGCCAGGGCCTGGCCGGCCCCCCTCGGAGGTGTGTGTGGTCAGCCACTTCCTGGGCCCAGGGCCTCCGTCCACAGTGCCCTGAAGCGGGGGGGTGGGGGGGAGGGCACAAGGAGAAGCTTCTCTCCCCCTCTCGCACGCTCACACACTGGCACGCACACTCCCAGATCCCGTGGACAGGGCAGCGGGCCTTGTGGCCCTGTCGCCGGAGGTCCTGGGGTAGAGAGAGAGGAGCGGGCCTCCCACCCCGACACAGAGGAGAGGATGGGGTCCCTCTTGGCCAGCCCCAACCCCCGAGCACATCGTGCCTCCCCAGGGCCTCCTTGGGATACCCCCCTTCCACACCTGAGGGCGGGGGGCAGGCATCTAGGCCTGGGGATGCCCTCATGGGAAGATGGGGTGGTTTGCACCCCTCCGGGAAGGAGCTCACTCCCACCCAGAAGGTCCTAGTCCCTTAGAACCTAGATAGTCAGCCAAGGCTTGCATGAATGCCTCTGTTGACGGGGAGCTCACGACCCTTAGGGCTTTAGGAAGAATTTTAAGGAGATGCATTCCTGCACATCAAGAGAACCTTAGGTTAGCGATCCCCAGTCTTGGGAGTTTTCCAAAGAATTCCAGAAGGGGCCCTGATCCCCGGTAACAGAGAACTCGGGCTCTTGATAGCTCGGGCCCAGCGTGGCTTCCCGGCCCCTCAGGGCTCCTCCGGATCTCCTTCCACCCCCACCCCCACCCGCACCGAATCTAGAGAGCCTGGGGAGGGGAGGGTGACAGAAGCAGCCCACCGCATCCCCCACCCCCCTTGACACTTCCTTCCTGAAGCGAGTGTGGGCTCGGGGAGGGGAGGCGACTGAGGTTGAAATGGGGTTCAGAGTGTTACTACTCTCGGGGGCCCGCGCTTTGACCGTGAATCTGTGTCAAGTGACGAGGTGTGGCTGGAGGACTTGTTAGCACCGGGGACGAGGCAGGGCGCCCGCTCGGGGCTTTGCGCAGGGTCCGAGGAAGCCCTGCGCCCACGAAGAAGGTCTGCGCAAGTGGTGGGGTCGGGAGAATTTGTACCTGGCAAGCCCCGCTCGGTGGACAGACTGGTGACAGTAACTCCCACTAGGGCCCCTTGAGCACTTACTGTATCCCAGGCAGTGGGTCCATACGCCTGGTAACACTATTTCCCTCCCCTTTTTACAGGCGAGGAAACGGAGCACAGAGAAGTTCTCTAACTTACCAAACATCACACAGCCAAGAAGGGGCGGAGCCGGGATTAGAACCCAGTAAGTCTGGCTCAGACGGGAGGTGCCATTCAGCCTGAGAAGGCTGGTGCCAGAGCTGGGGAAAGGGGCCCACCCCGGAGGCTACTCCCTTCCTTATTTTGTCTCCTTTCGCAAAGCACAAACCCACTCACACCTCTGCCCACTCTCTGGCCAGCCCAAGCCGGCTGTGCCTGCTTCTGGCCTCCACCTCCAGAGTCCTACCTGGAAATCTCCTCCATGCACTGACTTCAGCTGGGAGAAGAATTCTGAGGGATCTGGGATGTGACATTTCAGAACCTTCTTCAGCCTAAACAGGAGAGAGGGAGGGAGGGAAGGTGGATGAGAAGGGAAGGGGGCCATGGTGTCCGGCCAGCCCCCCACGGCCCTGAAGGTAGGCTACCGAACCCCTCCACATTCATTCATTTGATCAGTATCAAGGGAATGCCCAGTAAGGGAGGGGACACAAGAATGGCAAACAGAGAAGGCCCCCGATCTTAAGAAGAGACAGACACGAACCAAGTGTGCAACATTATCATGCATTCTATGCAAACAGAAAGCAGCAGACTGTGAAAGAGAAAATGTAGGGCTGGCGGGGGTGTGGGGGGGGGGGCATGTGAGCCAGACTGGTCAGGGACCACACACAGCCAGGCGTCTGGAGTAGAGTGAACCAGGAGGAAGGAGGCAGGAGAAAGGTCAGATCGTGGGTCTCTTAGTCCAGGCTGTCATGGATGGTGGTTCAGGTTGTGCACTGCCCAAGGGCACCCGGTTGTAGGAGGGTAGTGAGTGGGGGCTGACTTCCAGCCCGTGCTCGGCCTGCCAAGCAGAATGCCCCAGTATCTGTAGGCACCTGCTTCAAAATGTAGTCAGAGCCCCAGGGCCCCAGAAAGCCCGTCTGCCCCGCAGATGTCGGGTCAGCCCTCTCCTCCACCCCCTTCACGTAGGGTCTCTGCGCACCCGGTTTCTTCTGTTTGGGATGCGCTCCCCAACCCCCTCCACCCTGCCTGCTTAGCTCCTCCTTCAGATTTCAAGGGACCCATCACTTCCTTGGAGAAGCTTCTGCCAGCCACCCCTCAGCCAAGGTTCCTGTCCCTGTTGTCTATTTCCAACACATCGAACATCTTCCTTTGCCATCCTCCTCGTGGCGTGTCATTGTACTCGTGTGTGATTAATAAACGTCTGCCTTCTCCCATGGGTCTGTGGGCTCCAGATTGCATGCATGTGGCCTGCCCCTGCATTCCCAGCACTCCGCCCCAGGCCTGGCACTGTGCTGGGGCTCAAGAAATAAAGAAATACACCAACGCGTGCCCGGACCTAGAGAGACCCGTGAGGACACACGCGCAGACAGCCGGCATGTGCACACACACACACACTCAGCTGCTGAGAGTAACGCTCGGGGCAGGGTTGGCATGGGGCTCTCCTTCCTCAGATCCCCTGAGGCCGGTTCCACAGGGTTCCATCTTTGGGGGTGGGTGGCAGGGCAAAGCCAGGTGTTAGGCAGGGGGGACTCTCGGGAGGGCAGAGCAAGCACCAGCGTGTCGGAGCAGGGTGGGGGGCTCAGCCTAGAGCCTAACCCGGCAAGGGGTGCGTGTGTCAGAGGAGAGCAGGAAGGAGCAGGAAGGGAGGGCGCTTACCATGGCCCGATGTACCGGCAGTTGGCCAGCAAGCAGACCGAGATGATGAAGCCAAAGGCACTGCTGATGCCCATGGTGATGTGGCCCAGCCAAGGAAAGGGCACCGCCTCCTTCCCTGGGGCTGCCCGGGGGTGGGAGGAGAAGCAGGGAGAGGGGTTAGAGAAGGGCCCCCATCGCCCAGGTCCCTCCAGCATCCCCCTGCCATTGCTGGGGCCGAGCCCTGGACCCCGTCCCCAGGCCTCCCCCGCCAGCTGCCCTCGGATCACACCCCAGCCAGCCCCTCTCCTGCCTGAGCTCTGTCCCACCCCTTCTGCCCACTGGTACCTGCAGGCCTCGTCTTGAAGGCCAGGGGCTGGCTCCAGGGGCTCCAAGCCTCGTTTTTGCCCAGCTGGGGCCTGACCCGCACTTGAAGTTCATACTGGGTGTCTGGAGTGAGGGTCTCCAGGCAAATCCATTGCTGGTTCTGCGCGAGGGTCAGCAGGGAGGCCTCCTGGGGCAGAGACAGGCAGGGGTGGGGGCTGTCAGAGCAGAGGGGTCCCCACAGCCCTCCTCACCTCCCACGGCAGGGCTGCCTGGGAGGCTGAGCAAGGAGCTCCTTCCTTCCTCGCCTCCAGCCTCCATGCCCCCTCACCCAGTCCTACCAGAAGGCTCCCTGACTCCCCAGTGCTGAGGCCCCAACCCCAAGCTCATCTCGAACCCCTCCCTCTCACTCAGCCTCCACACACAAAGCCTGCCACCCATCAGCTGGTTCCCCCTGCGGAACCTATTCTGGACCCTTCCCCTTCTCTCCTCTCCTTCCCCCATCTCAGGCAGGGGCTGGTCTCCCTGCTCCCACCCAAACTCTGCTGCAGTCTATTTTCCGCGTCCAGAAAGAGGATTTTCCCAGGGACCCCGCCCACCTCTGGATCCCTCTTTGCTCCTCCCCGCTCCCCCCCCCCACCCCACCCTCCGCCAGCCCTCAGACACACAGGGTCTTGTCTTTGCGGTGTCTCTTTCCTCTGCTTGGAAAGCCCTCCCCAAACCTTTGCAGGGTCTGCTCCTCCTTGGCCCTGGGATCCCACAAGCAGCCTTCTGTGGGCACCTGACCTGAGGGCCTGCTCTAGGCCCTCTCAAATGATGTGATCCCATTTAATTTCCTGGGTAGCACTGATCAATATCTCATAGTCTCCAGGGTCCTGTTTGCAGACAGTCTCCCCACCCTCCATGTGAGTTTCCTGACCGTGGGGGGATCTGGTCAGTTTCGTCCTCCACCCTCTTTGCCACCCCCCCCCCCGCCGGGAGCACATAGTAGGTACTCAGTGTTTGCTGAGTGAGCGAGCAAATGAGGGAGCGGGTAAGTGAATGGATAGGCGACCGACCCCAGTGGATGCTGACCACACCGGATTTGAAGAACGGAAAGGTGGCTTCCCGGGGTCTCTGAAATCTCCCGGAGAGGACAGTCACCGGCCTCTTGGCTAGGTAAGACCTTGTCCTGGTGCCAGCCCGGCATCTGCCACCAGCTGGGAGCTCTGGATTGTCAGGGGGCACATGGAGGCAGGGGGGGATCGGAGCTGGCAATAGCCTCGGGGCCGCCGTGGCTTGGCTGAGATGAAGGATGGACAGGGTGACCGGGGCAGGAAGGAGGAATCAGGGCAGGGCACTCACCTCCCAGCTGTGGCCTGGGGACCTTTTCCGGGCCTCAAACTCCAGGTATCTTTCAATGTAGTGGGAGGACTGGCGAACTTTCCAGGTTATGTTGCATCTGTGGGTCCCTACGTGGGTGACTTGGAGGGAGTCGGGGGCCATCAGGCGAACTGGAAGCAAGAGAGGGACAGAGGGAGACAGGAAGGGAGAGTGGGCTTGGGGGACGCTGGGACACGATGCTGAGGTGATAAAACCGAGACGTGCTGGGATTCTGTGGTCGCCCTCTCCCTCTACCCGCCCCCCACTCATGCGCGCTCTCTCTCTCTCTGTCTCAAAAATAAACATTAAAAAAGAGAGAGAGAGAGCTGCCTAGCTCTCGCCCTCTGTTTCTTAGAGATGGCCCCTCCATGGTCTGCGGCTGGAGTTGGACACCCAGTCATTCAACAAACCTTCCCGGAGCACTGCCCAGATGAGGCCTGGTGCTGAGTAATTGGAGTGGAGACAGAGGGATCACAAACACCCCGCCCTCAGGAGCTCACAGCCCAGTGAGGGGAACAGTCCCCTGATCAGGCAGTGAGGACCCAGGACCTAAACACCCTGAAGGAGGAGGCACAAAGGGCTGGGAGAGTCTGGGAAGGCCTCCTGGAGGAGGTGACTCTCCCCTGAGCCCTGAAGGGTGAGTGGGAACTTTCCTGGTGGGAAGAGCCTTGCGGGCTGTGGCACCCGCACGTGCAAGGGCTCAGAGGCACGGAGGGGCACGCTGAATTCGGAGAGCTGGACTTTGGTCGTGGCAGGGACACAAGCCACAAGACGAGGAGTCCTAGACTGGGAAGCCAGGGCCAGATCCTGAGCCTCGAATAGCAGGGTAAGGAATCGGGACTGCATCCCGAGGGCCGCAGGCAGTGACAGCTCGCACGCACGCAGGTGTGGAGAGAGACTGGGACAGGCAGGATCCCCCAAGGGAAAGACAGGGAAGGAGGTTTCCCCGCCCCTGCTTCCAGATTCTTCACTCACGGTTCTCAAAGGGCTTGAATTTCTGGGTCATCAGCACCCTCCACCTCTCCCCTTCGCGGCACATCACCCTCATGCCCACGGTGTCAGCCGAAGTCAGACTCTGAGTCTGCAAGGGGGGGGGGGGGGGATAGAGGAGGGGGAAGATCGAGACCCCAGTAAAAGTGGAGCCCCTCCGCAAGCCCCCCAGCTAAAGCAGGGGGTCGGCCAACTTTCTCCGCAAAGGTGCAGATAGGAACTCTTTCTAGCTTCGCGGGTCAAGCGACTACCCAGCTCTGTCGCTGTCCTGCGAAAGCAGCCAGAGACAACCTGCAGGAGAACAGGCGTGGCTCTGTGCCAGTGAATCTTAATTTACAGAAAACAGGCATGAATTTGATCCATGATCTAAAGCGGGGTGGGCTGCCTCGGTGGGGGAGGGAGTTCCCCATCACAAGAGGTGTGCAAGCAGGTTAACACCCACCCCGCCGCCGCCCCCCCGGAAACGTAGATCTGGAACAATAGCTTTGAGTATGAAAGCCTCCCTTCCTCCATTTATCCCCACCCCCACACCCTGACTTTTGGGGAAGGAAATGGCCAGGTAGTGAGTATCCCCTGCGGGCAGGCAAATGCTCAGGTTCCTTGGCCACTCCTCCGGTGGATTCTTGCTGCAGGTAAGAAACCCAAAGTCATGCATCTGGTCAGCAGGGGCGTCCGGATTCAAACCCACGCCTCTGCACCCAGAGCCTGTGTGCTGTGCGAGCCCATCTCCACGTTCTCCTGCCCCTTAAGAGTGGATATAACCTGCTGGTGCTTGGAAAACGGGGAGGGCACCTGCCCTCCCCACGGGCTCTCTTCTCAGCTCCCACTACTCACATCTGGGGATCCAAGGATCAGGTAACAGGCCCAGGAGGCCGGTCCCATCGGAAGCAGCTCACAGGATTTGTTCCAAGACCTTCCAAGGCAAAAGAACCTCCTTAGGACAGAAGGAGGGCCCCCCAGAGCCGGCCCCGGGGACGGTCCCCCATCCAGCAGGGCCGGTCGGCGCGGGGCTCTGTGCCAACCTCAGCAGAGGCAGAATTCTGCTGCGCCTCCCGTCGTAGACACCTTCCCCAGCCCTCCCCAGCCCGGCCCCGCGGTAGCCACAGTGACCTTCTAGGGCAGGTGGCCTCCACACCGAAAGCCCTCCAGAATCTTCCTGTGGGGCTTGATGGAGCCTTTGGAACCCCGTAGAATCACCACCCACTCAGAGTCACCTTTGCCACGGGCACCCAGAACGTTTGGGTCACAGAAACCCCTCGCTGACTCCTCCTGGGGAGCCCCCTTCCTTCTCCCCCTTGGCTTCTCAAGTCCAGTGTAACCTTGGCATAACAGGTCTGTGTCCCCAGACTACGTTGTCCAGCCCATCCCTGGCCCCTCCACCGCAGCCTGGAACCCTGTTCCTCACGCCCGCCCTGATCTCAGGCGTCTAAACATCTGCCTCCTAGCTTTTCCAGCCTGATGTGCTGCCAGGGGTCTGGGGGGTCCCATCAGTCCAAATGCCCAAAGCGTAACATCTTGGCGTCTACAAGGAAGGCATTCCAAGAGTCTAAATGGCAACGATTAGAAGACCCACCCTGCCCCGCCCCCCGCCCCCGTCTCGAGATGCTGTGGTTTCGCGGGACACTCACCGTTGATCCGGCTTAGCATGGATCCTGCAGAATGTGGCCTGTAGGTCCCCATCCCAGCTCCAGACACAGGAGATGTTGGCTTTTGAGTTGTAGAAGCACACGAGCTTGGAGGGGTCTGCCGACAAAAAGAGGCGTGAGTGGCCGGCTGCAGGGTGCCCTCCGGGGCCGGCCTACCACCCTGCGCCCTGCACCCTGTGCCCACCAGATGGGCAGGTAGGCGACCCTGCTGGGCAGAAAAGATCTGGGCGGATCCATTTCAGAGAGGACAAAACTGAGCCCCAGAGCCTGCAAGGTCCCAGAGGCAGGCCGAGGCAGAGCAGGGACGAAAAGCCAGTGTCTTCCTTTGGCGTGGGGGGACGTGTGGATACAGCAGGACAGAAGGACCGAGGGAGAAGGTGGACGTCTGATCTCTGGTCCCATCACCCTCGCCTCCCTCCCTCCCGGCCTCCTGCCGCTTCTCGGCGGGGGTCCTGAAAGGGCTTCTAGACGGCTGTTGGCCACCTTCCCAAGAAAAGCACGGCTATCCAGATGCCAGGGTCCTCACCGTTCACCGCTGTGGATGCCTGAGGGATGGCCAGGGACAGGAAGAGGACAAGGAGGGACAGACACCAGGGCAGACCAGGAGCCGCCATCACAGCCATGCGTGGGACCTAGGGAAGGGAGCCCTGGAGGGAGGAAGAAGAGAAGGCACAAGTGAACACCCGCCACTCCGGGCGGTGGGCTGGGCCCTACCAAGCCAGCACCGTCCGGCCTCAGGGCCTTTGCACCTGCTGGTACCTCGGCCCTGCCCACACACTCCCTTCCT
This sequence comes from Panthera uncia, assembly GCF_023721935.1. Lineage (NCBI taxonomy): Eukaryota > Metazoa > Chordata > Mammalia > Carnivora > Felidae > Panthera > Panthera uncia. The sequence goes on from NC_064809.1 coordinate 127,700,414, forward strand.
TCCGAAATTTAGAGCCCCACACGTTGTCAGAGCTGAAAGGGCCCTCTGAGCGAACCCAACCCCTTGTTCAAAAGCTGGAGGAACTGAGACTCAAAAAAAAAAAAAAAAAAAAAGGGAAGACTTGCTCCAGTCCACACAGCGAGGCCAGCACAGAGCTGGGATTAGAGCCCCCCCCCGCCCCCCGTGCCCCGCTGCCCCTTAATCACACCAAAACCCGTTCATCGGGAGGCTCCTGTAGGCCGGGCTGTTTTCAACTCTTTAAATGAAGCAATAAGGCCATCTACCAGATGATACCCTTATTATCTCCATTTTCAGGTGAGGAAACTGAGGCACAGAGAGGTGAAGCAACTTGCCCAAGGCCATAGAGCAGAAAAGAGGCAGCTGTGGAATCTGGGCCAGGACAGGGCCCAGGCAGGGACTCAGGCTACTTGTCCCACCCACCGAGACCGTTCACACAACTGACGACATGTACTGATGACCTCACAATACTCGTGGACCGAGTGCTTTACATACATCAGATAATCTTATCTGCCCAGCAGCTTGGGGGTGGGTGCTTGTCTTAGCCCCTCCCACAGATGAGGAAACTAAGGCTCCAGGTCCTCAACCCGCCAAGGTCACAGGTGCAGAAGGGGGCAGAACTGGGATGTCACAGCCACGTTCACCCCCAAGGCCTGTTCTCTCACATCCTCTGTCCCTGCCCAGACCCTGTCCGGGGCACTGGCCCCAGAGGTAAGGCCGACAGCCTCCCTGCCCTGGAGTCCGGGTCCGGCAGGGGCCCAGGCCCACAGTCAGGTCTCCGGCCTGGGTTCAAAAAGGAGCCCAGAGAGGTGCCCACGGGCTCCTCCTTGCTTGGCCCACCGTCCCCTTAGTGGGGTGGGCTTCCCAGCTGGAGTGGGGGTGGGGGCTGGTTACTTCTTTCCTTGGGAACCCCCGACAGCACAGGGCACAGGGTTGGGGCCCTAAGGGGGTCCAGCAAGCCCTGCTGTGACCCCTAGTCGCTCGATCGTGGCCTTGGGCACAGGCCCTGTCGGTCCCCTGGAGGGTGTCACCCTCGGCCAGCGCCAGCCAGCAAGGCAACCCCATGCCCAAGACAGGACCTGGCACAGAGCCCCAGGGTGAGGGGAGGAGGGTCAGGGCAAAGGCATAGAAGATCACAGGAAGGTCAAGGCCAAACCACAGCCCCAGCAGGGGTGAGCCGGCAGGAGCAGAAGCATTATCTAGAATGAGCTCCCCACCGCTCCCATCAGAAAGGGCGCGTGTGCTCTCCAAGGTTGCAAAGCACACGGGTGGGGGATGCGTGGGGGGCACCAGAGGGGCTTGGGGCTGGGAGGGCTCCTAGCCCACTCAAAGGAGCCTCGGGAGGTTAAGGAACCTGCTCAAGGTCACGGGCCCAGCCTCAGGGAGAGCAAGCAAGTAGGACCTCTGAGCCCCAAGCGCCCTTAGCCCTAGGTTCCCACGCACACCCACGCACCCTGCCCTTCCCAACTGCAAAGCTGTCCACACCCACACTGACTCATAGGTCCCCACCACAGCCCGGGAAGGTGGCTGTCATCACCCGCCCCTTTGACGGATGCCAAGACTGAGCTCCGCACTGCCCAAGGGGCTGGACTCAAAGCCAGTCCTCTGATTTCAGGCGAGGAGATGATAATGATGGTGACAGTGATGGTGATGACGGTCATGATGGTAACAGGGATGGTGATGGCGATGGTGACTAATACTCGGCTCTCACTCTGTGCCCCAGTCCTCAGCACTCAGCAGATGACACTTCATTTAGCCCTTACAGCAACCCCGGGAGAAGGTACCATTATGACTCCTTTTCTCAGACGAGGAGGCCGAGGCCGGAGTGGCGGGGGTGGGGGGTGGTGGGAAGCCAGGGGTTGAATGGGTCATTACCGCCCGAGTTCCCGCAGGGCTGACGCTGCGGGACTTGGGGTGCGTGGGGGAGGGGGAGGATGTGAGGAAGGAGTTCAGTAGCCAGACCACTGACCTTGACGGGCTCTGTCTTCCCTTGTCCTCCTGGCCACACACACACACACACACACACACACACACACACGGGGGGGGGGGCGGTGGGGGGAGGGGAGGGGGCTTGCCTCTTGCTGTTTAACCCCAGGGTGCTCTAGACCCCGGCTGTGGGGCTAGGAAGGGGACCCTCAGAGCCGGCTCTGCCCCTCAGCTCCCCCACCCCCGAGGTGCTCCGAATACAGTTCAGGGCAGGAGGCCTCGTTCCCCAAGGCAGGAGAGAGGTGCCCACCCCTCCAGAGGTGCCCGGAGACACTACTGAGCTGCCCCCTCACACGGCCAAGGGCGGGACAGATCCGGACTCAAACCTGCAGGTCTGGCCTCCCGCCCAGGGCTTCCCTGGCCACCCCGCTTCAGGGCCAGGTCTCAGAGAGACCCCCCTCTCTCCTCTCCTGCCCCTCAGCCTCCTCGGGAGCACTTCACCCGGGGGACGCCTTTCCATAGCTGTGAGGAGGGGGCTCGCCTGTCCCCCCCCACCCCACATCCCGCTGTCCTCTGTCTGGGGCTCAGCAGGCCTCCCCTCTCCCAGTCCTCCCGCCTCTTCCTTCACCCCTCTGGGTTGGAAGGCCCCTTGCCCCAGAGCAGCCCCAGGGTCCCCAGGGATGGGCCGGGCAGGAGAGGGAGGTCCCAGCACTAGGGACCAGCATTTTTTTTCCCTCAAGCCAAAAGCCATGAGCTCAGGACCTGCCTCATTCCTGAGGGATTTCAAGATAAGGCTGGGGGTGGGAGGGATGGCCAGGAGGGCTGGGAGAAGGAAGTCCGGGCAGATGATGTCCTGGGGCATCTAGGTGAGAGCTGAAAGCTGTCCCAAGACCTTCACTTCCAGCCGGGGCTGGCGGCAGGGCCGGGAGGGAGCCCCTGGGTGCCCGGGGACCGAAGGGGGGCAGGGGCGAGGGCAAAGTCACCTGGCTGAGACATGGGGTTGCGGTGCACTCTCTCGGGATCTCTCCGCTGCTGGGTCCACAGCCATCTCCCCAGGGCCCTGCTCGGACTCAGACTCCCAGCCGCCCAGGTAGCAGCTGGCTGATGAGGCCAGCGAAGTAAAACCCCAGGGCCAGCCCACTTCCTGTGCAGAGAGGATGGAGGGGGCAAGGCCTGGGGTGGGGACAGGGGGGTGGGGGGCGGGGGGGGGCAGGGAGAGATCAAGCTGGTGAGAAACTCTGAAACTCCTAAAGCACCTAGAGGCCAGATAAAGATCTCCCTCCCCCGCTGCGGGGTGGGGGCGGGGGGCACCGTGAGTGTCTTGGCAACAGACAGACAGACGCACAGACAGACAGACACACACACACACAATCGCCCTCGCCAAGGCGCCTTGGTGCACACAGGAGCCCCAGGGGGTGCAGCCCTCCTTCTCCCTCCTACACCCACCCCACCCCATCTCACACAGGTCACTGCAAGCCTCTGACACCTTCACCCGGCCCCCCCCACACACACACACACACACTCAGGCCTTACACACACACAGGTGCCCTTTTCGGTGTTCCCGGCGCTTCTCCCCTTATCCCACCCACCTCTCCGAGACCTCCCTTTTCGCCCAGGCTTCCAGGGAGCCCCTTCCTTAGTTTAGCATCCAGATGGAACTATTTTCCAGGGCTTTGCAAGCAATTTGAGGGCCACTTATTGGACATTCTAGAACCTTCCCTTCCCGCTCAGGTCATGCTTCCTACTCCTCCTTCCCCGCCCCCCCCCCCCCCCCCCCTGCTCTTTGGATCAGCTCAGGGCTTTTTTTTTTTTTTTCAAATGATGAGAAGCCGCAGGACCCCTCTTTAGAAAGGCGCACATCTATTCACGTGCAGCATCCCAGGCCCGGGGACCTGTGAGGTTCCATCCAGCCTCCAGAAGAAGCAGTTCTGTGTTCTCTCGTTGTCCTGACCTTAATGCCCCTGCCTCGGGTGGGGGACTTTCTCATAAGCTGCTCTCTCTTTCAAAGAAAGGGACGGGGCAAGCAGGAGAGGGGTCAGGCAGCTCCAGAGACCCGGCTGTCTGCACAGAAGGGAGAGCAGAACTGACGACCCCGAGGAGAGAGGCAGACCCAGCTCCCTTCCGAGTCGAAGCAGAAGCAACAGGGCGGCATCCTTGAGAAGAGGACAACCTTCTTTGGGGCCTGCCCACAGAGCCTCCCTGCCTTCCCAGGGGGAAGGAGGCGTGGTGGTTCCTGCAGGATATACGTGCCCGAAGCACTCACCCGTCCACCGCACGTTTAATGAACTCGCAATATTCCCTCCTCTCCTCTCCCCCTCGAGCAAAGCTTTCTGGCTGCAGGAGCGGGTAGTGAACCACCCCCCACAAAGAGGAGAAGACGGCCAGGATGTCTGGAGCCCAGAATGTTTCTGGGAGCTTCTCAAGAAACCAGGAACGTTGGTCCTCCCAGGAAGGAAAGCCAGGTCAGGAAGGGGCAGGGAGAATGTTTTTTCACTGTAGACCCCACTCGTACCACCGGCACGTACGTCCTGCCCCAAAATAAATGAACTCGGTTAAAACTTTTTTAAAAAAACATATGAAAATAGCGGCGCCTCCGTGGCTCAGTTGGTGAAGCTTCTGACTCTTGATTTCGGCTCAGGTCGGGATCTCACAGTTCGCGGGATCGAGCCCCGGGTCGGGCTCTGTGCTGAGTCTGCTCGGACCAGTGCAGAGCCTGCTTGGGATTCGCTCTCTCCTCCCTCTGCCCCCTCCCCCGGCGAGTAAATAAAGAAACATTTTTTTAAAAAATAAAATCAAAATAAAAACACGTATAAAGAGAAAAGACATCCCCGGGCGAAGCCAGAAATCACAAACGCATCTTGTAATAAGGAGCTGACACTTTCGTCCACGGGGACGGCATTGGCCTGCCCTGCGTGGCCTGCCTGAGACTCCGCACCTCCCCCAACCCCCTTTCCTTCTTCCCTTCTCTCATTCAAGTTCAGCAAACGTTGGCTGAGCACCGAGATGTCCCCGCAGCAAGGGCAGGGACCAGCAGCAGGCCCCAGGCTGGCGTGGGTCCAGGGGAGGGAGGGGGGTGGCTCTAACCAGCCGGGGCCCTGGGAGTTGGGGGGCGGGTGCAGCACCACGTGGCCTCCACCCACCGAGGCGACTTGAATAGCGTAGTGAGGAGGGTCCTGCTTTGGCCAAGGGGCTCCGGCCAGGACCCCTGAGGTGGAGAGGCAGGGGTGGCTAGGGACCCCGGAGAGCTTCGACCCTGCACGATCCACATCGTCCAGCAGCAGTCGGGGGGCTTTGCCCCGGCTGATACAGAAGGGGCCGCGGGTGCCTGAGCTGGATGTTAAAGCCGGGTAGGGGGGCGAGGGCGCAGGCCAGGCTGGGGGCCCAGGGGGTGCACAGAACAGGTGGGGAACAGGTTGCTCCGTCCGGCCCCCGGGCCAGGCCCGCAGAAGGCCCCTTACGGGCGTCCCTGTTTCCACTCCTGACCCTGCCAGTCCGTTCTCCACTCAGCAGCCAGAGCAAGCTTCCCCTGAGCCAGATCAGCCCATTTCACTGCAGCAACCCCGCTGAAACCTTCCAGTAGTTTCCAGTGCGTTCATAATACAAATCAGACTCTGAATCTCGGCCTCCAAGCCCCGCGGGAGCAGCCTGGCCATCGTCTCTGAACTTTCCTCCGGCTCAGGCGCTGCGGCTGTCAGGCCTGTCCCCACACCTCGGGGCCGTGCGCCCAGATCCCTGCCCGCCCCGCTCTCTACAGCGCCAGCCCCTTTCCCATTTTCAGGCCAGGAAATCGAGGCTCAGGGGTCATCTGGCAAAACGTGGCAGAGCCAGGATTAGAACCAGGTGCGTCTGATGGAGGACATCAGATTCTCTGAGGTAACCCGAAGAGGAATCCAGAAGCTTCTCCAATGCCAGAGGCCTGACAGAGCTCACTGAGACCTGCCCAGACGTTTATCTCAGGGATTCTGGGGGTTGGACTTAGCCTCCTCCCCTCCCAGCACCAGAACGGCCAAGTGCATCAAACCCTGACTCCTACGACGGCCTCTCCTGTGCCCTCCACGCCTCCACCGTCCCCTCCCCCTCCAATGCGTCCACACAGTGCCCATTGCGAAACAACGGCACCTCACCCCTGCACCCTCAGCTTTCATAGCAAAGCCCCAGCAGCTCAACTGCCACTTCCCCGGGGACCCCACTTCTGTAGGCGCCACGGGCCAAGCACACGTGGGGGCTCCTGGCTTCCTCTTCCTCGCCCCCCACGTAAGCCGCCACCCTCCCCAGTCTCCGCAGTCACTTCGCCAGCCTCCCGGGCTCCAGATCCGATACCCGCGCGTTTCCGTGTTCCCGTGAGTGGCTGGTTCACCAGCCCCTCGAACACCAGCACCCCAAGCAGCTCCCATCTTGCATAAACCATGCCTTCCACTCGCCAGGACTGCTCCAGGGGGACTGGCTGTCCCGCCTTGCCTGGGCCTGAAGGGGTGGCGGGGGGGACATGGGACTTTGAGTACTCACGCCTGCAGGGAGCGGAGGGGCGGGCAGAAAAGTCGGTCACACCATTCCCATCCCACTCGTCCTGGACTAACTCAGCTCCCCGATTTAAAGCCAGTCCTTCCCTGACCCCCCACCCAGCCAGGTCGGATCCTATGCACGCGCCAGTTACCCCATCTCGTGTCATGACTGTTTATGAATCTACACTAGGACCCCCCTGGCAGCAGGAACCGTGTGTGACTCCATCCAGACAGCTCCAGAGCTTAGCAATGACCCAGCATACAGAAGGTGTCAAGACGCATGGAAGGAAGGAAAAGAGAAAGACTCAAGTGTTCCGCATCGGATACAACGAAGATTCCAGCAGATACAAATTAAAAAATGACTCGGGGAGGAATGTATCGAAGGTTCCAAAGGCTCGCCATCGGCGTGGTTTTAAAGGGTGGCTCCCGTCGCTGGTGTGAGCTCCGAGCGGCACGACCTCTCTGGGGGCGCAATGTGACGACATCCGTCCGTCGCTCCGGCCCGTGACCCAGCGGCGCCGGGTCCCAAGTTCATCCTGCAGACAGAGGCAGGCCCGCGTAGGAGACGTGTGCGCCAAGACGGGAAGCAGCCGGAATGGGCATCGACGGAGGACGCCGGGTACGCGGAGAAAGGACCATGCAAGGCGACACAGCCGCGACAAACCCAAGCAGGCAATTCTCCGCGCCTGACCCGGCACCATCCCCAGGGTGTGTGGAGGAACCAACAAAAGCCGAGTTCGGAACGAAGTGTGTAACATGCTCCGCCCCGTGCGGGAGGGGCTGATGCGAGTGAGTGTGTAAATGTGAGAAGGTGTGTGCACGCGTGTGGGTGGGTGCACGCGCCTCCTCGTATACGTGCGTTACGTGGGCAGGAGTCCGTGTGTCGGGGTGCACACGTGAGGGTGTGATGGTGAGTAGGTGTGAGCACCCGTGCCGGGAGCGTGTGATGGGTGTGAAGGTGCACCTGCGTGGGGGGGAGGGGGAGCGTGGAGGTGTGCGAGGGTGGGCTTTGGTGAACGGGTTGCTGTGCGTGTGCGTGTGTAAGGCTAACTGGGCGTGCGTGAGAATGTGTGTGCGTGCGTGCATGCACGCGTGTGTGTGAGCATGGCTGTGAACTAGCACGGGCACCAAGTGGAAGGAATCCCTAGAGATTTTCCAGCTGGGAGACCCAGGAGGGAGAGGAGGGGGAGGAACTCTCTAGAAGAGTCTTGTGTGCAATTTGACCTTTCTTTCCCGGGAACAGAGTATCCACTTAAGAAAGTGAATAAAATTAGAACCAAATACCAGACAAAAGTGGAGGACCCTTTGTGGGGGTGGCATTCCCCCGAGGGCTCCTGATCACGTCCCGCGTCTCCCAAGGAACCTGAAAATCCTCCGGTCCCCAGGCCCCTGGGACCACCCCCCCCCTGCGCCAAAGGAGCCCAGGGAGAGAAGCTTTCTGTCCACAGCCATCTCGACTCCGGACCCCCGTCTCCTGACTACCGGGCCAGAGTCCCGTGACGGGGACAGTCCGGAGGGCGCCAGAGACCCTCTACCAACACCTTCAACCGGTTGCCCCCTTTCCCGTGGGAAACAGGTAGAAAAGAATCCTTTCGCTTTTTCTTAAGCGGGTTTCACCAAGATCTATCATCTTTCTCAGAAGACAATCTAGGTGTCGCACCGGCGAAAGAGAACGTGTGATGTTTGCGATGTGTCTGTGAGAAGTTCCTCTCCATCTAGAAGTCATGCTTGCTTGCCTGTTTTTCTAGGTGTTTTTATTAAGGAATCGGAAGAAAAAAAAAATGTAGAGGCCCCTCTATGGAGCTTGTGTCTGGCTGTCACCACTGCCTACAACGTCTGCTTGGAGGACAGCAGTTAGATGGGGTCAGGAATCGGCCCGAGCTCTGGAACGACGCCTCTCAGTCAAGCCTGGCTCCAGGGCCAGGAACCCCGGGCCCCCAGAGAACAGGGGACCCCCGAGCAGCGAGGATGCCAGCTTCCGGCAGTGGGCAGGCGCGAGGTGGGTCACGCGTGGCCCTGCGTCACGTAGAGAGAGACTCCACTGACAGCAGAGGTGGCTCGGGCCCGCCACAAAAGGCTGATTTCCAAGAGACGCCGAACGTCCTGATTTCAAAACACGTGAAATCCTCCCGCTTAAAATCCTGGCCATAAATTCTAACGAATACACAACACTCCCCCGCGACCAGGCCTGCCTCAGAAGACAACACAGGAAGGGGCATCGGGCGAGGGGGTGGGAGGGCGTGGGTGGCTGAGGTCCAGGGCTGACAAAGGACCCTCTGTTGCAGGTGCTTCTTCTTCTCGGGCGCCGGCCAGATATTTATCTTCCGTCGTGGTCACGGAGCTTTGCAAACCTTTCCTGTGTTTGAGGTGTTTGCTTCTCTCGGCGGGAGCCTGGTGTCCCAAGCAATGAGCCGAAGCACTACTTTCCCAGACTCCTTTGCAGCGGGGGCAGGTGAGCACGTGACCAGGCTCCTCTATTCTGACGTCTCCTTCGCAGACCTCAGTCTGGGAGCCGGCGAGACTGGCAAGGAGGCCGAGGAGGGTGGCATCAGAGCGTCACGTCCCAGGGGCGCCTGGGTGGCTCAGTCGGCTGAGCATCCAACTCTTGGTTGCGGCTCAGGTCGCATGGTTTGTCGGTTGGAGCCCCGCGTCGGGCTCCGCAGCTGGCATTTCGGAGCCTGCTTGGGATTCTCTCTCTCTCTGTCCCTCCCCCACTCGCGCTGTCTTTGTTTCTCTCAAAATAAATACACTTAGGGGAAAAAAAAAAAAAAAGAACATCACATCCCAGATGCCACACCCCCCTGAGCCCGATTTGCGGGTCCTGCCGGAGATGCCCCCACATCAGAATACCCTAAATAAATTCCTTTTCCAATGGAAGAAGGCAGGCTGGGTTCTGTGGCTTGCAACTGGAATTCCCGAGGCAGGTGCCTTTGCCACACGCACGGATTTAAGATTTCAGATCTCAGCGCACAGGTTTAAGATTTAAACTTGTCTTTAACTGCCCCCCCCCAGCTCCCCCCACCCTTCGGCAATGGCTGACCAGCCCAGGGCGAGGGGAGGGGGGCGGGCAGCAAGGTGAGAAGCCAGTGAAAGCACAAGAGAAGTGTGCCTGGGGCTCCTGGGTGGCTCAGTCCATTAAGCATGGGACTTTGGCTGAGGTCATGATCTCACAATCTGTGAGTTCAAGCCCCGCGTCGGGCTCTGTGCTGATGGCTCAGAGCCTGGAGCCTGCTTGGGAATCTGTGTCTCCCTCTCTCTCTGCCCCTCCCCAACTCATCCCCTCTGTTTCTCTCTCTCTCTCTCATTCTCGCTCTGTCTAATAAATAAACATTAAGAAAAAGAGAGAGGTTTGCCTGGCCTGTGGTTTTCCCTGCTGGGGCCACTGGAATAGGACTGGCAGTGCGACGCAGGCCTGGAAGCCAGGTGTCTGAGGGGACAATCCAAGAGGGCCTAAGAAACACCTCCTACTGCCTGGTGAAATCAAGCGGTAAGTGACCCTAAAAAGGGGGTTTACAGCACGATGTCTTCCTGGCTGGCTCCATGGTGGAAGGCCTCACTTTCAAGGTCTTAGTGAGACCCAGGTACCCACCCCAGTTGGCTGGCTGACCTTGAATCTGTCCCACTGACTTGTTTCCACTTTTGGGTGCTGGTTAAGAAAGAGCTCTCAGAACTAGCAGAGGCCCGAGTATTTGGTGGGTGGCTAGTTTCGCTTTCAGAGTGAGTTAGACGCGGCCCCATTGTGGGTTCTCCCACCACAAGGACTCACAAACCCACCCTGGCTCGTCTCAGCCAGGTCAGCACATGCTCTGTTTACCAAATGCTTGTTCCCCGGGAGGCCCTGCAGCCAGGGCGGAGCTCCTACCACCTGCCGGAGGGGGGGTGGGGGGGCTGGTGCTGGGCAGGGAGCCTTACTGGCCGACCCCACCTGCCCAGTGTCCCAGTGTGGTTGAGCCACCGACCTCCCCTGCCCACCACGGGGCCACGGGCGAGAATACTCATTTCTTCTCTTCCGTTCCACTGCATTTCAGTCCTCCCGGGGGACGAGAGCGCTGGCTGGGAATCTGGACACCTGACTTCTGGTCCCCGCAGGGCCACCAGCTCACCAGTCACAGGTGCGAAGGCTGCAGGCCAGAGGAAGAGGCTGTGGCCAACTTGAGCCACACAGAGCTAGCCAGAAGAATCTAGAGTGGCTTACAGGTTCTGGAAAGAGCCGGAGACTCAGGCCTCAGGGGGGAGCAGAGGGAGCTCGGAGGAGTAGCGCTACAAAGACCCCCTTCAGGCTCCCCCCCCCCCCCCCCCCCCAGCTGTTTCCTGGCTCGTTCCAGTAGGATTCAGAGAGCCTCACTGGCTAAATGAGCTCAAACGCCCACCCCTTGGCTGGAGAGGATGGGGTCCTTTGACCGACAGCTTGACCGCGACCTCACCTAATGCAGGAAGGTAGATTTCCAAAGAGAAATGGGGCACGGCTACCAGAAACGGGGGACCAGACAGAGGCTGGATAAGCAGCAGCCAAAAGTACCCGGCATCCCCTCTTTGGGCTCAGCCTTCCCCACCCCACAGGGATGGGATGGGGTCCTATGATCCTGAAAGCTCTTCCAGGAGAGGCAGCCTCTAGTTGGAGGACTCTGACCTGGGCACCTTGTCGCCCTCGGGGAAAATGGGACTCTCTTCAGCCCTCAGGGGCAGCCTCTGGGGTGAGGGAGCTTCTCATGCACCACCCAGAGGCCCCCTATTTAGGACACAACCAGGCAGGGGCAGAGCTGCCTCAGTGGAGAGGAGGGAAGCTCGCTTTGACCCCCTACGTGAGGCTTGAACCGGTGACCTTGATCTCATGGGCCTCCAGGAGCTCATGAGCCAACCTGAAAGCAGCAGAGGGTAAGGGCCCCGGACTGCACCGCTCTTTGTCGGGGGGGAGGCCCGAGGAGCGTGTGATTAGCTGGGGTCCTCAGGGCCCTGCTCCCCGGGAAGGAGCTTCAAAACAGAGCCCAGGCAGCCAGCTGCACGGGCTGGGAGGCCCCACCAGCTCCTAAGCGATGAGTGATTTGTGTTCCCAGACACTCGTCACAGGGTGTCGAGGGGGACCCATCGAAACAGGCTGGAAGATGAAAGATAGAGACCATGAGCGAGGGTGTGTTGGAAGAGACAGCTCGTGTCCCATCTCGGCCATCCCACTTCCCTCTACATCCCCTGCTCCCCAGCCCCTGCAGCCGTCCACCCTGACCTCCCTCTACACCCCCTGCCCCCAGCCCCTGCAGCCGCCCACCCTGACCTCCCTCTACACCCCCTGCTCCCAAGCCCCTGCGGCCGCCCACCACCCGGCTTCCCTCTATACCACCTGCCCCCCAGCCCCTGCGGCCACCCAACTCCCGGCCTCCCTCTACACCCCCTGACCCCAGCCCCTGCAGCCGCCCACCCCCGACCTCCCTCTACACCCCTG
>NC_064809.1:127712306-127715937 GCF_023721935.1 Panthera uncia
CCCCCCAGCCCCTGCAGCCGCCCACCCCCGACCTCCCTCTACACCCCCTGATCCCCAGCCCCGGCGGCCACCCAACTCCGGGCCTCCCTCTACACCTCCTGCCCCCCAGCCCCTGCAGCCGCCCAACTCCCAGCCTCCCTCTACACCCCCTGCTCCCCAGCCCCTGCGGCCGCCCACCCCCCAGCCTCCTCCACCTTTCCAGAAGCACCTAGGATCCCCAGCCTCGCCCTTCCCCCAGCCAGGGCGAGGGATCACACCAGGCCTGGTGGCCAGAGGCCAGGAGTGGGGGAGGGTGTTGGGGTCAGGGTGAGGGAAGGGCTGTGGGGTGCTGCGATCAGGAGGATGTGGCCAATGCCTTCAGGCCTGCGGTTCCAGCCCAGAAGTGCTGCTGGCACCCTGGCTGAGGTCACCTGTGTCTTTCCCGCCAGAAGCAGAGCTGGCGGGAGCGGAGGTGGCAGGGAGGTGGGAGGGGCGGGGGGAAGCTGCGAGGAGTGTGGTTTGGGCTGTGAAGCTCACATCAGAGCAAGCCCGGACACTCAGGTGAGTGGGCCTCGAGAGCCGCTGCTTTCCACAGCACCCCCCCTTCCTGTTTCCCTTCTCAATTCTCTCCTGAGAGCGTCCTCTGCCGGCCCACCTCCCCCCCCCCAACATCTGTCCCTCTTCAGGGCCCCGAGCACAGACCCCAGAGGAGGTTCAGAATAGCCCAAAGATATCAGAAACTACAGCACGGCCAAGGATCCGGAGAGCAGAGCGGCATGAAGGACGGGGAAGGCAGAAGCTGCCAGAAGCCATACGCTTCCCTGAGAGGTGCCAGGTAAAAGCAGCCAGGAACACCTCCCAGCCCTTACTCTGGGCCAGGCCCTGTTCTAAACACTTGAGGCATTAATTGCTGAATACTGCCAAATGCGGTTTGAGTTCCAACAGCACGGGCGTCCCAGGAGCTCGTTGTTGGAAATGCAGCATCCCAGGCCCCGAGCCAGACCTGCTGAGTCAGAATCTGCATTTGAATGCTTGTTTATTTTTGAGAGAGAGAAACCAACAAGTGTGAGCAGGGAAAGGTCAGGTAGAGAGAGGGAGACACAGAATCCGAAGCGGGCTCCAGGCTCCGAGCGGTCGGCACAGAGCCCGACGCGGGGCTCGAACCCACGAACGGCGAAATCGTGACCTGAGCCGAAGTCGGACGCTTAGCCGACTGAGCCACCCAGGCGCCCCAGACTCTGCATTTTAAGCACATCCCTACGGCAATTCCCGGGCACGTGGAGGTTTGAGAAGCAGCCTATTAACTCATTTAATCCTAACACTTTCAGGTTGGTACTCTTCGGGATCCTATTTTATGGCCGGGGAAACTAAGGCACAGAGAGGTTAAGTATCTTGCCCAAGGCCACCTAGGCGGTAAGTGCCGGGGCTGGGACTTGAACCCAGGCCGTTGGGCTCTAGAGGACATGCTCCCAACGGCTAGGCTGCTACTGCCTTTGGCACGAGGAGCCCTGGGAACTCAAAGCCCTGCTGATGGTTCTGTGCCTACCCTGTCTGTGCCACCCCGGCCCTCCAGAACCCAGGCTGGCCCTCCCACCGTTTCTCTGACCCCGACCTCTCTCGGGAGAGCCTGAATGGTGTCCCCAGGTGTCCAAGATAAAAACGCCGCGCCGTCAGCATGGAGCATTTTTCAGGCACCCGTATCAGCCCGGCTCCGGGCTGGGAATTACGGTACCCGCCGAAGATCTTCCAGACATCCCGGCCTCGAGGACTCCAGGGCCGCGTTAAGGAGCCAGGGAACAGGCACGTGTGCAAATGTAGTAAAAATAACCAGAGTTTGTTCGAGGTGTTCAGACACTCCCTGGGCAGCTGCCTCTTCAGGGCAGACTTCACGGAGGAGGCGCCTTTGAGCCAGGCCTCGAAGGCAGAATAATGGCCAACACAGAGCCAGGGGCAGAGACCGGCCTGAGCACAGGGGCACAGGTGGGAATGGACACGGGTGTAACGGGGCCTGTGTGGCTGAAGCAGACGCCTGGAGCTTGAAACATCCCAAGTGCAAGGCTCCTCCAGGGCGAGTGCCCAGGCTCCCTTGATTTCCTCCTGGGATGCAGCGATCACTCCCTCCCGGAGGAGCAAGCCCATTCCGGCTCAGGTGTGCACCCAGGTGTGCTCCAGGCAGCACACCTGTGTACAGGTGGGCCTCCTCCAGGCACACCTGAGCCAGGCAGAGCCAGCCGGACCGGCGGCTAACGGGGGATCGAGAGATGCCTCCCAGGCCCAAGGTCCCCACTGCACTGGACGGGCCCCCACAACCTGACCCATACAGAATCCCTTCCGTCTTTAACCTCGCTGCCACTCCTTCATGCCTGGCTCGGAGTATTGCACACAAAAGGCACTCGATAATTGCTTCTGAGGAATACTTGGGTGAAAATGCAACAGGGCACTGGGACATGTGGTCCCAGACGTCGCCACCAGAGGGCGGTGCTTGCTCCTCCCGGGCCTCTACACAGCGCTCGTGCTGCTGGAGAGGACACAAAGGCAAGGTGAATGACCCAGATGGATCAGTACCCAGTTTCCTACCTGGGAGTTCTGGGGGGGGGAGGGGGGGGAGCATGCCCCCGCAAGATAGGATGGGGAAGCAGGCAGGGCCCTGGATTCCAGGAAGACAGCGTGAGGGGAGCCCAAGGAAGGAGAAAGCCAAGACCAGTGACCTACAAAGGGATCTGGAGGCTCTGATGATGAGTCTGAGCTCAGAGAGAGCAGCTATCAGCCTTAGGTCACACAGCAGAGTGAACCTTGAACTCTGGCCTGCAGCCCTCCAGATCCCTCCGTCCCGTTCAGTCCCGGGACAGAGCAGGGAACTTAACCCAGGAGGGGCCTCATCTTTCTTTACTTGGTACAGATCAGAAGCAGAGTCACCTCCTTCTCCAGGCCCTGACTGTTAGGGTTCCTGACACAGCTCTCTTCCCCTTGTATCTCTTTCCCTTAGCCCTGGTGATGGCGTCGCCCCCCACCTCTGGCCCTGACTGCCCCTGAGTGCCAAGGATTCACAGTTCTGCCCCTGCAGCCCTGACCCACATCCTCAGCCCTCCTTCCTCCTCCCTCCCTCCCAAGTACCACCGTCATGCCCTCAGCCCCAGCTGCTTCTGAAGACAAAAATCTTAAGACTCTTTTCTCGTCCTTACCACCACACCCCTGGGCGCCTGTCGTTCCTGGAAGGCTCAGAGCTCTTTCCTGCCTTGGGCTCTTACCACCACGGGCTTCAGCCAGTGGTCACTCTCCGAGGGAAGCCCTCCCTGGCCAGCCCCGCCCCAGCTAAGGCAGACGCTGGTCTATTCTGTCCAGGCTCTTGCCCTTCTTTCCCAAGCATTTGTTCTCATTTAACTGTTGGGCATCGGTGGAAGATCTGCTTGGTGGCTGTCTTCCTGGCTGGACTGTGGCACCTCAAGGTCTCAGGGATTCTCTGGCCCCTAAAGCCATGTGTGACTCAGATAGACACTCACACTGTATTTGTTGAAAGGATGGATACATGGATGGATGGAAGGATGGAAGGGTGGATGGAAGGATGGATGGATGGACAGATGGATGGAAGAAAGGATGGATGGATGGATGGATGGATGGACGGATGGACGGATGGATGGACAGAAGGATGGAT
>NC_064809.1:127715947-127735498 GCF_023721935.1 Panthera uncia
GGATGGATGGAAGGAAAGATGGATGGATGGATAGATGGATGGATGGAAGGATGGGTGGATGGAAGGATGGATGGATGGATGGATGGATAGAAGGAGAGATGGAAGGATGGATGGAAGGAAGGATGGGTGGAAGTATGGATGGAAGGATGGTTGGTGGATGGAAGGAAGGATGGATGGATGAATGGGTGGATGGATGGATGGATGGACGGACAGATGGATGGATGGAAGGGGAGTCTTGGTATCAGATTGAGGAGGTGTCTGTTCATGCTTTCTTTAATTCAACAGGGATTTACGGGGATCCTGTTGACAGCCCCATGCTGGCCACTACAGAGGTTACAAGAACACCTGTCACCTACCATCTGCATAATTCAAGGCACCTTCTCTCTGGATGGGGGCAGGACAATACACAAACAATTGTAACTAAGGGACCGTGTCAGTACAATGACCACTGGCTTGAAATTTCAGGACAATCCCAGAATCGAGTGATAAGAATAAGCTCCTCTGATTTGATTCTAGGCCTTTTAAGGTCTTATCTAAATCAGTTAGCAAGACAGAAAAAAGAACTGTTCACTCTATATAGGCAATTGTTCCTTTAGAAAAAGTGGTCCTGATGAGTGTGAGACACACAGAGTGTGCCCCGTTTTAACAAAACGCATGCAGAAGACATTGGCTGGGGCAAACAGGGAGAGCTTCCCCACGCCCACCTTAACCTCGGCCAGTTCTAGAACTCATATTCATCCATAAACAAATATTTATCGAGTGCCTGCTATGTGCCAAGCTCTGCGCCACCAGCAGTGAACGAAACCGAGATCCCTGCTCTTACAGAAGTCACAGTCCAGCAATGGGGGAGGGGGAGACACCAACAATGAATAAAACAACAAAGCAAACGCCATAGGAGTTCGAAGACAAACGCTATGGGGAAAAGAGAAAACAAGACACGGGGTGCAGGGGCACCATTTCAAATCAGGTGGTCAGAGGAGGTGATGTGAAAATCTGAAAGGAAAGGGGATCTGGGAGGAACCGGAGGAGGGATGACAAGCGGGGACTGTCTTCCGAATTTGCGGGACAACTGCCACGCTCCCCGAAATGTGCCCCGGGACCCCCGATCCGTGCCCTCGCCCCATGCCAGCCTGTAGGTCCTACACGGCATGAGGTGGCTTGACTTGCCCTCAAAAAGTATCTATGGGATTTGTGGGCTGATTCGTACAGAATGGAATGCTCCCTGCAGCCTCCTTCTTTGCCTTCTTCCGCGCGAACTCCTACTCGTCCTTCAAGACCCAAACACATAAGGATAGAGTTGGTTGCTCTCTCCTTGGAGCTACCCACCCTTATTTATGCAAGCTTTGCACCTTATACAAACTTCTTTCATAGCCCCCGATGCACTGTATTTCCCTTCTTTTCCTGAAGGTCCTTCCCTGCACTGGGAGCCCTCAAGGGGATCTGACTTCTGGACCCCTGGAGCCTCCTGGAGATGCTTGGTTAATGGTGGCCAAGTTGAAATGACCTGCTGTCCCTTCAGCGCTCCCTCTCAGAGAAGTGGTTTGCATTTCTGGGGGCCTGGGGTGCCAGAGCTGAGGTCCCTTGGGATGTGAGCAAGATAATTCAACTTTTGCTAGTTTTAAAGTTGAAAAACAAAACAAAAAAAAGTGATGTTGAAGATGAGGGCTTGAGCCCCAGCCAAAGCTCAAGGTGGGAAAAACCCAGAGCCCCAGGACCTTGGCATGTGCCATGCCTGGGCTCCCTGACTGGAGCCCCGCCAGAATGTGCCCAGCTCCGTCAGCTCTGGCCGGGGCTTTGCTTCCCTCATCCCAGGAGCCGGACTCAGGCTGGCCCTGCTGGGGTGGAGGCCTCCCTTGGAGCCACCAACTACCCTGACCACCAGGGGGCAGGGTGAAGTAGACAGCCTGGGCCCCGGGTGGGGTGGGGGCTGGTGGGGTGGTGAAGGGTCCCAGATAAAGAGCAGGTCACTGAGCCTGGGGACCAAACACCCAGAGAGCCTCCTTCCGGGGGCGCTGCCTCACTCAAGCCTGCCCTACGCTTCCTGTGTGAGAGGCCCGGGACTCTGGCCTTATTTGAAGGGTAGGGGTGTTGGAGGCAAAAGCTCTGGGGACACCCTTTCCCTCCCAGGCGGCTGCATTTTTTTTTTTAACAAAGGCTTTGTTTTCCCCAACTTACCATCGGAACATTTGCCAACTTCTGTCGCAAAAGGACTCCCACCGTGGCCAACTTCAAGCTAACGTTGTGATGTCCCTGGACTCAGAGTTGGGAACAGATTCACACCATTGGCCCTGGCCAGCTGGTGCGAGCCGGCTCCAGCATGCCCCTGGCTGCGGGGGTCCAGGTTCAAGGGCACGAGCCCCCCCGAGACTCCCTGTGAGGAGCCCGGCTGGCCCTAGCTTGAGGAGGTGTTGCCCTGTCCAGACACCCTCTGAAAAATCCTAGCTCGGGTCCTAGATACTCGTCAGCAAGGCCTGGGTTTGACTCCTTCAAGTGCCCACTGGACAGGTTCAAAATCCCAGGACCCGAAAAGCCGGCTCCTTCCCGCCTCCTGGCTTTTTTCAGTCTCCGGGAAGGGCTGAGCAGTTTCCTACCCCAGGGCCTTTGCTTATAGACTGTCAGCCACACGAGGGCAGGGCCCGTGTGGATTTTGTGTTCACGGCATCGTCCCCCGGGGCCTAGCACGGCGCAGAGCCTGGAAAAGGCAGTGACTCCGTAATTGTCGAATGGATGTGCACGTGGTACCCAAAGGCACTTATCTGGTCTCTTTCTTCCTCTGTAAAAAAGTAGGGGCGCCCTGGTGGCTCAGCCGGTTAAGCCTCTGACTCTTGATCTCAGCTCAGGTCAAGATCTCACGGTTCGGGAGATCGAGCCCCGAGTCGTGCTCTGCGCTGACGGGGTGGAGCCTGCTTGGGATTCTCATAGTCTCCCTCTCTCTCTGCCCCTCCCCTGCTCATGCGTGCTCTCTCTCTCAAAATAAATAAATAAACTTAAAAAAAAAAAAACACAGTATAACCCAACGTCCTACCTTACAATAATATCTAACATCTTGGGGCGCCTGGGTGAACCAGCAACCTCGACTGAGCTCAAGGAAGCGCGACTCTTCTTGGGAGGGTGGGGGCGGGGTTCCAAGACATGGTGACCTTGGTGCCCCCGGGAGGATGAAGGCCAAGGGGCAGGGCTGACAACTGATAAGCGCTGGGGGACCCTCAGGGCCGATGCTGCCCCCCCCCCAAGTCTGGGAAGGCTCCCTAGAACCAAGATACCTGGCTGAATCAGATGGCCACATCTGACGATGTGGCCAGAGAACTTTGGTGACGATGTGCCAGCTGTCCCTTTGACCACGTCTCCCCCCACAGCCCCTCTTATCCCGCTTGGGGGTTCGGCCCGGACTCTCAGGGCTCAGAGGTAAATCTTGCTTCCCACAGTTCTGTTCTTCCCAGAGGCTGGGTTGGCTGCGGTCATGTGACCGGCTCTGGCCAAGGAGAAGTAGGGAGAGGCTGCAGGAGAGAAGACTGGTCATCTCACCCGCCCTCATCATGCCCGATGTGACACGCCGGGGACCTGGGACAGCAAACGTGTGGCCACCAGCTTGTGGCTGCCGTCCTGTGGCCCTGAGGGAAGCTGGCCTGAGCACAAAGCTGTGGCGTTAAGAGTGCCCAGTGGCACCCTGGGACAACCCGTGATCCTTAGCGAAGCTGCTGGGCTGCTGAACGAACCAGCCCTGGGATTTCGGGTTATTTGTCCTTTCTGACGCCTTATGTTCTAGAAGCATTCTGTGCCCCCAAAAGCATCCTAACAGATACCGAAGGGACATGCCACGAAAAGCAGAGGGAGGAAAGGATTCTTTTCTAGGTTCTTATGCGTTTTCTTTTTTAATCTTTATTTATTTTTAAGAGAGAGAGAGAGATACACACAGAGTGTGAGCAGGGAGGGTCAGAGAGAGAAGGAGACACAGAATCCAAAGCGGGCTCCAGGCTCTGAGCTGTCAGCCCAGAGCCCGATGCGGTGCTTGAACCCACGAACTGTGAGATCGTGACCTGAGCCGAAAGTCGGACGCTTTAACCGACTGAGCCACCCAGGCGCCCCTAGGTTCTTATGTTTTAAAACGGGAAGGAAAGAGCCCGTCTGCCCCACCGAGAGCTTTGGGAGAGGGTGCCCTGAGCAGACACTGAGTAGATCTGAGCTCCCGGCTACCCCTGGGGGGAGGCGGGCAGAGGGGGAGGAAGGAACGTGTCGGTCTTGGGGTTCCTGGCTGAAGGGGACCGTCGCCCCTCCTCCCCAGCTGAGCCTGGAGGTGGGGTACAGAGGAGATCCCCAACAGGTGTGGGGCAGCTGAGACTCAGAGGGGCCATGGCGCTCTCCCAGGCCGAACCCTGGGGAGGCGGCTGAGAACCCGGACAAGAAACGGCCACGCGGTGTATTCAGGCACAGGATCCCGGGCTCAGACAGCTCCCGGAGCGATGCAGCACCTGTGAGACAAGCCCCCGTGCAGAGCGCCCCAAGAGGGACGAGAACCCAGGAGGGCTCCGCAGGAGTGAGCGCGCGGCTCAGCGGGTACGTGGGGGGGACCCAGGAGCCCAGAGCGGTGGAAAGCAAGTTCTAGTTCGCGCACCTCTGTGTTTGTGACACCAATGCGTCCCCCGCCCCCAGCGGGGAACAGCAGTTGGCCAGAGGAAGGACAGGGACGGCCGCCCACACCCACACTCTCACTGCGCTGCTGCCTTGCAGTGGGTCCCCTGTTTCCTCCGTGGGCCCGGACCTCGGTTACTAGTTCCTCCCGCCCACACCCTCACCTCCAGGCAGCAACTTCACACCCCAGCCCGACCCTTGCACGGCGCCCCCACCCCCACCCCCGCCCCGGCCTCCCTTCCTGCTGGGTGTGCAAGCCAGCTGCTCCCGGCCACACGGGGGCTTAGCCTCGCACTCTTGACTCCTGTCCTGGAAATCCCTCCTTCCTTCCTCTCTGGCTCCCGCAGCCTGCCTTCTGGAAGCAGCTCTGCCCTGCCGGGCCCCACCCCGAGCGTTCTTGACATCTGTTTCTGGTCGTGTTGAGTCTCTGCCTATGTTTTCCCTTCCTCCAGATGCATACGTGGCAGCCTGTGGCTACCGGGCCCCGGGCCGCGGAGCTGGCGGGAGGAGGAAGAAACAGTGGAGGGCGCTGCACGGATTCCAACACCCCCCCCTCCGCCACCCCCGGGCCAGGACTCCTGGACCTTGCCTCCCGCGGCTCCTCTCCCCTCCTGCTCAGTACACGTCACCCATCCAGCAAAATGGCCTTGGAGCGCGGGCCGGGCGCCAACCCCCGCGAATGCGCGAAACACCATCACGTTCGGTCCTCATTTGAAACGGAACTGAGACTCACGGGGACGAGGTGACAGGCCCGGTTCGCGGGCACAGGAGAAACAGTGGTGTCGGCGCTGAGCCAGGAGCTGTTCTAAGGAAACAGGGACCCGGGATCAGAGCCCCCCCCTGGCCGGGCTCCAGAGCCCACACGCTCTGGAATCTGAGCGCTCACCGCTTCCCTGAAATTTCTCAAGCCCTGTCACTTGGCACTTTCTATTTTCTGGGACGATCAGCGCTGGTTTCACGTTCCTTCCCATCGTCAGTCCAGGGGTCCTGATCTGGAGTTCTGAAAGTCACCCCGTATAGCCTTGGGCACCCGCAAAGGCCTCCGTGGGCCAAGAGAGGAGGGGCTTTGAACCCGACGTGACAGATAAGGACAATGGGGGGATCCAGAGAGACTAGATGCGTTACCCAGCGCCTTCTAGTCCTCAGCTGACTCAGGGGGCTCCCCGGGGCAGAGCCTGCACGGGAGCCCAACTACTGGCACCCAGGCCTGCCCTCTTCTCACTGCCATAGAAAAGTCTAGTAGGGGCAACAGAGTCTGGTAGACCCGTTGCCCAAGCTGAACCCGCCCCCCATCTGGCTGCCCTCCGCCCGCCCCGCTCTGCTATTAAATCTCTTGCCTCCTTTGAAGTCCAGTGGGAATATGGCCCTCTCCCGCCGGATGGCGTCCTGGGTCCACACCGTGCCCTTCCCGGGCCCGCAGCACCGCTGACCGCCTCTGGTCCCACCCTGTACAATCCACACTCCACCTGGCCACGAGAGCGGTCTGCCCCTTTAGTTAGCTCTAACCAGTGACCACGCGGCTCAGAACCCTCCAGCAATGCCCCAGCACGTGGGGGGTCAAGTCCAGACGAAGGCAGACATTCGAGACCTTTTATGACTTGGCCCCTCCTCACCTTTCCAGCCTCAAATCTCATCCTGCCCTTGTCTCTTGCACTTTTCCAAACATTTCCATAGCGTGCTGCCCTCTCCAAGTGCCCAGAGCATAGACCGCACTGGCCCACGGCCACCCCTTGCACCCCACTGTCCCTTTTCCCCCAGATCATGGTGTCTTTCAAACTCCTATTTGTCCTCCGAGGCCCGGCTCAAATGCCGCCTCCACTAAGAAGCTTTCCTAGATCACCCTCTCGAGAATTCTCCACACTCTTCCCCATACTCCAGTGCAACAGAGGAAGGTCCTTCCTCCTGTGTGACTTCCGGGCACACCCTACCCAAACCCATGGGATGGATCCAACCCACCCGTCTGGGTAGCAGGCCCCCAGGGACACAGCTGGGTTCAGCTGCCTGCACCAGCTCTGTTCCTGGTTTCAACTCAGATCCCTGTCCGATCACCATTCTCCCCTCCCCCCACACCACCCGACCAAGCAATGGCCAAGCTGAGGTGAGGTCCCCTGACTCCTCGTCCAGGCTGTTTTCCATTTCATGAGCCTCTTTGCCCCCTGGCCCTCCTCTCTCTTCCCTTCCTGGGTCACTAACACTTCGGAGGGAAATATTCTTTTCAAAATATGTAACTGAAAGGGATTGCCCCCCGGGGTGGGGAGGTAACCACATGGGCTCGCCAGAGTCACCAGGACTAAGCATTGCAGATCTCCCGGGGGACACTGCCCTCCCCACATTCCTGGCAGCAGGTTTGGGGGACCTCCAGTTTTCCGGGCCCCTCACCCAGCCCCCGCCAAGACGTTGCCTTCCGGGAGAGCCCCCATCACAAAGATCCGGGGGCTCTTATCACCCATTGGAGAGAAGCCACCAAGCCAGGAACTGGGCTCCTGTGGGGAAACCTGGCCCAGGCAGGCATCAGAGGCCACTCTGAACCACGGATAGAGGCGGCATCTGCCACAGGTCCGCTGAGACACTGGGGGAGATGCTCTCTGGGAGCCCTGAACTAACGTGGCCCGGAAATGCCTGGGGGCCTTTGACCTCAGCTTGCAAAGGACAAGCTTCAATCCTCCTGCGGGTGCTTGGTGAGAAGTTTCAAAAGCTTCGCTACCAGAAAAAAAAAGGAAAAATAAAGCTTTGCTGCCTTATCAATCAGCAAACCGGCTTGTCCTTGTGATGTGACCGTGACAAAAGGCTCCTGGTGTGGGGTGGGGGGGGGGGGCAACCTTTACCGCCAGGGGTGAGGGGATGCTGAGAGGGAGTGCTGGTGAGGCCAATGGTGCATGAACAGAGCCTGGACGGAAAGCAGGCCCTGGGATCGCCTCCCCGAGTAGCCCCTGACCTGTTAGGAGCCCCTTGGGTGAGAGCCGCAGGGAGTTCAGGTCCAGTGGGAAAACTTCCGTGGCCGTATAGGTTCCAAAGACTCGAAGACTTGCGTCTACCCCCTGCCTGGGTGGGCCACCGGGCTGGGCTAGGCTGAGTCCGGGGGGCCGTTCCTCCTGCACAGCTCGTTCTCGCACACAGTACCCAGGAAGCCATCTCACACAGCAACAGGGAGGCCCAGGGGTGCAGGATGTCCCGTCGAGTCTGCGAGGGGAGCCTGCGCGGGTTACGTCAACTGTAACTACATTTACGTGAGTGGCCACCACGCGCTAGCTTGGCTGCCCCCGGGCGCCCTGGCGGATGAGTGACAGAGGGGGCCGGTGTCTGTCTTGGTGGGTGGGAAGCACATGGAGAGGAGCCCTGGGCTGCTCCGTCTCTCGAGCCTTCCCCGGGGGGCACCGGCAGCACCGGGACGGGCCGCCCTCCCAAGGTGGGCAGAGGAAGCCGAGGGGAAAGAACCAGCCCGCATTGCCAAAGAGACACACAAACTTTAATCACTCTGGACAAGCAGGGCAGGGGTGGAAGTCAGGCTGGGGGGGCGGCTGGGAGAGCACCAGCCTCGACGGCACCTGCTCAGGTCCCGCTGCCAGCCCCCAGCCACGTAGCCATGGGTCCGTTGGCTATGAGTGAGCACCAGAAACCACAACTGGGGCCACCTCTGCCCCGGGGTCTGTGTAAGCACCAATGGGCGGAGGCCATCTCCCTCTGGAGAGAGGTTCAGGCCACCCAGGATGGGGGGAGGGGAAGCTGGACGCGGCCATGCCGGCCCACCCTGGGAGGGGGAGAAAGGACAGAAGACCTGATGTCCCCTTACTTGACCTTGGCCTCTCCCGGTGCCTGTCTTGGCTTCATGGCTCAGAGGAGCCTCCCCCTGATTGACCCGGAATGTTGGCCGCTTCAGTTCCCTAGACCTGCTGAGGGGTCCAAAGCCCGGCCCACTCCCCGGTGGCATTTGTAAAGGCAGCATCGGGCCAGAGGAGGCGCTGCTGGGCAGGAGACGCCCACCAGGGCTTTAGCACCTTAACCAAGCTTGGAAAGCCAGGGACGCTGGGCTGGCGAGAGAGGCCAAGGAGGGTCAACGAGCACCTGGGAGCCGGGCACCTTCGGGAGGGTGGGCCGGGAGGGGCAAGAGAACAGAGGAGGGGGAGCCCCAGAGGGATGCGAGAATGGGAGGATGTTGGGAAGAGAATGTTGTGGAAGCTTCCAGAATGTTCCGAAAGTAGAAGCGTGTGAAAGTTCTAGAATCTGGTGGCTCAAGCGGGGTCCACAGCCCAGCCCCATCAGCACCACCCAGGAACATCTTAGAAATGCAGAATCACGGGCCCCCTCCAGAATCCGAATCGGAATCTGCATTTTGGCACAGCCCCCAAAGTCATTCAGATGCACGTTCAAGTCCGGGACGTGCTGGTTTAAAAGGCTGGGAAAATTCTAGAATGTTTAGGTCAGAGGGCTTCTTAAGATAGGTCCAAGAGAGGAGAGAAAGGGGTGATGGAGGGGAGAAAAGAAGAGGAAGACCATCCAGAACGCCAGATCCCGGGGGCCCACTTTACGGAGGTGCAAACTGAGGCCTCGCAGGGGACCGCCCTGCCCCCAGCCCACCCCCCGGCCGGAGCGGCCCCCTCTGGAGGCGCTAGTCCTCCTCGGGCTTGATGAGGTGGCCGCTGAACGTGATGTAGGTGTCGACATCGTCGCTGTAGACGGCGTTCTCCCGCTCGCGCTTGAAGAGCCGCACCCAGACGCGGTCCCCGGGCCCCAGGGCCAGCATCACGCTCTGACTCTGCATGATGCTGCGGTCGCTGGGCTGCGCGTACAGGATGACGGCCGCCTCCTCGTTGTGCACGACGTGCACGTATGTCTCCTTGAAGTTCCAGCTGTGCACGTTGAGGCTGAAGAAGTAGAGCCCGCGCAGGGGGGCGACAAAGTGGCCGGCGGCCAGGTCGAAGTGGCCGTCCGGGTTCACGAAGACGGTGTCGAAGAGCAGCGGCTGGAACCCCTCGCTGCTGTGCAGGGCCGTCTTGCGGCCCACGGAAAAGGCGGAGAAGCGCGTCCGGCACGGGCCCCCGGGGCTGCCCGCCTGCCCCTTGGCGCCCTTTGTGCCCTGCGGGCCACGCTCCCCCCGGGGACCCTCCCTGCCCAGCTTCCCGGGGGTGCCCAGCAGGCCTCGGTCCCCTTTGTCACCTGTGGGGACAAGAAGGGGAAAGTCAGGGCAGGCGCCCAGGCCTGCGCCAAGGGAGCCCCTCCGTGGGTTTGCGGAAGACGCGAGAAGGAGGCCAGAGCAGGAGCCAGCGTTTACAGAGCCCCTTGGTGCATGCCAGCCCTCACCTCCCTGAATGCCCGTCTGAGGAAGATACCATGACCGTCTCCGATCCCAGGAAGGTTGAGGGACTCACCCAGGGTCACACAGCTCAGGGGAAGCAGGTAACGCAAGACTCAGGAGGGTCTGTCTTCCGCCTGCCTGTTCCCCTCCCCCCTACAGTGAAGGCGTGGTGTGGCCCCTGGGAGGCCAGGCCCAAACCCCCAGCCAGACTGCAGTGGAGACGTGGGCTACGTACAGGATACGCTTTGCGTTTCTGACCCAGAGAAGGAACCCAAGAAAAACACCTCTGCCTCCCCGAAGGGAAAAGCCCTGGGTAGGAGCCAGGCGGCCCTGGGTGGGGATTATGTCCCACCGGGGCGTTTCCCGGTCAGGGTCTTGGTTACCTTGTCTATACCTTGAGAAGGATCGCGTCCACCTCGCAGGGGTGCTCCTGGGCCCTCAACAAAATGTCCTAGGGGACAGTGCGCCACAGCCCGCACTCGCGAGGTGGGATGGCCCACCCAGCGAGGCTCGGCCCGTCCCTGCCTGCCCTGGGGTCCGGCAGCGTCTAACCTGGTCCTCGGGCACGCACGCCTCTGCCCAGCCTTTGTTCCAGGCCGACCCTGAACTCAGGAGACGCAGGTGACCGCCTGTGTCTCCAGGTACCTGACCCCACATATTTGATGATCGCACCATCAGCCCCTCCCCTTTGAGAGAGCCGCACGGCCCTGTGGTTCCCAAGGTCTCCTAGGACCGTGGCCACACCCCTGGGAAGGGCGGAGGGGGGCCCAGCCCCTGGGAGGAGAGGCCTGGAGAGAAGCAGGGACAAAGGGGTCCACAGCGCTCTGGCTCCACGGCCTCCACGGAGAACGGTCTCATCATGTGCCCAGCACTTTACAGTTTGCGGAGCACCTCTTCGCCCCGAGGGAGGAGGGGGTGAAGGGTGGTTTTAGGAGGGGGTCTCCTTCTCCGTTTTACAAGTGAGGCAGCAAGCCAGGGAGGGAGAGCCGAGCCTGACCCACAGGGCAGAGGTGCCCAGCAGCCGGGGCTGGGACCCGGGAGCCCTGACGCCAGCCAGGCGCCTTGCAACATGGTCAAGGGTCCACCCCGCCCGCGCCCCCCCCCCCCGCAACTAAGTCTGGCCCGGGCGTGTCCTCCTCGACTCGGGGTTTTCGGAGGGCCATGTGGAGGAAGGGAGGCGTCCTCACCCGTGAGATCTCAGGGCCGGAGGGTCTCTGAGGCCAGCCGAGCCCTGGCCCTCCGGAGACCTCGGGCCAGACCCTGGCTCTGCTCCTGACAGCTGTGTGCTCCTAGCACAGCTCCTCCCCTCTCGGGGGCTCAGTTTCCCCATCTGCAAAGTGGGAGGCGGGGGGAGGTGGGGTGGTTGTCAGCGCAGGCAGAGGTGACGGGGGTCTAGGGCCTGGCCCCAGCCCAGCTGCCCGCAGGCCCCAGCAGCAGAAGACTCTTCCTGATTTTAGAGGACAGGGAGCCAGCTCCGACCTGGACAGCCCCAGGGGCTGCCCACGGGTCTCCCTGCTTCCACCCTGGTCCCCTGCTGGCTATTCACCGTGCGACACTAGAGGGATCCATTTGAAACCCAAGTGGGATCAGGTCCCTCCGCTTGAGCCCTCCCCTGCTCCCCATCTCACTCAGAGGGGAAGCCCAAGTCTGATCGGGTCCTTGCTTCGCCTCCAACTTCAGCTCCTCCTTTTGTCCCCTGCCCCTGAAACACACCAGACCCACTCCTGCCCCAGGGCCTTTGCACCTGCTGTTCACCTTGGCCCACT
This sequence comes from Panthera uncia, assembly GCF_023721935.1. Taxonomy (NCBI): domain Eukaryota; kingdom Metazoa; phylum Chordata; class Mammalia; order Carnivora; family Felidae; genus Panthera; species Panthera uncia. The sequence continues at coordinate 127,727,636 of NC_064809.1, forward strand.
CTTCCCCGGATATCCACATGGCTTCTCCCTCACCTTCTCATTGAAACTACACTGACCACCCCCATTTAATATGCAACCTACCCCCCCTTTACCTGCACTCCTGATGCCCCTTGCCCTGCTCTACTCACCACTGCCATAGCATTTCTCACCATCCAACGTTCTGTCTCCCTAACGCGGTAATATATTTATTGCTCACTGTCTGCCTCCCCGACTAGAACGGGAGCTCCGTGGCAGTGGGCTTCTCTGTCTGGTTTGTTCACGCTCCGTCCTCAGAATCCAGAACAGTCCTGGCACATAGCAGGTGCTCAATAAACGTGCGAATGAAAGAAAGGGTCTCGGACAGCCTTCCGTCCTGGTGTTTACTGCTCCCTCCACCTCACTGACCCCAGCCCGGGAAGAGACCCCCAGGCCCTCCCCATCCCCAAGCGGACCCGTCTAGCCTGAGCCACGTGTGGGCACTCACCCTTCAGGATGGTGATGTTAATGTAGGGCCTGACCTCAGGCAGCACGTACGGGAGGGCAGATGGAGAGGCTGAGGACACATCTGCTTCGTCGGCGGGGGTCAGGGAGTCCTCAGGGTCACAGCACCGGCGACAGTACCCAGGGGGACCAGAGGCCACAGCTTCCCCAGAGGTGGGCTCCTGGGTGGGGACCCCAAGCACCAAGAGAGGGAACAGAACCACCGCGCAGAGGAGGCCCAGGGCAGCTATCCCCATGGCGACCTGGAACAAGGAAGGAGGGGCAGGGACTATATTTAACTTAACATCTACACCGCCCCGATGCCCGGCCTGGAGGCTGCCCGCCCAGCGTCTGCCCACCTGACATAACTCGGAGAGGGAGTGATCGTGCCCCCACTTAACGGACGAGAAGACTGAGACCCACACAGAGAAGCAACTTCTCCAAGGTCACGAAGAGACTGGCGGCGATGCACGGCCTGCAGGCCGAGGCCCCAGAAACCCAGGACCTGGGAGGGAAACCCCTTTAGGGAGCCACGGGCCAGGAACGGACAAGGGTCCCTGGAGGCCTCTGCTGAGGAGGGTGAGGAAGATGTCCCAGCCACCCAAGAGTCATCACCCGGAAGACGGTGAAATGCTGTTTCTGCCCCCCCGACCCGCCTCCCCGGGGCTTGTTTTCTTGTCACCCACTCCTCCGTGTCCGGGGAGCACATGCCCCCGGCAGCACAAGGGAGGTCGGTGGACCCTTGGGACAAACACAAAAGATTCTGCAGGCTTGTTCTCCAGGAGGGGGGACGCGTGGCTGAGCCCACGGTCTGGCACAGGGGCACCGTGGTCCGGCCAAAGGGGCCAGGAAAGTTCATTTACTCTAGCAGCCAGGCAGCGACATCCGTCAGAGAAAATGCACAGGGCTGTGCCCCATGATGCTGCCCTTGTACCTTTGAGATACAGTTGCCTGGGTGCCAGGCAAAAAGAGGTGACTCTCTGGCCAGATGCGTTAGACACAAATACAGAGAAGACGTCATTTTGGGAGGAATGCGGCACTGAGGGCTCGTGGCTTGGCAAGGGCTGGCGTCAGCCCACCTTCCCTCTCGGCACCTTTGCACCGTCAACAACCCGCGCGACCTCACACAGAAGCCCTGCAGGGAAGGCTCCGGAGTTAATTCATTGGACGGCGGTTGCGTCAGTCATCACAGATCTGCCAATCCGCTGCCAAGGGGGTAAATTGGAATTAAGGAGCAGGCTGAAGAGGTCCGGAAAATTCAAAAGGCTCAGAGAAGCCCAAGGGGCTATGAAGACCGGTCTCTGGCCTTGGCCAAGAGACGATCCAGGGTTCCAGGAGAGGGGCAGGAAGTGGCCGGGACAGCAGACACCGGGGACAGGCTGGCGCCGGGTGGGCAGGAAGCCAGGCAGAGAGCCTTTGAGGTGATAGCGGTGTTTGGGGGCTGGCACCTTATCGCAGGATCAGAAACTCAGCTCTTGAAACCAGATTGGCTTTGACACTTCTGGCGTTTCTTTGTTTATTTCCTCTTCGTTCTACTTTAACATTTAGTACGATTCAAAAATATTTTTTTGTGCGGTTAATACGTGTAGAGAAGGTAAAATTATTATTATTTTTAAATGCTACTCTGTCTCCACTGAGCACTGAGGTAAGAGAGAGGTTTTAGAAGAGCAGCTCTGGGGGCTGGGGGACAGCAGTGAGTGGGGGGAAGGGGCAGGCAGTCCCCGGAGACACCACCCCTCTCCTTAGAGGTGACCATTCCTAAGCTCCACCTGCTCTGGCTTCCTGGTTCTGCTCAATCAGGCAGATCAGTTTCTCAGAGATCAGCCTAATCTCTGTCCAAGATTATCACCCTCATCTTGTATTTGTAAATGTCACATCCCAGTGATTTTTGAGAAGAGCAAAAACCCCCTTTCCCCCCCCCCCCCCCCCCCGGTCATAGAGAGAGACGTGACTTTCTGGGGACAGGGGAGGCCTCGGGGTTGGACCTGAGATCCCGGGAGAGTTTACAAGTTGTGTGACCTCCGGGCTAGCGGCTTAACCTCTCTGGGCTTCCCACTCCTTGACACGTAAAAGCAGAAGAAACCACCACCCGCCTCCCAGGTTGTTTGGAAGGATCCAAAGGCAGGGAAAGTGCCTGACTTGTAAAGGACTCTGACAAAAAGAAGGAAAAGAAGACAGCAGAGGGAAGACCGTTAATAACATTGCAATAACACCGAACGGTGACTATGCTAATCGCGGTGAGCACTGAGTAATGTACAGAATTGCCAAATGACTGGGATGCAGTCGTCTACGCCTGAAACTAACACTGCATGTCAATTACCCTTCCATAATAAGCAAATAAAATAAAACAACGTGTTCCTTCTGCAACCGACAAGACGTCTTCCCAGGGCCTGCACAGGATGGGACGAGCAGAGTCTCTCCCAGAGGACTGGCACGGTCGGGGATCTTTCTGTGGGCCCCGGGCCAGCCGGGAGTCAAAAGCTCGGAGACACAGAGAACTGTAACCTGGGAAGCAGGAAGCAGGAAGCAAGGCAGCCTTGAACTAGAGTAATAATAACCACAGCCGTGATCATTGACTGGCCCTGGGGGAGGGTGCCTGGCAGGGATCAAGGGTGAGGGACCCTGTTGTGGTTGGGGGGCGGGGGTGATCGGGGGTCCCTGCTGCCTCCACTCAGGAGCTGGGAGCTCTCTGGGGAAGGAGGGAGCCGGGCCTGCGGAGTTGAGCCGGTGAGTGTCCAGGCAGGGGCAGCCCTTCTGGGGGTGAGGGGTGCTGAGATGGCCAGAGAATGAGCGAGAGGGGCTGGCCAGGGTCAGAGGGAGACAGCAGAACCCAAGATGTGCCTAGGAAGACAGGGGGGGAGGAAGGGAATTCTGGGCTCTGACCCCAGCCCCCTGGGCCCTGCTGGAGGGAGTTACAGGACCTTTCATCACTCACCCTGTGTCCAGCGGCCTCCACAGCGGCTCACAGACCCCCAGCCTCTGGGCAGCCTCTGGCTCCTTGGCCCATGTCTGCCTGTTGCTGGCCCGGACCCCCAGGCCAAGCAAGCAAGCAAGCTGAAGAGGGAGGGATGAAGGGAGGGAGGGAGGCGGAGGGAAGGCGGAGGGAGCGGGCTGAGCTGGCTTCCCACTTCCCCTCCTCCCTGCCTGCTCCTCTCCAGCTTCTGGGATCCCCGTGGAGATAAAGGGAGCCTAGGGAGCTGGGGATTTCCTTCGCTTAACTCTTTGGCGATCCAGTGGGGTCTGCTTTGATTCAGAGGCCCGATAGAGCTGGAGCCGGAAGGGGCCTGAGTGAGGCCCCCTGATGTGCAAGCTGGAAAATCAAGGCCAGGGAAGGGACGGGGCAGGAGCCCCCCCCCCAAGTTGCTCAGGAAGGGGGAGGCAGCGCTAGAATCTGGGGTGGGCCTGGGCTTGGTGGGGGAGGGGGGCCGCAGAATATTTGCAAAGGCTGTAGCCTCTGGGGTCAGAGAACCCACCAAAGGCAGGCTCAGATGTCCCTCACCCTCCAGCACCCTCTGATTCTGCATTTGTTGAGAACTTACTGCCTGGGCTGGACCTCATCTTTGCAGGGTGAACACCTAAAGGTGTTGCCATTTGTTATCTCAACAAACACCCCGTCCCCCCTTCCCCCCACCCCCGCCAGCCTTGGGCTTTCCCAGGGTCACACGGCAAATGAAGAACCAGAACCCCATAGAAAAGAAGGGCTCCCCCCCCCCCACTAGAGTCCTGTGAACACGCCTGGGCATCGCTGAGGGGCAAAGGCTGTCGTTCAGGGTCTGTGCCCTGGGAAGACGGAGGTGGTGACATTACTGCCCTCGGGAGGCACAGAAATGTAGAGACCCGAGGGTGATCGGATTTCAATCTGGGGCTTCGGACCCCAAACCCCAGGCTCCGCTCAGCTGGGCAAGGTTGGAGGAGAGGATAGCCCCGGGGCTGTGTGTCCTTGACCGCCTCTCCTCTCTGGGCCTCCGTTTTTTCTATCAGCTTGGGGGCTAATCAAACCGCAGAATATCAGGCCTGGGAGGACTCTTCGAGGTGACCTAACTCGATGACTTAATCTGACCAGCAGGGACTCTGTGACCCAGAAAAGACCCAGGGCTTTGGCTCAAGGTCACAGCCAAACTGGAGTCCAAGCTGGAATGAGGGTCAGACTCGCCCAGCTTCTAGTCTTGTGTTGCTTTCACCTCCCAAGCCCACGTGGAGCCCCCCCCCACCCCGCCAGGCCTATTTCGGGGTCCAAGGGGGCCCCATAGGAAGCAGACTGAAGGACTATGGCCGCTGAGAAAACTCCAAGTCCACGTTGGCCATGCCCTCTCCGTGGCCCTGCCCCAGGCAGCATTCCCAGGGCACTGAGCCAAGGCTGCAGAGGGAGGGAGCCAAGGGGAGCCACCCTCCCCACCCTCCCCGAGCTGCTGCCACCAGAAAAGGGCTGAGTCAGCAGCACCAGAGGGGGAGACAGCTCCTGGCTGTCTCTGAGCCCTCTGGCTTAGGAAAGGGGGAAGGGAAGGGAAGACGGACCCGACGGGATGGGAAGCTCAGCTCGGGGACACAGGAATAGTTTATCCTCTCGTGCGCCCGCACCATACTCCGTGCAGCCCCCTGCCAAAGGCTGCTCATCCCATTTAACAGATGAGAAGGCCGGGGCCAGGAAAGGGACTGGGCTTGCCAGGTTCTAAGGCCGGCTCCTTTGGCCCCCAGCCAGGCCGATGCCCCAGAAAAAAAAAAGCCCCTCTTTTATTCTGTCCAGAACAGCTGGAGGCAGGGCAGACAAGACAGCAAGACTCAGATGTATTATACTTCAATATTTTTCCTCTCGCTCTCTCCCACTGTGCCTAAAATGCCTTCGTCTATGCACCATCCCCGGGTCTCCCAGCCATTCGGAGGATCTCCCCAGCTGGCCAGATAGCTTAGAGACAGAGTTCCAGCTCTGGGGCAGAGAAAAGTGTCAGGTCTCCGCTCCTCCTAGCTGCGTGACCTTGGGCACGCTTCCCTACATCTGAGCCCGGGAGTCCCTGGGCCAGAGGGACACGACGAGGCCGAGGGCGTCTGAACAGCTTGTGGGACACCCAGTGGGGTACCCTGTGTGGGCCACCCATCAGTGCTTCTCCATGGTTACACCGTGAATATGGCAAGGGCATGAGCCCATTCTCATGCACACCCGAGTCAGAAGCCCTGGGACCCAAGAGACCGCATGTCCAGAGAAGCTGGCTTGGGATACCTCTCGTCACTCTGCGACAACCCCCATCAGCAAGGGTGTAACCCCAAGGCAGAAGGCCAAAACCTTCTTCGCCAAGGCCAGAAACCCAGGGCAGAGCTGTGTGTTCCCCAACCGCCCTCTTCTCCCCCTGCTTACAAAAGACGGCTTTTATTCCCTACCTGGCTCTGTCCTAAGGGTTTTTTTTACGCGTATTAACTCATCGAATCCCTCGGCAAATCTCTGAGTATTATCCCCATTTTACAGATGAGGAAAATGAGGCACAGACTCACTCTCAGAACCAAGCTCCTAGCCACGCCCAGGTTATTGCCCAGGATTGGGGAACAGGTATAAAAATAGTGACATTCGGTCAGTGCTTACAAAGCGCCAGGAAACGTCTTGTAATTTAAAAAATAAGACGTGTGCGTCTCAAAAATGAGATAGAAGAGAAAACATGATTCCTGGAGTCAGCTTTGCAAATTGCGAATGACAAGTCACCGATCTGACCGCTCAAGGTCAGTAACCAATTAAGAAACTAAACAAAGGAAACCAGGAGCGCCGCCTGCCGGGCAGGGCCGGCCCCCCGGGTAGCTTGTGTGTGTCCCATCCCACCCGCGGCTTGTGACGCCCCCCCACGCGTCCCGCCCCCTTCTTCAGGAGATAATGGGGCAGAGGAAGGGACAAGGAAGATGAAGGGCCCACTGCGACGCGCTAAGGGGTGGCCCTGGAGCCCATGCACTTTTCCCAAACCCCATTCTCCACAGTGGACGGAGGGTCCAACGGGACCCTCCCTCTCCCCAGCAGTTCGTCCAGCTTCCCCCCTGCGCGGAGAACCCCAGACTTGGTTGTACCGAGCCCTTCCACTGGCTGGTCCTGGGGGAACGTCCACCTCTGGACTGTTTCCATCCTGGACTCGCTGATCCCAAGGGTGTTAATCCGAGTTGGGCGCGTTTAATCTCATTTTAACCGAAGGGGAAACTGAACGCCCAAGAGGCCCAGCGAAGGAAAGGGCCCGCAGGTCTCAGGACGCTCGCCCGTCGCCGGCCCCCCTGCCCCGCCACACAAGAACCCCGTTCGTTAACTGTTAGAGGGGGAAACTGAGGCTAAAGGAAACAGGTGCAGCAACTGGTTCCCTCCCCACGGGGCGGCTGGCGGCAGAACCGGGATGAGGAGACCGCCAAGGCGCGTGGGAGGGAATCCAGCAGCCAACCTTGGCCTCCTCTGGGTAGAAGTGGGGGTGGGGGCGACTCCCCGACCCAGGCCCACCCGCTTCGCCCTCGAGCACTGGGAAAAGTCTGCCACCGGCCGCGGGCACGCTCGCGGCACCCTCGGCACGGCCCAGGTCTCGGCCAAACCGGACCCCACCGCGCCACCGCCCACCGGCTGCGGAGCCTCAGGGCCACTCTGCAGCGGCCTCGGGGCCTCCACCCGGGAAGCCCAACCCCAGGCGGCAGGGAGGAGCCACCGCGGCGCCAGGGAGGGGACTTGGCAGTCTAGGGCCCAGCGGCGTCGAGCGGGCGCGAGCCAGGCCGGACATAGCCGACTCTCGCCGACCGCTGCCGAGGACAACCGAGCAAGAGCCGAGTCTGGCCGGGCCTTAGCGGGTGCGGCCGAACACAGCCGAGTCTGAAAAAGTGGGTCCGAGCCGAAGAGAGCCGAGTCCAGCCGAGCGGAGCCGCGACCAGGCGGAGGTGCCGCGGCGCCCCCTGCCGGACACAGCGCACAGCGCTGGCCTGGGCCGGAGCCCGTGGCGCAGCCCTCGGGTCCTGCGACAGTCCTGTGAGATGCGGGTAGGAGCCCTTTTTACGGATGAGGACACCGAGGCTCGAAGCCAGCCCGGAGTCCCGCAGCGCTAAGACGTGGTGGTGGCTGGGGTCGGAGCCCGATGGTGTGGCTGACCGCTCAGCTGACTGCCACCCGCATGAACAGGCATTGACGGTTCGCTTCGTTCTCTGTGTAACCGCTGCCATTTGATGTCCCGAGAGGAGAAACCCGCCCTGAGGAGCAGAGGGAAGGTGACGACCCCTCCTTACAGATGGAGAAACCGGGTCTGGGCCGTGTTGACCAAGTGCGGCAGCCGGCCACCAGTTCCCGTGTGCAAATATTGACACATTTTCTGGCAATTAAAGCAGACAGCAGGCCCGAGAGGCCGCATCCCACCCTGGGCCTCTTCCCCCCCCCCCCCCCCCCCCCCCCCCCCCCCCCCCCCCCCC
>NC_064809.1:127735598-127735965 GCF_023721935.1 Panthera uncia
CTGGTCCTCCCCGCTTCCACGGTCCTCCCCACTCCATCGTCCTCCCCACTCCCCCCTCCGTCCTCCCCATTTCCCCCAGGTCCTCCTCACTCCCCCCATCCTCCCTACTCCCCTGTCTTCCCCACTCCCCCCCCATCCTCCCCACTCCCCCTGGTCCCCCCCAACTCCCCTCTCTCGGTCCTCCCCACACCCTTTCGTCCTCCCCACCCCTCTACAATCCTCCCCACTACCCCCAGGTCCTCTCCCCTCCCCCATCCTCCCCATTCCCCCCAGGTCCCCTTCACTCCTCCCCCTCGTCCTCCCCACTCCCCTCCTTCCCACTCCCTTCGTCCTCCCCACTCCCCCGAGATCCTCCCCACTACCCCCA
>NC_064809.1:127736365-127863800 GCF_023721935.1 Panthera uncia
CCCCCCCCCCCCCCCCCGGCTCCTCCCCACCCCCCCTGTCCTCCCCACTCCCCCCCCACCCCCGGTAGCAAGCCGACCATAGAGGACACGGGCTCCTGGCTGCCTACTGACCGTGTTCCCAGGGTTGTGTGACCCAGGACTATGTTCCTGGGGTGTGTGAACCAGGAGGTGTCCTGAACCCTGGAGATGCCAGATGTGGCCTGGGCATTTTCTTTGAGCCTGTGAAAAAGTGAGGGCTGGCTTTGCCCTCCGCACGCGCGCGCGCGCGTGCACACACACGTGCACAAGTGCGTCCCCTTCACTCACCCTTGTGTGCACACCACCGTGACCTGCCATCCAGGCCTGTGCTGAGGCCACAGGGGTCACCGGAGGGGGGGCTGAGCCTCTAGGAGGCGACGGAAGTCCCCTATGGGGCCCGGGCCCGGGCCTCTTGCCTGTCGGGTCTTCCCTGAGGGCATCACCTGACTACCCAGGGGCCACCTGCGGCCTCGGGGCCCTCTCTCCACCGCCAGCGTTGCTCCTGCCACCCTGTCCCCCGTTTTCACAATTGTTAAAAACTAGAGACACTGGACCGGGGGACTGGGGACTCAGAAAACAGGGCTCTTGGTCCCTGCTTCTGGAGCCGTGACCCTGAGCAAGTCGCATGAGCATCCCAGGCCTCACCGTCCTCAGCTGGGAATGGGTATCGGAGCCGCTCTGGGTACCTGGGCCTCCTTCCCTGTGCCATCGACTCTAGGTTCCTCTTTTGGCTCAGCTGGGCCCTAACGCCTCCCGGGGAGAAGACGTCCACCCTCCACCGGCAGAGGGACTCTTGCTTCTGTTAAAGCACTTCCCATGTCAACACAGCACCTAACGCATCAGGCACGAGTCTAAACTGTGCACAAATATTAACTCATTTAAACCTCCTAACGGTAGAGAAATCTGCCCTCCCTCCCCCGATCTCAGAGCGGAGGAAACAGAGGCACAGGAAGGTTAAGTTAAGCGGCCCAACAGCTAGGGAAGGGAGGAGCCGGGACTCAAACCCAGGCAGCTCCAGAGTCCGCATGCTTAAGAACTGGCTTCTTTCTCTCTTATCTCTGCTGTGACTTCCTTTGCTCCTGAAAGACGGACCTTGCACTTCTCTGCCTTCAGCCTTTTGCAGCTGACAGTTGCCTAATAAACGCTCACTGAATGAAACAGTGAACGGGTCGGTGCCACGGTTCCACACACACACACACACACACACACACGCCCCCGAGAGATCCCGGAGAAGAGGGACGATTATCTCTGTCTCGCAGGTGGGGATCTGTTAGCCCGTGCGCTGGGGCTGCCGTAACCGAGGGCCCCAAACTAGGTGGCTTCCAACAGAAATTAATTTTCTCCCGGTTCGGGAGTCTGGAAGTCTGAAATCAAAGAGTCAGCATGGTTGTTTCCTTCTGAGGGCTCTGAGGGCCTCTCGCCCAGCTTCTGGCAGCGGGCTGGCAACCTTTGCTATTCCGTGGCTTGGAGAAGCATCACCGGGCATTCTTCCTGTGCCCCTGTCCGTCCAGATCTCCCCTTCCATTAAGAACACCAGTCACGGTAGGATTGGGGGGAGGGGCCGCCCCCCCACCCCGGCATGACCTCATCTTAACTCCTTGCATCTGAAAGGAGCTTACTTCCAAATAAGGTCGCATCCAGAGGCCCCGTCTGACACCACTTCTGTCCCTCAGTTGGGCCTGACCCCCCCCCCCCACCTCTCTTCCTTTTATTCCCTGCAGCTCTCCAGCCTCAGGGCCTTAGCACACCAGGTTCCCTCTGCTCCAGGCTCAGCCCCCACCCACGGCAGGCCCCGCCCCCCCCCGCTCCCCCCTCCCCCTCCCCCTCCCCCTCCCCCACCAGGTAGTGATTCCTGCGCTTCCATGGTTCCCACAAAGAGCACGGAGACTGTGCGTCTTCCTCCCCCGTGCCTTCAGGCCAGCCTGCCAGCGGTGTCACTGAGAACATCACCAGGGCCCGCCAGTGACACGGCGTTGGCAGGACTGCGACCTCGCACTACTCTGGGAAATGCCCCTCACACCCCAGCCTGGGGATCTTGCCACCTTTAGAGTATTTCCTTCTGTGTTTAGAGTCCTGTGGAGCCCAGCTGTCACCTCCCCATGGGACAGTGACCTCCATCTTCCCCACCCCTTGTAGGCAAGGACACCTGCAGCCTTGGGCCCTCGGCTCCCCCTACTCCAGGCCCTGCAGACTCCCAGATCCTCACCACCGATGCCGATGCCGATGCCGATGCATGAAGTCCGGGTCCAGAGCCTGATGGCCATGGGCTGTTGCCTGGCAACCGCCTCTGAGAGAGAAGTTGAAGGTAAGGCCCTGACTCTGAGCAACTTGACCGCCTGGAGAGGAGGAATCAGGCAGGGAGGGCCATCACCACTCTTTCCTTCCTGCTCAGACTCACAACCCCAGGTCTCTCCTCACCCTGTGGCCCCCGCTTTTCCAATAACCCACAGATTCCAGGCCCAAACCCCTACACAAGCTCCTTCCAGCACCCCCCCCCCGCCCGGGCCCTCCCCACATTTATTCAGGGTCCCTTCGTGGCACAAATGCAAAGGAGGCTAGAGTCCCGGTGTGAAAATTGCCCCCCTGCAGCTTGGGAAATGGAATCTCCCTATTCGTTCATTTATTGCAAGTATTCATATTTACGCGACCCCAGGAACACAGCCCATGCCCAGAGAGACACGGCTGGTGTGGCACACACACACGCACACACACACACACACACAGACACCCATCCATGCACACCAGTCTAGACGCACAGCACCTGGCAGAGGAATTGGCCCAGGTCACGGCTCTTGTCGGGGGTCACTGTCTTTATTGACAAGAGCTAGGGGCAGGAGCCGCACAGGATTTCCCTAAAGGGCCTTCCAGCTGCCCTTGGAGAACAGGTGCACCTGTCCCAGGGCTCAGGAAGGCGGGGCCGGCCAGGGGATGCCGAGATGCCAGGGCCCTTCTTCCCTCAGACCCCCAGATCCTCATCAGGGGAATCCCAGACGGGAGGCCGGGCCTCCAGCGCCAACACGCGTACGAAGTCTGTTTCGGTGACCTGAGGGGGCCGCGTTCCCCAAGCCCTACCTGTCTTTGGCCTCTGACTCTCCGGAGCCTTCTTCCTGTCTTGGGCCCCGCAGTATTCTTACCTCCGAGAGCCAGAGCCAGAGAGGCCGCTGGCGGAAGGAGCAGGTGTCGGCCAAGCCTGGCATGGCATGGGGGTCGCTTCCACTTTATAACATGACGCGCCCACCCCCACCCCCACCCATCACGCTGTGCTTGGCGGCTTGCCCAGCATGACTCATTTTCTTCCCCAGATCTGAGCAGGTAGGCAAGCCGGGACAACCTCCATTTTATGCTGGAGACACTGAGGCCCAGAAAGGTCAAGGCTAGGCAGGATCCTGAGGTGGGTTGGAGACCTAGGTCTCCCCACATTGTGGTTTCGCATACTTTCCCTGAGGAGCCCCCTGCCCTCCGCGGGAGGCGGGGGAGGGAGGATTGAGGGATTTAGCCTGAGTACCACCCTCCCCAGGGCCAGCCTCACTGTGGCTCTAAACCGTTATATCCGGAAGAGAGTCCTTGCATGGCGGCCCCTCCCTGTGGTCCCTGTCCAGGCCCCGCTGGCTTGTCTTCCCTGGGCCTCCTCAAACTGTAGCCCCAGAGAATGAGGGGCTTCCATCAACACACGGCCCCTCCTAACCAGCACAGACAGGCCCTCTGGGCAGCCAGCGCTGTGCCTTCCAGACCATTTGCTTTCCCATCCTCACTGCATCGTTTTCTTGAGATTGATCAGGCCGGGCATCCACAGCCTGCCTTCAGGGACGCTGCACCTGAGCCCGGCCCAGAGGGGCCAAGTATCGCTCCAAGGTCACGGAGCAGATATGTCCTCCACCCACCTCCTCCTCCTTCCCTCCCTTCTCTCTCCTCCTCTCCCTCCTTCTCTCCACCACCCTGTTGAGACGCTGCGCTTCCCTGCCAGTCTGCCTGGCCCGGATCCTGCCTTGGTCTCCACGAGGGGAGGAACGCCAGGGGGTAGCTGCTAAGGGGAGGCTCCTGGAGCCCGCAGACGCCCAGAGACACCCCCACTCCAGCCACGGGACGCAGAGTGAGCCGCTTTGGGCATAGGTCAGCTGCCCTCAACGGGAGCTGAGCCAGGCTTTAGGTGGCCTAAATGTATGCAGTGTGGGGTCCCTCTTTATGAAAAAGAATACGAAATTACAAGTACAAAATAAGATACAGGGCCTTGGAAGGGCCCAAGCGGTAAGGGGCCCTGAAGCTGAACTGCCTGACTGTCCTGCAAAATCCCGGACAATTCTCCTGTCCAGGAGCACGGGAGCCCCAGCGCTGGCCGCCCAGGCCGAGAGGGCCTGGAGGTTCCTGGGTTGTTCAGCAAGGGAGGCCTGAGGCCCAGAGAGAAGAGCCCGCCCAGGCCTTGCAGCAAGTGGGGGAGAGCTGATGTGGGGCCTGAGCAGTGTGTACCCCTCCCTGCACTGGGTAAGACTTTCTTCTATTTGGGGTCCCAGGCCCTCTCCTGGGAGCCTGACTCTGAGCCCCGGGCGATCCAGACCTCGGTCCGTCCCTCCGAGGGCCAAGATCCGGGCCCATCTGCCAGGATGCTCTGTCTTTGAGGGGGAAGGCCGATGCGCAGCTCTCTGGGCCCCACTCAGGCAGGTCGGCCTGCGGCAATGCCCCTCCAGACTTCTCGTCCAGCAGAGCCGGGCTAGGCTCAGTCCTCCCATCCCTGAGTCACAGAAGAGAACACCAGGTGCAGGGAAGGAAAGTGACCTACGCGAGGGTCACACCGCGAGTCTCAGCAGCCACAGGATGGGAGCCCAGGCCTCCACACATCCCGTCACGGGGCCCCGGGCACCGTGGGTGGCCCGCCCGAGGCGTCCCCACAGCTTCGGCCCCGTGCTTGGACCACGCTGGCCTCCCCGCGGGCCCCTACAGACAGCTGGCGTGCAGTGCGCCCGGCTTGCCCCCGGCTGTGGGCTCTCGGGGCAGGAACTGCCTCTGCTTGCTGGCCGTGCCGCTGGGCGGCCGCTCCTGCCCGCCGGTGCCGGGCCGTGCGATGAGGCTGACCTGGCCGTTCATCTCCTTCCCCTGCCCCTGCCCCCCTGCTGCCTCCTCGCCGTCCTCCTCCCCCTCGTCCTCCCCGGTCTTCTCCGGAGGCCCGGCAGAAGGCTCCTGACTGCGCACGCGGCGGGAAGGCCGCAGCAGGACCCTGCGGAAGCCCTGCTTGAAGCGGTAGGAGAGGAAGCCGTAGAGGATGGGGTTGGCACAGCTGTTGGCATAGGGCAGCGCCACCACCAGGAAATAGAGGCCGAAGAAGGCGGGCTCCTCGGGCAGCGGGCGCACCACGTTGACGATGTTGAGCACGTAGAAGGGCATCCAGCAGAGGACGAAGAGCGCCACGACGGCCACCACCATGCGCGTGACCCTGCGCTCCGAGTGCCGCCGCCGCTGGCACGAGGGCGCCCGCACCCGCCGCCCGGCCGAGCGCACCTTGACCACGATGAGCAGGTAGCAGAGGCAGATGACCAGCAGCGGCCCGAAGAAGCCGAGCGCTGCCGTGTAGATGATGAAGCCCGCGCGCCAGGCGGCCGCCGGCTCGGGCCACTGCATGTGGCAGGTGCTCATGCCGTGGGGCACACCCGAGAAGACCACCACGGGCAGCACCACCACGGCCGCGGCCACCCAGACGGCCACGCTCACCGTGCGGGCCACGGGCGCCGTGCGCCAGCGGGCGGAGCAGGCGGGCCGGGCCACCGCGAGGTAGCGATCCACACTCATGACCGTGAGGCAGAAGATGCTGGTGAACTGGTTGATGGCGTCCACGGCCATGACCAGGCGGCACATGAGGGAGCCGAAGGGCCAGTAGGACAGGGCGTTCTGGGCCGCCAGGAAGGGCAGCCCCAGCATGAAGAGCTCGTCGGCCAGCGCCAGGTTGAGGATGTAGACGTTGGTGACCGACGGGCTGGCCGTGTGCCGCAGGACCACGTAGATGACCAGCGAGTTGCCCAGCAGGCCCACCACACACACCACCAGGTAGACCAGAGGGATCAGAACACCGCTGACGGCCAGCCCCGCCACGCTGGGGGCCGCGGACGCGTTCCCCAGGGCGACATCCGGGGGCCAGGCCGAGGAGGCGTTCCCAGGCTCCAAGGCGGTGGGGGCCGACGAAGGAAAACCAGGGGTGTCCATGGCCGAAGAGGAGGGGGGGGTGGCGGCGGTCAGCGGGCAGCTACTGGCCTGGAGGGGGAAGGACACGGCCGGGTCACGGTGGGCGATGGCGGTCCCTCCACCGCCCCTCCCCCCGTCACTCCGAACTTGGAGACGCCGAGAGCGCCCGCCCGGCCAGAGCCGGACAGGCCCCAGCCATTTTACTCTGCACGGGCCGCCAAAGCATCCCCGCCTGTCAGACGAGGACACTGAGTCTCAGAGAGGTGACGTCTGTCACATGGCCAGGGTGTGGCGGGGGACGCGGGCTTGCCTGGCTGTAAAGGGCGGGGGCCTGCGCTGGCCTGTGCCTCGCAGGGTCCCCTTCCCCTTGGCACCCGTGCCCCTGTGGGTCCTCCACAGGTGTCTAACGGAGGAGTGAACGGATCAGTCCACTGGCCCATGACCACACAGGCCCTTCCTTCTAAACCAGAGTTTATCAGCCGTCTTTGACACCGGCCCATTTTACATTGTGACTCAGCGAGGTCATACTGTTTCGGAAAGCAATACTTGCCCTTTCTGCACAGGATGCCTCGGCTGGCAGAAGCCCAAGCCCGAGGGCATCACCCCCTGCGATAGACCGAACGTGTCCCCCTCTCCCAAATTCACGTGTTGAAACCCTCACCCCCCCAGTAACGGTCTTAGGAGGCGTGGCCTTTGGGGCGTGATTAGGTCTTCGGGGTGGAGCCCTCATGAATGGGGTCTGGGCCAGAAATGACCCCAGAGAGCCCCTCACTCCTTCTGCCCTGTGAGGACACGGCAAGGAGAGGACTAACCACGAACCAGGAAGCGGGTGTCGCCAGACACAGAATCTGCCAGCACCTTGATCTTGCTTTTCCAGCCTCCAGAACTGAGAGAAGGAAATGTGGTTCGTAAGCCCGTGGTAGTCTGTTATAGCAGCCAGAACGGACCGAGACAGCCACCCACAGGTCTCAGCCCTCACATTGGAAAAACAGTGCTGGGGGGGGGGGAGCGCCTGGGTGGCTCCGTCGGTTGAGCGTCCGACATTCGGCTCAGGTCATGATCTCGCGGTTCGTGAGTTCAAGCCCCGCGTCGGGCTCTGTGCCGGCAGCTCGGAGCCTGGAGCCTGCTTCGGATTCTGTGCCTCCTTCTCTCTCTCTGCCCTTCTCTCTCTCTCCCTCTCTCTCTCCAAAATAAATAAACATTAAACAAAATGAAAAAAAAAAAAAAACGGTGCTGCGTATCCCGGGTCTTTAACCTTGAACCTGGGTCTCTCTATGAACTTCAGAGGATCCGTGAGCCCCCCAAAACTCTGGCGAAAGTTCATGCGTCTCTATGTCTTGTCTGGGCAGAGCCCAGAGCTTGTATCAGATTCCTCAGATTCTGAATGGAGTTAGGAACCACAGGCAGAGTGATGTCCCCTGTCCTGGAACTGGAGTGCTCAGCCCGCCCCCCCCAAGCCTAGCCCGTCCCGCTGCGCTCCCACAGAGGCCCTGCCTGGGATGGCCAGCTGTGAACCTGGACGGGGCGGGGGGGGGTGGTGGGCGTGTGGGGCCCCTTCTCCCCCCACAGTGAGAAATTCACACCGGAAAGGAGGTACAAGGACAGCCACACCTCTCTGCACCGGTGGGGCAGGCTTCCCAGGGAAGAGAAGGTTCCAGACGGGTCCTGAAGCATGAATGAGAGTCTGCCCAGCGACACGGTGGGCACCACGCAGCATGCCCGTTCACTAAGGTTAGTACCTTTCTTATCGTGCCTCCCGTGTGTTGCAAGGAGCTAGACTCTTCCCGGCTTCCCCGCTAGACCGACTCTCCCTAAGTGTGGAGACCCTCTCACTCCGCTTTGAAGCGTCTCCTCGTCCCTCATACAGCACAGGCTCTGCATCGGTGCTGGAGGCATCGGATGAATCAGAGGAACCCGGAGTGGACAATTCTTAATGCAAAGGGGGTGGGAATTACCAACAGTGGAAATTCAAGACCCGCTAGGAAAGGCCGCCCACCTCGGAACTTGCTAGCCTACCTCTGGCTCTCAGGAGGCCCAGGTGGAGGCCAAGGCTCCCCACCTCTTCTTCCTAATGACCTCCCCCCACCATCCCTTGGCTCCTGCCTGTCCCTACAGAAAACCCTGAGAGAGAAGGAAAGCCTCTGATATCCCCCTTCTGACCCAACACTGTCAGTGGAACCTGCCACCTGCATTGCCCTATCTGGACACTATTTTTAAGATGCAAAGCTTCTGGGGGCGCCTGGGTGGCTCAGTCGGTTGAGCGTCCGACTTCGGCTCCGGCCATGATCTGGCGATTCGTGAATTCGAACCCTGCGTCGGGCTCTGTGCGGACGGCTAGGAGCCTGGAGCCTGCTTCTGGCTCTGTGTCTCCCTCTCTCTCTGCCCTTCTCCCACTCGCACTCTGTCTCTCTCTCTTTCTCAAAAATAAATAAACATTAAAAAAAAAAAAAAAAGATGCAAAGCTTCTGGAAAAGGGAAGCACCCTAACTAGGAACAAACGTCTCGGTTTCTAAAGTCTCTCTGAACACCAGGTCGGGCACTGCCTAGAATAGCAAAGAACCCCTTGACCTTGGTTGCTCCTGATGATGCCCCAGGCTGGTTGGGCTCAGAGCACCCCTCCCTGCTCCTCCAACCCCAGGGGGTGCCCTATCATCACCCCGGGACCCCATCAGCTCTCCTGACTCTGGGACGGCGGCATTAAGGGAGGGGCTATCTGGACACTGGGTTCATAGGATCCTAACAGCGCTTCTGGCTCCTTGTCCCTGACCCCAGCTGCCAGGTTCCAGGCGAAGCTAGTGAAATGCAGCATCCTAGGGATCTGATGGGGGAAGGACGAGTGTTGTCCCCACCATTGGACACACTAGCCCCGGTCACACAGCTAAGAAGGGGCAGACCTGGGAGGACCCTTAAGATCATCCTCCCCCCCCACCCCCAACACACACACGCACGTGTGTCCATTTCACAGGCTGGCAGACTGAGGCTGGGCCTTGGGGAGGCACCCAGCCTGCATCCCACTCTCCCACCAACCTATTTAGAGCTTCCCTTGCTGTTCTTCGGGCTCTTGAACTCTTAGGATCGTGGGCGCAAACCCCTGGAATCGTAAGATCCTAAAACCAGAATTTTAGATTCTTAGGCCTGAGTTGTAGAGTCATAGATTTTTAGATTCCGCGTCCTTGAGTCCGAATGTCAGAATTCCTGAATGCCAGAATCGGCCCTTGTTCAACCTGGAAACGTGGAATCTGAGACCTTGGAGTTCTGGCTTCCTCAGCCCCGGTCCATCAGTCACCCATCCATCCACCTTGCCGCCCTGCGCACATTCTCTTTGCAGCATCCCCATGGGGCAGCCAATCACAGCCCGGGGCTGCAGGAGGCAGGAAAGCGCCAGGCTCCTGAGACAGCCTGGGAGCTGGGCAAACCTAATTTCCAGGCTGCAGGGACAGATGCCCCCGGGGAAGCCTGGAGGTGAGCCCTGAGGACATCCCCCTCCCACCTCCTTCTCAGGCGCGCGCGCGCGCACACACACACACACACACACGCACACACGGGCGCGCGCGGCCGGCCAGGCCCTGTCTTTGTACCCCGGGGGTGCAATAGCCCCTCCCAGAGCCCCTGCCCTCCCTGGAAGACTCCCTGCCTCCACCCCCCATCTGGGCCCATCTTCCCTGTCAGAGTTTAAGAGGCTGGGTGCCAGGAGCAGGAAAATTACAGCTTTCTGCCCCTACAATTTAGGTGCCTCCTTTTCTTTAAGGAGCTGGGATCCTGTGCATGATCTGGTTCATCCTCAGGGAGGAGGGACTTTTCCTCCCTGTCTGGTTTATCTTTGGCACAAGCTCGCCTGAAAGCCGGGGGCGGACTCCTCACAGGACTGCTCTGGGAGGGCGGGGACAGAGGCCCAGAGAGGGCAAGGGGCTGCTCCGAGCCACACAGCAATTCAGGAGAGCCCCTCAGAGATGCCAGATACCCCCATCACCTTCCATTCGTCTGCCCCCATCCGCTTACCCGCAGGCTCTGGGTCGCAGGGACCTTGAGTCATTTGTTTCTTCAGCCCCAGCCCCTGACACAGCACCGAGCCCTGGGAAACGTGAACAGACCGAGCAGTTGAGCAGCCAGAGCTCCGAGCAAAGTGGGGGCATTGCTCCTGGGCACAGACCCACATCGTGAAATCCTCACCAAGCCCAGGAGGGAGGATTTTTAAAGGGGAGCACGTTGAGGCTCAGAGAAGGTCAGTAATTTGCACAAGTTCGCCTAGCTGGTGAGCGGAAGACGGGAATTAAAACCCAGTTTGGTCTACTCCTGAATCACCAGTGCGTTCTGGCCCTGCTGGCTTCCCTGAAGGCCCCAAGCTGAGAGGAACCAAGAGCCAGGACGGCCTTGAATGCCGCAGGCTGATGCCCTTGGCCGACTGCCTTCTGCCTGCCCTCTGCAACACTGGGCCTTCCCCCAAAAGACCCGGACTGTGCTGATCACTGCCGACTCACTCACTCATCCCATTCCGGGCCTGGGGCCCGACCCCCAGGAACACGGCCCGCAGGCCCCGGGTTGGGGGCTTGGTCTCTGCCACAGAATGATGGCACCAGGCTACTGTGTGAACTTGGGCAGGTCACTGCCTAGCTCCGGGCCTCAGTTTCCTCCCGTTCAAGTGAAGACAGGTAGACGTACCTCCCGGGCTTGTTGTAAAGATTAAATGGGAGCGTGCCGTGAGCACAGCGCCCGGCGTGGAGGGGGAGCTCAGAGAAGCTGGCACGTGAGCCAAGGAGGCCAACCGACATGATGCATCTGCTTTCTTCCAGCTCTGACACTCTGCTGTTGTGCGATCCCAGTATTCTAGAACCATGGCACGAGAGTCCGAGATTAACCTGCCCCCACCCTCTGCAGCCCACCAGGAGGGCACAGGAAGGCCTCCTTCCTCCCCGGGCCTTCCCACCGTCTCCCAGCCCCCAGCCCCCAGCCTCTCAAGTTCACCCTGGGCAGAGGGTGGGCCCCGGCACCCCACCCTCTGGGACCCCACCCATGCCCCAGCCTCCTTACCTGCCCATGGGGTGAGGGCTCCCCTGCTTGCCGCCAGGCTGGTTATCATCCTGCTGCCCCCCTCCCTGCCCAGTCCCCAAGCTCCCAGAGCACCCTTAGCTGGGGTCCCCACGCGGTGCCCACTTCTACAGGGCTTACGGCCCGATCCCCCTCCTAGGCCCGCGGCGGCCACAGCTGCCCACAGAGCCTCTCCCATCTGGTCTGCAGCCCTGACTTCCCACGGGTGCCTTGTGCGTCACCCCCCCATCTCCAGGACACGTCCTGGAGGAGGGGGCGGGTAGGGGCACAGAGGGGGTTCTGCGGGCAGGAGCGCAGGGTGGGGGTGGACGGAGAAGCAAAGGGGAGCAGGGACTGTGGGAAGCCAATAGGAATAGAGGGGAAAGGGGGGTCGGTCGGAGGTGGAGAGAGAGGGAGAGGGAGAAGACAGTGAGTGGGTGGAAAGCCAGAATGAGGGAGAGTGATGTGAAATGCGTGGCAGGGAGGAGAGAAGGGGCGAGAGGAGATGTGGAGAGAGGCAGGGATGGAGAGCAAGGAAGGAGGAAGGAGAAGGAGGGGGTGGCAGGCAGAGTGACAGAGAAGGATTGTGCCACAGATGGTGACACGGAGAGCCGGGGAAGGAGGGGGCAGGAGTGGGGGGTGCGGGAGGGGCCGGAGAGCAGGTGCAGGAGAGGGGAGGGGCGGCAGGTTAGGAGAGGAGGCTGGGGCGGCGGTGGGGGGGGGGGCACAGACCCTGTTACCGGGGAGATTTGGCCACCCACGCTGGCCTTGGCTCCCGCAGAGGGGAGGAGAGAGGAGCATGGTGCCCAGGGGAGCTGGACGTCCCCCAGGCCACTGTGGCACATGTTCCCCCGGGGACGACAGCTGGTTCCCGATCCCAGGCAGGTGAGGGGTTGGGCAGTGCTGCGAGGGCGGGCAGCGCGAGGGAGCACTGCGGTGGGAGTCCACAGTCCTGGCCACCGGCTGGACACCAGCCAGAGGAAAGCCAGGTGGGGGCAGCCGTCCTGAGACTGACTGAGTCCGGAGGGCCCAGGGCAGGCTGACAGGGTTAAAGAATACATATTTCAGGCTTTGGGGGGGAAGGGGTCGAGGGCAAAATCAAAGCTATTATACAGGAGAAAACAAATGCCCACGCCGGCTTCTGGAGCCCCCGGCCCCCTGATGCTGTCCTTGCACTTGCCGTGGGTCCTGGGCAAGCCCCTCCTTCCAGCCTCAGCCTCTCGTCTGTCTGGCCAAGTTCCTGAGGAGTAGATGGGCTCTAGGAAGCTCCCGGAGGTGAGGAAGGGGTCTCCCTGCCCTGCTCGGGGCCCTCGCCTGGCTTCTCATCACCCCCAGAATTAAGCCCACCCTCCGGAGCCCTCCAGACTTTGCACCGCCCTAGTCTTTCCTCCCCCTGCCTCCCCCCTCCGGCTCTTCCTCTGCCGATTTCCTGCCTGCCTGTGCTCCAGACACACCCAATCTCATTCATTCATTCATTCATTCACTCATTCATTGGCTCTGACCAGCGAGCTCAGAAGGCCTCTGTGAGACAGTGAGAGGGATACAGCACCATCTAGGAAAGAAGCCTCCAGTGGGGAGCAGGGCCCTGCCGGGGTGCTCAGGTGGAGACAAGCTTGTGTGTTTGGGTGACCAGGAGGAGAGCAGGGTGGCTGGAGAGGAGGGAGGCAGGGGGAGGCCTCCGAGGCCAGACCACGCAGGGCCTCGGCTCAGTCTGGGTGGCTTGGGGGCTTCACAGGTGGGAGCAGAGGAGTCTCTTGACCTAATTCATGTTCTTCAAAGGCTCATCAGTCAGGCACCGGTGACGGCGCTGGTTTTCTTCAGGGCCTTTGCACAGGCTGTGCCCGCACCCCACCCGTACGTGTGAGACGAAGTCCTCCCGGAGCCTTCCCTGGCCTGGATCGGCGAGGCCTCTCCTCTAGGCTTCCCGGAGACCCCAGCCTCACCGTGTCCCCAGGCCTGGAAGCGCCTAGCACGCAGTAAGTGTTTGCCACATGTTTACCGAAGACAAGAAGATAGATGGAGGGCGAGCGGGCGGCGGGGGTGGGGGTGGAGGATGGGAGACTATAATATGCTGGAGGCCGAGTGGTGGTGACGGGTCCCGGGCGCCAGGCTGCGGGCAGGGGTGGCCCCAGTGGGACACCGAGGGGCCTTCCCCGAGCAGAAGTGACCCAGGGATCCCGGACCAGCCTCTCCTTCTGCGGGGAGGGCAGGGCAGAGAGAGGAAGTGCAACTCCACACCCGCGAGCTCTGGGAAGCTAGGGATGTTGTGTCGGAGCCGTGGGGCGGCCCCACCTTGCCTGGCACGGAGGTCCTGGGACATGAGAGCCTCTAGCCTCAGGCCCCCATCTGGTCCCTCGGTGCTGTCATGCCCGCCTGGAATCCTGGCGGGGCTGCCCCGAGCGCCTGCCGAAAGAGGACAATGCTATGGGTCCCCCATCAGACCCTGACCTCCTCAGAACCAGGGCCGTGTCTCCACCCTCAGACTAGAGGGCTCCCTGAGACCAGGGGCTGTGCCTCTACCATCAGACCGGTGGTTTTCCAGAGAGGCTGGGGCCCAGGCTCCTCCCATTCCTGGCAGCCAGGAGCGTGCTGTCCCCTCCTTCCTCTCCCCCACAATGCCAACGCCAGAGCTGACCACAGTGTAGGGTGGAGGCCTCGGCTACTGACGCTGAGGTCCGTCCTCCAAACAAGATGAAGTGAGCCAAAATACCTCCCCCGCCTGGCCCCTGGGGCTGTCACGAGAGTGTGGACACCTATAAAGTGGCTCATCAGCCCTGCTGTTTGCTGCTGGGGTTGAATCTCAGCTTCTGTACTCACCGGCTGTGTGACCTCGGATACATGACTTAGCCTCTCTGAGCCTCAGCCCCTCATCTTCAACACCTGCCGCGCTGGGTTGCCGCGACGATAGAATGCGTCAATCCCTGTACACATCCGCGGGTCCCAGGGACACCGAGAAGCTACACGTAGCGTGAGCCTCCCCTGTCCTCATCTGCGGCAGGGGCAGATGGGCCGGCAGCCTGGCTCTCTTTCTGCAGCGCTGAGGCCTTCAGTCTGAACCCCGTGCGGGCCCCAAGCCCTTTGCACAGGCTGTTCCCTGTCGCTCTCTTAATCCTTCAGCAGGTTGGGGTACCAGCCACCCTGAAGCCTTCCCATCTCTGACGCTCCCTCTTCTGGCTTCTCTTTTATCCATCAGGCAATTATTTTATATTTGCTCTTTTTTTTTTTTTTTTTTACCAAAGCACTGCTTGCCGGTAAATTTTACAAACCAAAGTGATGAAAAGGACTTATAACAGCAGAAAACGGCAGTTCTCCCACAGCCCTGCCCCCACCCTTATGCCAGAGGCAATTTCTAGCTCTTTCTCCTTGTATTTGCCTCGTCTTGCTAATTATCGGGTTTCTTTCTCCATCTTTTGAGCCTCCAGTCTGACCCATTATCTACTGACTTCCTACTATGCTACGTGAGGATTCTAGATTTCTTACACACTCTGGCCCCTTCTCTCCACCCTCTCCACCGAACGGCGTTTTCGGTTAAGTGCACGTTCAGTGTTTTCACTAGGAATGTACCGTACATGTTATTTCCTGCCCAGTCTGGAGTTCATAACTGCTTCATTTTTTTTTTATTTGCTTGTTTTTAGTTTTTTTAATATCTCAGTTTTCTAGGACTCCGTATTTGCATAAGCTGCGACCTACAGCTCAGGAAAAACCTCACAGGGGAATGTGAGCCCGGTCAGGATTTCTGTGTGGAGACGTCTCAACTCTGCCCATCTGTCCTGGCTGCCCTCTGTGCCTGAGCGTGGCTACCACCCTGAGACGCTCTCTTCGCTGCTCTCTCAGCGATCCCTTTCAGCTTTTTCCCTGTTAGGTCCTGTTTCTTGAATCTTCCTCCATAATGGTTTACTCCCTTATTTTGCCAGTGCGAAACCTCTACTAACTCCCTGAGCCGGTGTGCACGTGTGAAAATAGTTTATTCTCCTCTTGTGCGCATGGATAGCCTGGCTGGGTATAGAATTCTAGGTTGAGAATTACTTTGACTCAGTGGTGGAAGGCATCTGTCCATGTCTCTAGCTCCCAGTACTGTTCTTATTCTCAATCAATTGTGGGTAACCTTAGGTCATTTTTTTTCTTTATAACGGAAGCTTCTAGGATGTTTGCTTTATCCCTAAATTTCAGAGATTTCCTAATGCGTGGGTCATGCCACCCACCCTACCCCAACAACAAGTGTTTGGGGCATTTAGCGCACTGTGTTAACCTAAAGATTTGTGTTCTTCAGTTCTGGGTAAGATTTCTCTATTATTTTCTTTTGGAACTCCTGTTATTTGACTATTGGCCTCCTGGATTAACCCTGTAATTTTCTTGTTGTTTACTTTTACCATCTTATTCTACCTTCTGAGAGTTGTTTCTATTATTGTTGTTGTTCCCTCTCTTTTTTCTTCCAAACATTTTTTTTAAAAACTATTTTATTTTATTTTTTTAAGTTTATTTATTTTGAGAGACACAGTGATAGCACGAGTGGGGGAGGGACAGAGAGAGAGGGAGAGAGAAGGAGAGAGAGAACCCCAAGCCGGCTCTGAGCTGCCAGCGCAGAGCCCCATGTGGGGCTCAAACCCACAAAACCTTGAGATCAGGACCTGAGTCAAAACCAAAAGCTGGACACTAAGCCACCCAGACACCGCCTAAAAAATGTATTTTTAAAGTTTATTTATTTATTTTGAGAAAGAGAGAGAGAGAGAGAGAACACAGGAGGGGCAGAGAGAGAGGGAGAGAGAGAGAATCTCAAGCAGGCTCCACACTGTCAGTGTAGATCCCGATGCAGGGCTTGAACAAATGAACTGTGAGATCACGACCTGAGCTGAAACCAAGAGTCGGACACTTAACTGACTGGGCCACCCAAGTGCCCCGTACGTTTTTAAAATTTTAATAAACATAGTATTTTTCATTTCTAAGAGCTCCTCTCGGTTTTCTGATTGTTCCTTTATTATGGTATTCTGGTTTTGTTTATGGCTATGCTATGTTTCCTTCTCTCTCCAAGGATAGCCGTGGTAGTTTCTTCAAAGTTTTCTTCTGATCGCTGCCTTGTCTCTATTTCTTGCTAATTCTTTTCTCTGTTTGATTGAGTTTTCTTCAGTCGTCCATTCATCTTCTGTTACCCATTCATTTTTCGGAATGAAGCCTTAACACTCAGATTGGCAGCTCCATGTAGGAGGACAGGGCTTGCGAGGCAATGAACATCGCTATAGGGACAGCTGGCTCTTTCGTCAAGCATACCTAGATGGGACCAGAGGTCAGCACCTGTGAGACTTCTCTCTGGGGTGGTCAGATCCTATCCACCGACTCCTATCTGTATGCCTGGGTGCCAGCATTCCTGAACTAAGCCAGGGAGAGGAGGCGGGCTAGGGTCACCCTGTTCGGTATTCCGACTTCCACTGAATCCTCCTGTATCAGTCAGCTACTGCTGTGTAACAAACAACCACACACATGGCTTTGGTGCACGAGAATAAGCATGTATTGTACCTCACACCTTCAGGTCAGCTGGAGTGGGTTAATCTAGGCAGGTCGGCTCTGAGCTGCAGGCACCTGGGTACCTCTGCCGTCCCATTCTTGGAACCACTGGGCTTACCAAGGCATGTTCTTTTGTCAGCACAAGAGAGCATGTCCAAGGGTGCAAGCACATCGAGTCTCTCCTTACGATGCATATGCTAACATCCCACTGGCAAAAGGCAAGGCCGAAGGCCAAAGCTAGTCAGTGGAGCAGGGAGGGGAAGTGTGCTCTTACCCTGGAGGGGGGCGTGGAGGGAGTAATCACCCGCCAGGCATAATCAGACCTACTGCACCTCAAACAATCAGTCTGGGGGCTCACCCCCGCCTGCCCTGTAGCTGGTGTCCTTGGGTCCAGAAATGTCTGGTTGGATTTTCCTGCCCAGGCTAGGGAGGGATGGTTGCCTGGCTGCATCGTGCAGGGTGGGGGGGGGGGGGGGGGGGGCTCTGGGGGTCTAATTGCCCCTTAAACAAACTTCTAAATAACCCGCCAGTTTTCAGCCTCCCGCCTGGCCATCTGCGGTGGCTGAATCCCCCACTTGGAAGCTGCCCTGGGATTCTGCAAGGCCGGGTGGGTTGCGTCTCTTCCACCTGCAAATCCTCCCCCCACCCCCCACCCCCGCCGCCCCTCCCGCAGCACAGCAGGCGCTTGGGTTTGCCTTCCCCGGGCCTCTGTTAAATCATTTACCACCCCTCCATCTGCTCTCCGTACTTGTGTGCTGGGCGCTGGCTGGTCTGGGTTCACAGGTGTCTCCTGGTTTCCTTGAAGATGAGAGTTTGTGTTTCTGTTTCGTGTTCCCCGTATCGTCGTCGTCGTGGTGGCTGCTTTTCAGCAAGGGGGAGGGGCCAGAAGCAGCTGTGGCCCAGCACCCCGAGACAAGACCCTCCTCTTTGCTCTGTTGCATACACTTCTGTGGTATGTGGATCGACCACACGGCAGGTGTTGAGTTGCTGGTCGGTCCGTCTCACCGGCCCCTGAGCCCCCTGGGGAGCGCGGGGCCGGGCGTCACCCTCGCGGCACCTCCAGCTCCCACGCAGCTTGGCATGGAGCCCCTGGCTCCATGAGAACGGAAGTGAACGAACTTCAAGTGACATGGATGACTGCTCATCGTTTCACCTAGCTTAGGGCCTTCAGAAGTCTTCTAGGACCATCCTAGATCTCCATCGCCCTCCCCAGAGCCTAGCCTGCCCTGCCTCTTACATCCCATGATGGAGTCAGAGGTCCCCAGAGGCGACTCTTTCTCTGGTTGCGGGTTGGGAGTGGGGGGCGGGGGGCGGGGGGTGTTAAGAGGGGAGGGCGGAGAAGTGAAACAGCAAAGGAAGAAACTTTCTCGGCCCCAGAAAAGTCGCCGTTTCGGCATACCACAGTATTATTTCCCATGATTTTACGAGGTGGCCGGACTCAGTGGGATGCTCGTCTGCTCCACGTGATTTCGGCCGGGGCCGCCGTCATCCGGGGACTCGACTGGGCTGGCACATCCAAGATGGCTGACGCGCACGACTGGCGCCTTGGCCGGGATGGCTGGGAGGCTGGGCTCAGCTGGGTCACTGGAAGGGCTGGGTCTCTCTCTCTCTCCAGTAAAGTCTATTCTTCTGTCTGCTTGTTCGTTTACATCAACAACACACACGTATCCAGCGTGGACTAGGTCCCAGACACCTGCTAGGGTCATGGTGAGCCATCCAAGCAGAGGGGCCATTGCCCGGGGCTCCCTGCGGACTCAGCTGTCCCCACTGGGCTTTGAGCAAGCTCTTGAGAGCAGGCCCACGCTTGACTCACCCTCGACCCCCGCGTTTGGCACACCGGCCCAATAAGCATTTGCTCAGTGATTGGGTGACTGAATGAATCAATCGATGGGCGAGCATTTCTTTAGGGCAATGGGCGTATATCGTGCCATCTGGGTCGCACAGACCCCCTGAGGCTTCGCTTTCCTATCTAAGGACCTATCTGGTCCTCTGCCACTTTGCACAGCGATACAGGAGGAAGAGCACAGCCCTGGGAGACCCAAGACCTCAGTCACAAACGCTGTCAGCTAACATCAACAGAGGCCTGCCCAGCAGGGGCGTAACCAATAGGTGGTTTCATTTTCCTTTTGTTCCCCTAGCAAGGCAGCCATTGGCACCGGTTCTGCGGCCACCCAAAGTTGTCAAGGATCCAGCCTCTTTGCGTGCCTCTGCTCCTCCACTCTCAGCCTGTCAGCTTGCAGCTGCGTGCTTGTGGTTTCATGTGTATAAGATGGCTGCTGCAGCTCCAGACATCTCATCATTATTCATCGGGGAAGAGGACAGGACAAAGGGCAGTGGCCGTTTGGGTTTTTTTTTTTTTTGGGGGGGGGGTTGCGGAAGAAAACACAAACTTCCCCAGAAGCCACCTCTCCAGCTGACTTACACCTGCCTTGCTGGCCAGAACTGTGCCCCCGTGGGACCCCAGCGGCAAAGCAGGCCGGGAGAACAAGTGTTTTGGTCTGGGGCGAGGGACCTCGCGGCTCTCCCCGAAAACTAGGTTTCTGTCAGCAGGAAGGATGCGAGCAGTGGGAGGAGATGGGAAAGGAGAGTGTCTGCCTAGTGAGTTGAGCTCCAGCCTGACTCCCGTGCCCTCCTGTGCCCCTGTTTCCTTCTCCGCAAAACCAAGCTGCTAACACCTACACTGGGCGGCCCGGAGGGGGATTAAATGAGATAATATCGGCTAGGTGAGAACGCACGGTGGTGAGAGAATTTATTTCCTGGCGTTGCTGTTGGCATAAAGCAAGGGCTGTGCCCACTGGGGCAGGCTCGGGGGAAGAGGCACGTAGCAGAGACCCCCCCACCCCCACCCCGCGCGCGCCCTTGGCATCTAGGGAAGTTAGAGGCGCAAAGGAAATTCTTCGAGGAAAGAGGACCAGACCAGGGTGTGCCAAAGGCTAAGACGAAAGAGAGGTCTTTGAGGAAATGAGAGTTCGGTCTGAGGCTGGAGGCCGGGTGTGGCCAGGCCTCCGGAGTCAAGGGAAGGGGTCCCAGATTTATCTGGAGGCCCCGGAAAAGCAGGGAGCAAATGAGGTTCGCTTCAGACTCTGGACGACTGGAGGGGGCGCCCCAGGGCTTCCAAACAACCAGCGTGTCCGATTATGGGGGGTGGTGGGTCTGTGTTCGCCACATGCTAGCGAAAGCAGGCGTGGGGTTTTCAGGGGGGTGGCTTGTTTCCGTGGTGAAGTCACCTTAAAAACAGAAAGGCCTTGTCTGAGCGGAGGCTGAGAGGCGCCATGGGGTTTCCCCGGCTAAACCCAGTTCCTTTCAAGGGGGTGGGGGTTCCTGGGAGGCCGGTGAGGTGGAGGGCCCTGCCCCTCCTAACATCAGGACTTATGGGGGCAGCTGGGGGGGGTGGGGGCGGGGGCGGTGAGCAGAGAATCGCAGAGAACAGAAACCCAAAGCATTTCGCGGGCTGGCAACCGGGGGGGACTTCTGTGCCGCGGGGGACGGGGTCTTAGACCTCTCTTTTTTTATTCCTGCCTTGTAGCTTCCATGTAGCTTCTCCAGAGTGTCAGCCCCCGAGGGCAGGAGCTCATGTGCAGCACTGGACCCCGCACCTGGAACAGAGGGAGAAGGAGCGCCATAAACATGCACTGGAGCGTGCATGAAGCTTGGACAGAGGAGAGCAACCATCCACGGGAGCGCAAAGGCTGGCACTTGTCAATTAGGAAACTAAGGTGGGAGCACAGTCCCCTCTCTCTCTTAAAGAAACTCGCTCTTGCTTCGTGCCTCCAGGGACGGGCATTGCTTCCTTACCCCGTGGGGACCCTTTCGGTGACCCGCAATAAGGGTGGTTGGGGAGTTCTGGCTGCTCGACACCCATAATCCCGAACTCCAGCAAGGTCTCAGTCCTCCTTGGGGAGATAACCCCTCCACCTTAAGTAGATAAGGTTCTTATCATCGGCTTGGAACCACCCCTCGCTCCAGCATGGGGTGTGGTCCAGGCCTGGCCAATCAGAGCTCAGCACCCTCCCCCCACCAAATACGATTGGTTGAATATGACCCGCAAGTAAGTAGGACCCGCAAGTCCATTCAGAGTAAACCTTAATTAGAACTTTGCCTGGGGCAGATACTTGTGGGTTGGGTTTTTTGTGTGTGTTTTTTTTGTTTTGTTTTGGGGTTTTTTGCCCAACTTGAACCCGGAAGAATGCTCTTGAGAGACACCTGCCAGAAAATGAACCAGACAGCAGGAGGCAGAGCAAAGAGGTACAGGAAAGCAAGCCCTGATGACATAATTTGAGCCTCCCCCTCCCTCCTTGATCAAGCTGCACCTGAAGACACGATCTTTCCAAATTTGAATCAGTAAATTTATTTTCTGCTTAAGCAGGTTGAATTAGGTTTTCCATTTGCAATAGCAAAAGTCCTGGCTGGCAGCGTCTGAAAGTTTTAAGACTCCTACGGGCAAATGTAGCTCAAGGTCCTGTGAGCGGTGGAGAAAGCCTCGAGGGGTGGCAGGAGTCCGCGGGACCCAGGGTTTTGACGGGCGGTTGCAGGTACCCGCCTACAGTCAGAGAATTTGGTTTATTTCATGTTGTCCCAAACAAGAGCGCTCAGACCAGAGGAGCAAACTTCTGAGACACTCACTTTGGCTCAGGAGAAGGAGAACTTTCAGACAAGCAAGACCACCAATATTGGAGTAGTAGCCGGCCTCAGGAGGGAGCGAGAGACCCGTCCTTGAAGGCATACTGGCGACAATCTGGCCCGAAATTTCCAGAGGGGATTCAGGCGTCGGGTGGGACTGGGGCAAAGGGGTAGACGCTGCCATTGTGTGGCAGCGGGCACGAACAGCACTAATGCAAAGGGGGCTCCCCTCTGGCCCCGGGGAGGGGGGAGGAGGGCAGGAGCAGCAGGGGTTGGGAACAGAGCCTGCGAATTCACACCCTTCCAGCCCCAGGGGCCCCCCAGCCCAGAGAAGCCCATCAACCAAGCTCTGCAGCCCTCTGCTAGGAAACACCACGGGCGGGGAGGGGACAGCGTGGCCAGCCGGGGTGCCATTGGGCTTTATGGGAGGGCCCTGGAGGTCAGAACCATCTGGCTGGGAGGGCTGGGTGCAACCTGGAAGGCAGACACGCAGGGGGTGAGAATCTGATGGCAAGCAGAACGGCCTGCTCCCTCGCCGCTTTCCCAGCTCAAGGCTCACGGCCGCCTCCTGGCTTTGGCTCCAGGTTGGCCCTCCCACCAGTCCCCCGCCACCCCCCCCCCCCCCCGCTTGCCCACCACACCAAGGCCTCTCCACCCTTCTAGTCCCACGTCTCCAGGCTGCCTCCAACCCACACTGGTCCCCCTTCTGCCCCCACTGGAGTCTCAGCTCAGTCTGCCCTGCCTCCACTCTTATGTGAGGTGCTGGCTCCTCCCCGCTCTCCTGGGGGGGGGGGGGCCGACGCATCTTCCCATCCCGGTCTCCATCCCTGGCCTCCAGCAGGGTCGGCAGGGTGGGAGCCTAGCGACACCCATGCCTTGGCTCTGGCACCTTCCTGCTGGGAACTGGGCTCCACTGAGCTGGACCGGCTCAGGCAAATAGGGAAACTGAGGCCACTGCGATGCTTGCCCTTCTGTCTTGGCCTAAATGCCATTCCCGGTGAAACGCAAGGCCACTGAGCAGTGGCTAGACAACCCCCCACCCCCACCCCGCCGCCCCCCAGCCGGAGCCTGCTGTGTGCAGGTGGAGGACGGGTCACGAAGCGGGGAAGGAGGCGCTCTTACCCTAAAGGATGCTGCAGGGGCGCTTCTGTGGCCGCGTGGGCTGGGGGCACAGGACGGCCCGGATCGCCTCATCGAAGACGGTTTTCAGGCCTCGCTGGGTGAGGGCTGAGCACTCCAGGTATTTGACCGAGTCTAGGGTGGGGTGGCAAGAGGGCAGGCCCAGGTCAGGGGCCGGCCCTGAGCAGAAACCTCTCCCAAGCCACACAACTGTGCCAGGCTGTGGGGGCCACCTGGGCTGTGCCACTCAGAGGAGAGTATCCACAACTCTGTGCCTCGGTTTCCCCATGTCTGAAATGGGGAGCCTGGTTTCCAAAAGAGAGGCTAAGACCCACAAGAGCAGGTCTGTATCTTCCTTAGACACGTAAGCCCTTAGGGAAGGCAGGCAGGAATTTTGACATATTCCTAAAGGAAACAAGGGCTCCAGCGACAGTGACTGAATCTCTCCACGTCTCAGTTTCTCCGAAAAACTAGCCGCACACCTGCCTCCACGCTTCCCCTCGGGAGGCCTGAGGTGCTCACAGCCCGGTCACCAGGACCTTCCAAGTGCCATCTGACCATTCCTTAACATCGTCCCATTTGACAGATTCGGAAACTGAGGCTCGTAGGTGGGAAATCATTTGTCCCAAGTCACATGCTGGGTGCTTCTCGTCCACCTTGGGGCGGCTGGGGACTGTCAGTGAGGGGAACGGGAGTAGAGAGTTTTCCCTCCCTGCTGAGGGGACCAGCCTTCTCCCACCTGACCGCTCAGGGCGGGAGCCCGGGGCACAGATGGTCAGGCCGAGCCCTTACTCCCAGGGGGCCGCGTTCATGCCCTTCTGGAAGGAACCTGCCTGAGTTCCCACTTCTGCTACAACACAAATCGTTTCCCTGAAGTAAGGAACCACAAAGCCCCTTCTTTGAGAGGGCTGGGGCTGACCTCAGGAACCAGAGGAAAGGCAGGGGCAGGAAGGGGAACTTTGTCCCCCTGGAGTCTGCCCTTCTAGGAGGAAGGAAGCAGACCAAGGCCGATAGGTGCCCCTGCCAAGCACTGAGCTGGGGGCTTCCAAAAACCCTGTGAAGAAATACTGTGATTCCCCACTTCCCAGATGAGGAAACAGGCCCAGAGAGGGGAAGCCTGGGCCCCAGAGACACACAGCTGGGGAGAGGAGAGCCAGGACCTCAAGAGGGACTGCCTCTGGAAGGAGGAAGCCCACAGATGCCCTGGGGTTGGGAAGAAAGAAAGGGCAGTGACAAGGAAACCGAGGTTCAGAGAGTGTGTCACTTGCACAAAGTCACATGCTGGCTGTGTCCCCTGTACTCGGGAGCATATTCCCAGCAGGGAGAGCACAGAGTGGTCCCAGGGCCTGGCTGGCAGAGGCCAGACTCCCTTGGTTCAGGTTCAGGTTCAGGTTCCGGAGTGTCATCATCTTATAACCCTTTTGTGCCTAGAAGGGTGTCGCCGGGCATTGGCCACTGTCTCCCTGCGAGGGACCACAGCCAGCGTCGACTTCTTCCGCACCCACCAACTGCCTCCTCCCTGGCACCTGCCACCCCCTTGCTTCCTCTCGGCTGAGTGGCATCCAGAGCAACGGCCCTGAGTGGAGGTAGAGGGGGGTGGGGGGAGGGTGCTGGGCTCCCTTCAGCTCTGCCTCTGATCACCCTAGGACTCTGGCCAGTCCCCCTCTCTGTGCCTCAGTTTCCCATCTGTCTAGGACGTGGTGACTCGGGACGCGTATCGAGCGGAGGCAGGTGGGGTAGAGGAGCGCCGAGGGCGTGGGGGCAGGTCAGGGGTGCTGCAGATGCCCTTGATCTCCATGACTAATGGAGCCAGGTTGCCAGCTTTGGATCTGAGCTCTGCCCTAGCCTGGCTGGGTGGCCTTGAGCCAGCGACTTCTCCCCGAGCTTCACTCTCCTCTTCTGTAAAGTGGGTTCAACCAGAGACCCTCCTTCATGGTCACCGTGGGAACAAGGAGGGGAGGTACATGGCCCAGCGCCCAGGAGGTACTCAGTCTCCATCAGCCAGCCGCGATTATACCAGCCGGGACCTCAGCTGCCTCCCCAACTCGCCACCACAGGCTGGGGGCTGAGGCGGCCTCCGCCCTTCTCATCACACCAGCAGGTCCCCCAGGCCTCCTCTCCGGCCTCCCCTCTGGCCTAGGCTGGTCCGAGTCAAGTTCAAAGTCACTGCCCCTGCCCCTGCCCCACCCCCACTGGGGATCAGCTCCAGGAGGGAGAGGCTAGAGACCAAGGCAGGATCCGGAGCCATCTCCCTATAGAGGAGGAAGGACCTTTGGGGCGTGTGCAGGTCGGCCCATGTGAACGGAGAGACTGAGGCCCAGAGAGGGGTGGCCGCTCTCCCGAGGTCACACACACAGTCAGCGCTGGAGCCGGGACCGGAAGCCAGGCTTCTAGCCCCCTTCTCCTTGTCCCAAAGCACAGGCTTTAGAAGGGAAGGGCTCACAGGCAGGCTGGGGAGTCAGCCCCGGGCAGGAGGAGGTGGGGGACAGGCTGGTCAGAAAACAAGAGAGGGCAAGGGGGCAGGCCCGGTATTTGCGAGGAAAGCCAGCAGGCCTAGGAGCCAAAGACCCCAGGATGGGGTCCGGGACCCAGGCTTAAGAGGCAGCCACAGGCCCCCCGAGAAAGATGGCCATGTCAGTGGACTAGTCACAGGAAGGGGGTGGGGGTGGGGGGGCAGCTGCGGTTTCTCTTCCTGTAGAGATGTGAGTCCCCGGAGCCCTCCCAGTTCCGGCGGAAGGAAGAGTGTGGGGCTGAGGCAGGGCCGGGGCGGGGGGTGGCGGGGAGGGGGGCCCCAGCCTCCTCAGGAACCAAACCCTGGGCCTTCAGGACCCTGTGTCGAGGCAGAGCGCCCCGGGCAGCTGGGTCACTGCTCGTAGTGGCCAAACTCGGCTGGGGACGCTTGGCTCTCGGGCAAGAGCCCCACCCCCAGGCCGCAGGCAGGTCAGGCCTTGACCAGGGACAGCAGGCCCAGGTGCCAGGGCAGAGGCTGGACCCATCGGTGCCGGCCTCCCCGGTGCAGGCAGCCCTGAGCCGCCACGAGGAGGCCGCCGAGCCGGCAACGTGCTCTCTTGCATTCCACTCCCAGTGCCGTCACCTGCTGGCCGTGTGACCTTGAGAGGTGACTTTACTTCTCTGGGCCAGTAATCGGGAGGCAAAGAGGAGTTGGCCTGAGGAGGGGGCCTGGGGAAAGGGAAGTGAGAAGGAGGCAGAAGGGAAATCACCCCTTCAGACCTGAGGCAAAGCACCTCCTCCGGGAAGCCTTCCTGGAAAACTCAAGCTCGACTTGGCTGCTCGTCCCCAGACAGCCAGCCACCCCCCCCGCCCCCGGCACGGCCTGGCCCTGGAGCCCCTTTAATCCCGCGTGAGGCTGAGGCGGGCTCCCCCCCACAGCTGGCTCCCCTCTCTGAGCCCGAGCCCCGAGCCCCGTACCGATCTCCTTGGCCAGTGCCAGGCCCTGCGGGTAGGTAATAGGCGCCAGCTTCTTCTCCTTCAGCCTCTCGATGGTGTCCTTGTCGTCCCGCAGATCCAGCTTGGTGCCCACCAGGATGATGGGCGTGCTGGGGCAGTGGTGCCGCACCTCAGGGAACCACTGGGCGGGCGGGCGGGGGGGTGAGAGGCCGTGCGGGCAGGAGGGGGCACGGGAACGGGGAGAGGAGGGGCACCGAATGTGAGGAGAGAAGAGAGGCGGCGAGGCGGGGAGGAGGGGGTGTGGGGAGGAGAGGGGACGAGGTTACAGAGAGTGGGGAGTAAAGCTAACCACCCCAGCCCCCTCGGAGCCCCCTCTGAGTCTCACCCCCGGAGACTCACAGCCCTGGTTGGCACTGGGGACCCTCCGCTGCCCCTGCCCCTGCCCTAAAGTCATCAGCAACCCCGCCCCCCCACCCCGGGTCACCCGCCCCAAGCCCCCAAGGCCCCACTCTGTCCTGCTCACCTTGGCACGGACATTCTCGTAGGAGGCAGGGCTCACAAGGGAGAAGCAGATGAGAAAGACGTCCTGGGGACAGAGCAGGCAACGGTCACCCGTGAGAGGCCTGGAGGCATCACCTGGGCCCTTCCCACACCTGGGCAGCCGCAGCTGTTTGTTGATCCAGGCTTTTCTAAGGGACTAATCCTCACATGACAGGCTGCCCCATTCTACAGGTGGGGAGAGTGAGGCTCACGGAAGCCCCGGGTTTGTCACCCGGGATTCCAGAACCCGTACTCCTCACCGGGCACTCACTACCTACCCTCTGGTCACCAGCCCTTTCCCGGCCAGCCCGGAGGGAGAGCCTGTAGGCTCGCCCCCATCTCTCCTCCCCTCCCCAGCACCCCTGGGACTCAGAGTCCTGGGCTCCCTATTTGGGCCCCGTCCAGGATCTTCCTGCCCCACCCTTGGGCAGCCCCGGGGGGTGCCAGAGCCCATGAGGCAGGGGGGCCGGGGAGATGGGCACAGTGAGAGCAGGGTAGCTGAAGGCAGGCGGGGAGGGGAGGAGGCCCCGCTCTGGCCAGCAGGGTCATTACTGACAGGGGCAGGGTTGCCGGGCCCTGGCCCCAGGGCGTCGCCCCCAGAGGGAGCGGGAAGAGCTCAGGCTGGGGATAGGAGGACAGGGAAGCACACCGTCTGTGGGTAGGAGAGCGGCCGGAGGCGGTCATAGTCCTCCTGCCCCGCGGTGTCCCACAGCCCCAGGTTCACGGGCTTGCTGTCCACCATCACATTGGCTGAATAGTTGTCGAACCTGCGGGGAGCAGGCAACACAGGAAGGTCAGTCTCCACGCCCCGGACCCCGGGCCCTCCTTCCGGCCTCCCGTTGCTTGGTGCAGAGGCCCAGGGAGGGGCGGCCACCGTCAGACTCGCATGGCCCTGTGCAGTCGGCTTTCCCTCTGGGTTTTGGTGTTTTTTTCCCCATTACTGATTCATTACCTTAAAAAAAGTGTTAAATGCAGGTAAACCTCCAGAGAAAGACATGGTCTCTCCGTCCCTTTTCTGCCCTTGGCCTATCTTTTGAGGAAGTGACTTTGGGGGGGGGGCGTCGCAGAGCATCCCCCCTAAGTCTCGACCCGCATCAAATTTACCCACTTCCTGTGCTGCACTGATGTGGGTCACCCTGTGGCGGGTGGGGTCCTCCCCTGAAACAAACCCTGAGCGGAGGAGGTGGCAGCCTCGGGAGGGGAGTGAGGAAGAGGCAAAGAAGGGACACCAGCTGTTCCGGGGGGCGCTATTGAGGGGTCCCAGCAGAGGCAGCTGGGAGACAGGGCACCCCCCCTACCCCTGAGGGGCAGGAAGCGAGGTATTTGTCCAGCGTCCTTATCTTGCATTGGCAGAAGGACCTCCGGGGGCGCTAAATTCCTGGTCTTCCAGGCTGGTGGCAGGGGGCTTGGGGTGGGGGCGGGGGGGGGGGGCGACACTTTTGAGAAAAGCCAACAAAAGAAAGGAGAAAGGGGGGGGCAAGGGGGGGGGGGGGGGGGGGGGGGTTGTTGATAGGGGGATGTCAATAGCGACAGCTAAAATCTCCCACCAGCGCCAGGGAGGCCTCCAGGGCCATCACACAAGCTTCCAGACTTTTCTTTTTTCTTTTTTCTTTTTTTGTTTTAATCCAACCCAACACTATTTCTCACTACACATACCCCTGAAAGGAAAGTGCTGGTTTTTCAGCCTATAGAAAAGAAAACTGGGATCAGAGAGGTATAGCCGTCTGCCCAAGGCCCCACAGCCAGTGAGGGACCGAACTAAGTTAGAAGCCAGTTGCGTGGGGTCCCAGCGCTCACGTCTGACGCTCACTGCCCTGTGCCCCAGCTGGGTTACCACAGATGCCCTCACCTCCCGCCCACGAGGGCTAAGGATCATCACCTTGTCCCTCCCCACAAAAGCCACCCGCTCCTTGTCCCCTGGCCTGGCCCACTGAGACCTCAGGATCCTCCTCCTTCTCTCCTCATACACCAGCCAAGCTCTTTCCCGGGCAAGGCTCACGCTGCCCACCTCCCTGAGCTTGATCATGGCCGTGCCTCCCACCCAGACGCCACCTCCCGTTCAAGAGTCAAATTCCTGCCCAGGCAGTTCCTCCACTGCCGTGGGGAGGGGGAGGGGGCCTCCCCCTTCCCCCAGCCTCCACCTGGAAAGAGCTCACTGTGCCCTCCCTTAGGCAACCGCTTTATCTTGACCTTGAAGAGGCAATCCGTGTGTCTCTATCTTGCTGGGGGTCAGGGCTCCACAGGGCCCTGGCTGCTTCCCAGGCCTGGCACCCAATACATGCAGGTAGATGGGAACTAAAGCCGACTGAACTGAAGCCCTTGGAACGCCACCTCCTCCAGGAAGCCACCCCAGAATGCTGCTTGGTGACCGGCTGCAGAAGCCCCAGTGCTTCAGGGTGCCTCCCGAAACAACTGTTCTGAGAAAGACCCATGCACGCACCCCCAAAAGTGGGCAGCCTGCTATTTTTAGCACCCCATACTTATTCATCCATGGAGTGTTCCGGTCACTTCTCGGTTCCTCAGAGAGCCCCGCTCCCTACTGCCTGGAAGCTGCCACAAACACTTCTCTGACTCTCCACTCTGCTTCCTCCCTCACTCCGCCTCCCCAGTGCCCAGCTGACTCTTACTCAGCCGCCTCTAGCCCCGTGTCAAGGTCATCTCCCCTCTAGCCCCATGTCAAGGTCATCTCCCGCAAGAAGCCTTTCCTGCCTCCCAGCCCACCCATCCAGGCCCCAACCCAGCAATCTTTGCCCAAACAACAGACACCATGCCTGGCTTGTTCCTCACTGCACCCTGAGGCCCCTGAGGCATTTGTCACATAGTAGGGGCTCTGTGTACCAACTCTAGCTACCAGCCATGCCCTGTGGGATTTCAGGAAGAAGGCGCCATCCAGGGAGACACCACGGGGCATCACGGGAAAAGACGCGCCTCTGGTGTCTTCGGCTTCGGTCGGAAACATTCCTTTGGGACACGCTGAGGAAGGAGGGACACTCTCCTCTCTAATGTCCAGCCTGAAATTCTGGTGCCAGAAAGCCTCCCAAGATTCCTTGCACCATCCACACACACACACACACACACACACACCAGTCCCTCTCCAGAGGCCCAGCTTCCAGAGCCTGAGGGATTACTGCAAGGATGCACCAGCGGTCTACACCTCCCGGGGGACCCCCCTTCCTTGAGATCCACAGGCAGTCAGCACCAGAGGAACCGCTCTGGCCAGCCCTCACCCCCTTACCCAGATGAGGAAACTGAGGCCCACACACAGGAAGGCACTTGCCCAAGATCTCACAGTCAGTCGGCGGCAGAGCCAGGACTAGATTCAGAAAATCCCCACCTGGGAAACGCTGAGGCCACTTCAGGGCTTGAGACTCGGAGGTTTGAGCCCGGGCCTGGGGCATCCCTGAGCTGAGGGGAAGGCAGGGAACTCACGTCTGCTGAGCACCCAGAGCCGTCAACGACTGTTCCAGGCCCTTCGTACTTGGGCCACTTCAGTGGGCCCAGGAAGCAGCTGCTACCATTGTCCCCATTTCACACACGAGGGACACACACTCAGGGAGGCTCGGAGGGACCTGCCCCAGGTTACATGGGGCTTTGGTCCCAGCCCTACACCTGCAACGGAGTGGAGGAGGGGATTGGGGGCAGGAGGAAGGGGGCTCAGCCCCCAGCATCACCTGACCCCCACCCAAGCCCACCTTCAGAAAGGAACGCAGAGACCAGGGGGCATGCATGGCTGGTGATGTGGGGACCAGGGAGGATCGACCAGGTCAGGCAGGGTGTGGACCACCGTTAGGACTCGGGTCTTGGTCCTGAGGACAATGGGGCACCGCTGAGGGGCTTCACCAGGCGGGGGGGGGGGGGGGGGGGTGGACGTGATCATCTTGGCTAAGAGGAGCCACGAGGTGGAGAAGTCTGGAGAAGGGTAGCTGGGGCCAGCGAGGGAACCACACCCTCGGCGGCAGGAGGGTGGGCGGGGGGCAGCGAGAGCCCAGAAGGGGCTGGACGCCATGCTGTGCACAGAATTCCACACTTGGCTTGCCAGGAGGTGAAATGAAAACGAAAACCGAGTCCTGGCCAAGCTGGCCGAAATTAACCGGGTGTTCTTTTCTCCCACCAGCTGAGCCGCCCGGCGGTGGCTGAGTTCTGGAACCTTCTCGAAGCAGCCAGAGCGCCCAGTCACTACAGAGCACCAGCGACATGCTCATGAGTTTCAGTCTCCCCATCTGTTGGACCCTGAGCTGTCAACCCCCCACGCCTGGCAATGACTGTGCTCAGCTCACCTGCTCATCTGACCACGTGCTGGCCGCACACGTGTCCCAGCCTCAGCAAACCCGACTGTCCCCAGAGGAGGGGGATCCCCCCCCAGGAAAACAGGGATCTCCTGTTTTCCCTAACCCCACTCCCCCCGGCTGCCCCCGCCCTCCGACGTCAAGGGCTCGGCGTGACTCATCTTTCCCTCCCCATCACAGAGGAACAGGCATATAGTAGGAGCCTCTCAGAGGGCTTGTCCAGAGCTGAGCGACTCTTGTCCCGGACGACAAAGGAGCATGGCATGCAGGACTGGCCACATACTTTGCAGCGTCCGATGCAAAATGAAAACGCAAGACCCCTTGTTCAAAAGTTAAGAATTTCAAGATGGCCCTAGGGTCTGACCCAAACTCCCCAGAGTCCTGGGAAGGTAGACCTTGCCTGGTTCGTTCTTATCTGTCGGTCTGCAAGGGGCGTCCGGTGTCCCGAGCCCACCAAGGGCCACCAGGAGCCCGGGTTCTCCAAGTCGTTGGCAACCACTGGCCCTAGCCTGGCCTCTGCTGGTCCCACCGTCTTGCAGCAGAGAGCATGCCTTTCGTCTCCCTGCCCAGGAGAAGTGCCCCGGCGGTGAGCCTGGGATTTCCCAGCCCAGCTCTGACCTTATAAAAAAGGGAAACGGAGGCTCAGAGAGGAGAAATGATTGGTCTAAGGTCCTTCAGCGAACGGGCCCCCCCAGCTGGGACAGGCAGAGAGGCAGGAAGGCAGGCCGGGCCAGGGCACCGCCGGCGACAACGGCCTTTTGCGGGAGCTGTGCCCTCTCAGGCTTAGAGCCAGTCCTGCCTCTGCATTAGGAGATGCCTGATAAACACTTGATGATCCATGGCAAACGGACGGATACGGCAGGTGCAGAGAGGGTTGGACACTGGCACCAGGCCATCTGGGGACTCAGAAGCCGAGCTGGTGCTGAAGCCCGTTTTCCAGGGTCCCTACCCAGGATTCTCTGCCCTGGCCCGGCCGGCTGCTTGGCGTCCTGGGGGGCAGGCCCCTTGGGCACCGTGAGGCTCGCAGCTTCCCCTGTGAGTGGCCTGGGTATAACGGCCACCTCTGCTGAGGACCGAGGGAGGGCACACATGTGTGGCATTTCATGCAGGACACGATAGGCCCCCCCATAGATGGTGGGTAGTTCTGACGGATCCTCCGAGGGCCTCTCCATGGAGTTCAATTCAGGCCAACACAGAACACGTCTATCAGGTATAAGACGATGTGCATGAGATAACAGGGTGACCGTAGAGTACAAGGCTCCCTGCCCTCCAGAGACACAGTCACAGGAAGGATCAGATACAGTCACTCGAGGGAGTGAGAGGTCCCTTCAGGCTGCATGAGAAAGATTCCTGGAAGGTGGGGGGTGGGGGGCACCGGAGCTGGCCTGAGGGTCTTAGACGCCTGAGAAGGAAAGGCACTCCGGGCAGAAGGAACGGCTTGAGCAAAGGCCCTGAGGCCAGAATGCCCAGGGAGCGTTTGGTGGGCACAAGCAGGCAGAACACGAAGCAAAGTGATGGGCCACGATGCGGGCAGGCGAGGTAGGGAGAAGGCCCTGCAGAGCCTTGAATGCAGTGCTAAGGGTTGGGGAGTTGTCCTGCGGAGGGAGGGACCCCCTGAGGGTTGGTGGGGGCGGGGCAGACGCTTTCCCACTTACCCCCCCTCCCGAAGCTGCCACCCACGAACTCCTACATACCCGCCTCCACATCCCACAACAGGGCAGGGCTCCCCACTGGCCTCCAGAGGGCAGTGCCCTCCCCCCTAACAGCGTGCGTGCGTGCGTGCGTGCGTCTGCTGTCTGCTCCCCCATGTCAAGGCCCCCGACTGCCCCCTCCTCCAACCACCCCATCCCAGCCCCTCTTCTGGGACCCAGCCCCACATCCCACCTCCTGCCGAGGCCCAGCTGGACAGCTGGACAGCGGCTCTCTCCCACCCTGGGGCCCCGGCCCCCGCCCTCAATGCCCATCTCCACGCCGATCGCTGCTTCCTGGCTAGATCATGAGGCACCCCTGCCAGGCAGAGACCCCCAGGTGCCCACACGGGCCGCCACACAGGAAGTGTCTGAAAAGGGGGTGGGCTCAAGGATGCCACTCTCCCCAGCCTCCCAGCGCCCCGGCCCTCCCCTCCCCGGGGACTCACACGGTGGGGATGTACTCTCCAGGGAAGGCGTTGGTGGTATAGCTGATAAGAAGGCAGGTCTTGCCCACGGCTCTGAAAGGCAGAAAGTTCGAGAGGACAGCGGTCACGGGCCCTGCCCGAGACACGGAGGTTTCTGAGCACCTGCGCTATCCCCTGGCCCAGCCCTCGGGGGGCGGGGGGGAGACTGGGGCCCACCTCTCTGGGCCTCAGTCTCCCCGTCTAGAAAACAGCGATGCGTCCATCCTCCCAGGAGTGTGCTGAGTAGTAAATTAGCACGAAGCTTGTAAAAGAGGCCAGCACCACGTGTGACACAGCGTAGCAGCTTGTCCGTGTTAGGGAAAGCCTGTCCCTCCCAACCTCACCGGAGAGAGTAACAGTTAAGAACACAGACTTTGGGGGTCAGAGAGGCCTGGCCTCAAACCCCATGAGGTCTGGGCCAAATTGCTTAACTTCTCTGAGCTTCAGCTTCCCCACCTGTAAAATGGGCCTAATGTTAGGTGGGTGGGAAGACTGGAGAGAGGGGAGAACCCGGCGCCTGACCCACAGTGAGCGCTGAAGAGTGTTGGCCACGATTCGGGCCCTCTTCCCTGGGTCTGCGAGTCGGCTGGGCCGGGAGGGGGTACAGGTAGCGCCACGGGAAGCCCGGGGCCAAAGGGGCGGCCCCTGGGCCCTCGTTTCGTCACTTCCTGTTCTGAGAAGGCTGGCCGCCTTCTCCTCCCCCACCGCCGCCCTCCCCAGGGCCTGCCACCAAGGTAACTTTGAATGACTGGAACGTTGCCCTTGGCTTCTGCCCTCCCCGCCTCAGATTAGGTACAAAGAGGAAGTGAGCAGGGCTGGGTAGAGAGGTGGGCAGATAAGGCCGGCCAGCACATCCGAATCAGCCGAGGGCCCTCTGATAAACCGACCCGCTCCCAGGAGACCCATCGGAGCCAAAGTCGGTCCGTCGTGTCAGGGCCACTGCGACCCAGGGCAGGAAAGAGCTGAGCCTCCCAAAGCCTCAGGCTGCCCCTCTGCAGAACGGGAGGGTGGGAACGGAGGGCTGCCCAGCCAGAAATGCTGGGGTAGGCTGGACTGCACCCGGGATGCCCCTGTGGGCTGGACCCTGAGACGCTGTTACGGCCAGCGTCAGAGATCGGCATCTCGGACCAGTCGTTGTACAGATGAGGAGACTGAGGCCCACGGCTGAGAAGGCCCCTCGGCCCAGCCTACCTGGCACGGGCCCTCCCAATCACCCTCCCACCCCTCCTGCCCTCTCCCTTCCCTTCATGTTCCCCTCCCCCTTCTGCTCTTTGCCCACATCCCCCACGCGCGCGCGAGTCCTCCCCAACCAGGCAGGCTGAGGGGGAGGGGAGAGTCAGGGAGGGAGGAGGGGAAGGAGGGTAATATTTATTGAGCGCCCTGAGCACAGGACAGCCCCTCGAAGTATGTCAGGTGACCCCCACACATCACCCCCAGGGGCGTGGCCTCTCCCCGGATGGGCAAGCTGAGGTTCAGAGAGGCTCTGCAGCTTGCCTGAGGACACACAGCAGAGCAAGCCAGTGACCAGAGCCCAGGTCAGCCTGCGGACGAAAGGCCAGGTTCTTGGTTCTCCACCCCCGCCCCATCTGCCTCCACAGAGTGGAAGACAGGTCCCATAAGAGACCTGTCCCAGCTCTCAGGGTGTAGGTGAGAGGCCCCGGGCACATCTACCCCCAGCCCCGCACCCTCCACCACCTCCCCCCAGGCAGCTTCCGGAGGGAAGTGGGCAAAAGAGAGTGGAGCTGTCCTCTGCCCACCTGGGGGGGGGGGGGCTTTCTCTGGGCCCCGGGGACAAGAAGGGAGCAGCCCCTCCCAGCTGCTTCCCAGGGACTCCTACATCTGCAGGGCGGGAGGGTCTCAGGGGTAACCCAGTCGGGCGGCTCCGGCCAGGTGAGAGGTTCAGCCAGGTACCTACCCATCTCCCACCACCACGCACTTGATGGCCTGCATCGCGTCCGGGGCCTGGGAGGCGGCGCTGGTGACAGCTCGGGGCACGGAGCGTTTCTGCGGGCTCCAAGGGTTTGGAGAGCCTGGCGAGGTCCCCCCCGACGGAAGAGCAGCTCAGTAGGACGGGAGGCAGGAGGAAGCGGAAGGGGAACTTAC
This sequence comes from Panthera uncia, assembly GCF_023721935.1. Lineage (NCBI taxonomy): Eukaryota > Metazoa > Chordata > Mammalia > Carnivora > Felidae > Panthera > Panthera uncia. The sequence continues at coordinate 127,771,307 of NC_064809.1, forward strand.
CCAAGCTGCTGCCCCAAGAGCCGATTGCAGAGGGCGGAGCATGCGGTCTGGCAGATCAGCCCGGGGCCCCTCAGGTGCCGGCTGGGGCACCGACAGGAGACCCGGGTACCCTCTGGGCTGGGGCCTGACCTGTTGCGCACAGCGCCAGGCTGGAGCAGTTCTCCAAAGGCTTCGGGCTTCCTGAGGAGCTCAGTCCCCCTCGGGTCTAAGTGGTAAACACTCAATGAGCTGAAAGTGTGTGCCCTGCACGGTATTCAGGTGCCGGTGAGTCCAGGGCGCAAAAGGTATAGCCCATCCCTGGGGAAGATAAGACCTCGCACGTGTGTCTATAAAACAAGGCAGGAAGTGATGGGGCCAAGAGGGATCTCCAGGGAGGGGACCTTGGGGCTACACGAAGAGAGAACCGGGGCCGGGGAGGTGACATGTGAGCCAGCACTTGAAAGGTGGTGCCGGAGAGAGGACACTCCAGGCCGGGGGATTGCATGAGCGATACACAAGGCTCCCCCAAGCACGGGGATCCCAGAGTGCGGAAGGAGGGGAGGGGCGCGGGGGGGTGGGCAGGAAGGGAGGTGGGGGGCCGCTGATAGAGAAGGAGAAATAAAAAGGAAGTTACGGGCAGTGCTCCACACGAGCCAGTCCGGTGCTCGAGGCCACCCTGGGGGACCAAGCACCCTGGAACAAGGATCCGTGACCCGTTGTAACGAGGGGGAAAGGGAGGGTCTGAGAAGGCAGCGGACTCGCTAGGACCGCCCAGCCTGAAATCATACCCAGCGCCAGGCAACCCCAAGTTCACCTGGCTCTAACTGTTCATGGCCACTGCCCCCCCCCCCCCGCCACATCCGGGGGAAGAAAGAGGCAGAGCCGCCAGTCACCCACCCTGGACTGTCACTTAGGACGAACGAGGAGACCCCAGGACAGTGGCCTGCTCCAAAACTTGGCCCGTCGGGGATTCAAACCAGCCAACAAACTTTGATACTTTCCTCTGTCCTTGGCATTAGCTGAGCTGAGACGGTGGAAAATACTTCGCGGGGCTCAGACGGAGTCAGGAAGGCCCCCCATGACCCACCCTGGGCTTCCTGCCTCACAAACCACCTAAGGTCTATTATTCTACATGCTCCCCCTGGACCCAGGTTCTTTTCCCATCCACCGCTAGCCCCTAGGGCAACCTCTGTGAATCTAAACAACAAACAAAAAACCTAAATGCACTGCGGGGTCCTGGATTGGATCCTAGAATCGAAAAACAACGTTAGTGGGAAACGTAGTAAAATCCAAATCAAGTCTGAAACTGAGCGGACTCAGTTTGTGCCGACGTTAATTTCTTAGTTTTGACAAGCGTGCCCTGGTTATGATGTTCACGTAAGGCGAAACCGGGTGATGGGTATAGGTGAATTCTCTGACTATGTTTGGAACTTTTCTGTAAAGCTAAACTCGTTCCAGAATAAAAATGTTTATTTTTTAAAAAAAAAAGAAAAGAAAAAGGAAGGATGCACTTCTTTGGGAAGACACAGCCAATGAGTGAGGCCACATGACTTGGAAAGGGTTATACGTACTGGATTTTATCTCCCATTTGCCCCTCTAGGGAGGAGCTTCCTTACACAGTGAACAGCCTGCCCAACCATACATGGCCCGCACGGCCCTCAGATGGCCCCTGCCCTCCATCCTGAGAAAGCCACTTCTCCAAGACAATCCAAGCAAAAGTCACCCTGACTTAGGGCCACCCAACTCCCTCCTTTGTGCTGCATGCATTCGATTACACACCACCTGAATACCCAGCACTGGGCTCAGCTCTGCAAGGAATACAAAACACAGATTAGAACATTGGCCGCAAGGGGCACCTGGGTGGCTCAGTCAGTTAAGCGTCCGACTCTTGATTTCGGCTCAGGTCACGATCTCACAGTTGGTGAGTTCGAGCCCCGCGTCCGGCTCCCACGCTGACCGTGCAGAGCCTGCTTTGGGATTCTCTCTCTTTCCCTCTATCTCTGCCCTTCCCGCTCTCCCTCCCTCTCTCTCAAAACAAATAAACTTTTAAAAAAAGAAAGAGAGGAAGCTGGCCCTGAATGACTTGTGATCTGTACTGAGAGGGACCCGGGGATCCTGAAACCCCTCTCTTGGGTTGTCCCGATCCGCAGGTGGCCCTGAGGCTATGTGGACAGGCCAGGGTTGGGAGAGAAACAAGATGGGAGGGGAGCAGCCCGGACGGCAGCATCCAGGTGGACGCAGGGCTGGGAGGACAGTGGGAAGGGCTGTGTGCTTCCAGCGTGAGTTCACTGCTCTGACACACGACTGGCGGGGCCTCTCCTGCTACCCCCACTTTACAGATGAGAAAACCAAGGCACAGAGAGGCTCGCTAGCTTGCCAGGGATGATACACTTGTAGTCGACTGGAAGCGAATTTAGGTTCTCCTTATAGGTTCTCCCTCCTTCCCTCTGTGAAGACACAGAGTCCAGAGCCGGCTCCAGGCTCCCAGCTGTCAGCACAGAGCCCGACGCAGGGCTCGAACTCACAGACCGCGAGATCATGACCTGAGCTGAAGTCGGACGCTCAACGGACTGAGCCACCCGGGCACCCCTAAATGGATCCACTTAAAGTACGCCGTTCCATTCATTTTGACAGATATATACACCCATGAAACCTTCCCCCAAATCAAGATACGGAACATTCCAGAACGCTCCCATCACTGCGGGACGTTCCTGCCCTCCCCCCACCACACGCAGAAGCTCCCATCTGCTTTCTGTCTTCCTAGATGACTTTGCCTTTCCTAGAATTTCACATAAATGGAATCACACAGTACGTGACCTTTTGCAAAAGGCTTCTCTCACTCGGCGTGTTTCGGAGAGACATCCGGGTCGCTGCGTGTGCTGTGGTCCGTCCCCTCTCATTAGCGAGCAGGTCCGTCACGGGGATGTGTCACCGTCTGGTTACTCATTCAGTCCTGTACTCTTTTAACCACACTTCGCAGACTCACTGACTCACAGATACGCGGGGCCTCTGGGCATGCGTGGAGGGATCGCCCCTGCTCACATACCTCCGATGACGGGGAACTCAGCCCCGGCTCACATACCTCCAATGACGGGGAACTCATTTCATTAGGAGACCGTCACTTCCACCCTCGGGCAACCGGGCCTGTTCCAAAAGCCTTCCTCATTTCAGCCCAATCCGCCTCCCTAGATTGTCCCCACAGAGGTCCTAACTCTTATTCTGAGGCCACTCAGATCAGTTCCCAGCCTCCTTCTCACCACAAGCCTGAGGATTTGGGAATCGCAGCCTCCACCCAGCAATGTGCTGGTAAATGGTTGACTTCTTCCTCCAGTTCAGTTATTTCTGCTGGTATGCAATCTTCCACGATATGAATGTCTCAAAATGTATTTCTCCAGTCTCCTGTTAGTGGATATATATGAGTTTGCAAAGCCTGCTTTATAAACAGCTCTGCTATGATCATGTGCGGACTCCTGGAGCTGGCGTGTGAGATTTCTCTAGAAGTGGGGGCGCAGAACTGGAGGCCATGTCCGTATTTTCCCTCAATCGAGAGAGAAGTCATGCTTCAGGGGCGCCCGTGGTCCACACCCTCGCCTACACTTGCCCTTGTGGCCTTTATACTTTGGTCAACCTTGTGGATGTGAACTGACATCTCATTGCGGTTTTAATTTATATTAACTTACTTCTGGTGCCGTTGAGCATCTTTGCAAGTATTGATCGGGCATTCGTGTTTCGTGTTCCCTAAATTGTCTCTTCGTATTTTTTTTTTTTGTCCATTCCTCTATTCTTCTGTATTTGTCTGGAGAAGTTCTTTGTATAACCTGATTTCCAAACTTAAATTGCCTATCTTTTTTCAGATCTTTGGGTTTGGGTTGTCTTTTAATCGGTTGTGACTTTGAACGACCAGGTTTTATTTGAATGTAGTCTCCTGTAAACTTCTTCCCTGATGGCATTGCTTTTGGAGTGAGTTTAAAGAAATCCTTCCCAAAGGAAGAAAGAAGGAAAGAAAGAAAAGCAAGCAAGCAAGAAAGAAAGAAAAAAAGAAAGAAAGAAGGAAGGAAAGAGGGAAAGAAAGGAAGAGAGTGAGAGAGAGGGAAAGAAAGAAAGAAAGAAAGAAGAAAGAAGGAAGGAAAGAAAGAAAGAGAGTGAGAGAGAGGGAAAGAAAGAAAAAGAAAGAAAGGGAGAAAGAAAGAAAGAAAAAAAGAAGGAAGGAAGGAAGGAAGAGAAAGAAAGAAAAGAAAGAGAAGGAAGGAGGGAAGGGAAGGGAAGGGAAGGGAAGTGAAGGGAAGGGAAGTGAAGGGAAAGGAAGGGAAGGGAAGGGAAGGGAAGGGAAGGGAAGGAAAGGAAGACAGACACTCAGGAGCACCCAGGTGGCTCAGTTGGTTGAATGTCCCACCCTTGATTTTGACTCAGGTTATGATCCCACAGTCATGGGATCCACGCTGAACGTAGAGCCTGCTTGGGATTCTCTCTCTCCTTCTGCCCCTCCCTCCCACTCCCTCTCTTTTTCTCTAAAGTAATTTTTTTTAAAAAAAAGAAGAAAAAGAAAAAAGAAATCCTTTCCTATGCCCCATTTCATAAACGATGTTCTCCTACGTTTTCTTCTAAAGCTTTTAAGGTATTGCTTTTATATTCAGGCCTTTATACAGCTGGGACGGGTTTTAGGGTATGATGACATATGGGTTTAATTTCATCGTTTCCATGACCAACTTCTCCGGCACAATTTGCTGAAGCGCCCTGCCTGCCTTTACCCCAGTGAGCTGCAGCCCGGCGTCTCCCGGCAGGTGTCTGTACTGCGTGAGTCTTCCCAGCCCCTCTGGCTGTTGGTCTGTCTGTCCTCCCCGAAACCAGCACAGCGCTGCCTTAATTGCCAAAACCCCGTGCCAGCTTTTTATAGCTGGCAGGACAAATTCCCCCCTCTTGAATGTTTTCAAAATGGTTAGCACTGACCTCTTATCAATTTGAGAATCAGCTTGTCAAGTTCCGAGAAAAACTATGTCAGGATTCTAATTAGAATTCGGTTCAATTTATGGAAGAATTTGGGGGAGAATGGACATCTTGGTAATATTCAGTCTTCCTACCCATTAACCTGTTATATTTCTCCTTTATAGCTTTCAATAAAGTTTTATAATTTCCCCCCAGAAAGGTCATGCATGTTTTTCCATCAGATTTGTTCCTTGATACGTTATTACTTTTAGTGCCCTCGGAACTAACACCTTTTAAAATTGCATTTTCTGTTTGTCGCCTATATGCAGGGAAAATGTCATTTTGCATATTGGACATATATATATATATATATTATACTTATATATATGGCCATATGGATGGAAATTCTTATTATAATTTATCGAGAGCTTTTGCTACTAACAAGTCTAAGACCGTCTTTGTAGACAGCCTTCGCTGGTGGCAAATGACACTTTTACTTCCTCCTTCCCAATTTTTATAATATTAATTTCTTGGATAGTCTGGAGCGCTTCCTGCTGTATCGAATAGAATCGGTGATGGTGGGCACCTTTGTCTTATCTCCAATTTTATTTTTTTGAATGTCTATTTATTTTTGAGAGAGAGAAAGACAGAGCACAAGCAGAGAGAGAGGGAGACACGGAATCCGAAGCAGGATCCAGGCCCCGAGCTGTCAGCACAGAGCCCGATGTGGGGCTCGAACTCACAAACAGCGAGATCATGACCTGAGCCCAAGTCAGACGCTTAAGCCACTGAGCCATCCGGGTGCCCCTTACTTCTGAATTTTAAAAAGGTTCTTCTAGTGTTTCACCATTAAAGATGATGTAGGCTCTTGGCAGATACTCTTATCAGTTAAAGAAGTTTCCCTGTTATTGTTAGTAACGGCCGTCTTGTTCTGTTCTTATCGTGTTTAATTTAATTGAATGCTTTTTTTTCCCCTGTGGCTGTGGAGATGTGAATAACACTAATACAGTTCCTAGTGCTCAGTCACCCATGCATTCCTACATAAACCTAACCTAGTCACTCTGGGGAACGCAGCTGACGGTCCCTCAGTGGCCACTGTCCCCTTCTGCTTTTTGGTAACAAGCCTCCAGGACTTACAGCCAGCCACATGCTCGCCCCCGCTCAAGATCAAACTTCTCAGTGTCCCCTGCAGCGAGGTGTGGCCTTGTGATTAAGTGGAGGGATAGGTTGGGGGTTGGGGAGGAAGGGTGTGCGTGGAATTCATGTGTGCAACTTATGAGTCATCATCTCCTTGAAGCCTTAAACCATTTGTCCTGTCCATCTTTTTTGCTCCTCTCCCCACCGCCTAGAAAATAGAAATGCTGGCACAATCCTGGACATGCAGGGGATGGTAAATCAGGATGAGTCACCCCGGACGGTCGTGAGAGAGAAATACACTGTGTCTTCTTTAAGGCACTGTGCTTTGCGGGGTTTCTGTTGTCACAACTTAAACTATACCCTATGGAATGTGGTCGCAATGATTGTCTTGTGTATATAGCGGGCTTCAAATCGTCAATATCAGGGGGGAGGTCCCTCCTTCACCAGTGCAATTGGCCAGTCGTGTTCCTTTCTCATGTTGCCTTTTGGGGGGGACAGAGGGGGTAACCAAGGTTATGCTAATTTCACGAGCTGAGTGAGTGACATTATCTCTTTTTCTATTTTTAGAGACGTTTGGATTATACAAAATTATCTCTACCTTGAATACTCTGTAACATTTACAAAGCCATCTGGGCCTGGTTTTGGAATTAATGTGAGAGAAAAAAGTGGTAGCTCTTCAATGACTAATTCAGTTTATTTAGTGGATGGATATGGGACTCCTTGGAATTTCTACTACTCCTGGAACCATCTTTTCTATATGTTTCTAGAAACAGTTTAGATAGTTTTCTATTTTGTTTGGGTTCTCAAAGTTATTGATAGAAAGCTATTCATATAAACGTTCAACATCTCCTTTTCAATCTGCTACATCCCTTCTTTTCATTCTATATTATTTCGCTTCCATCCATTGTTCTGAATTGCTCCCCAAATTAGTTAGTTTTATTATGCTTTCCAAAGAACCAACTTTTGGCCTTTTTAATCCTTTCTATTATGCAATTTTTTTTCCACCTAACTAATATCTGGTCTTTCTTTTTTCCTTTATTTTTTCTTTGGGTTTATTGCATTATTCTTTTTTTGCTTCCCAGTTTTGAATGCTTCGTTCATGAATTTTCAGCCTTGTTTTGTTCAGAATAGAAGCTTTAAAGGCTATAAATTTTCCTCAAATACTACATTAGCTGCAACCTACAATTCTTTCTTAATCGCGGTAAAATACACATAAAATTTGCCACAACCTATGACTTTGGTATATAAAACTTTCTTATGTTTTAGTTCTACATATCTGAAGATTTTCATTATGATTTTCTTTTTTGATCAATGAGTTATTTGAAACTGTTAATTTTCAGATGCTAGGGGAAAGGATTGTTCTCTTTTTGGCTACTGTGTTCTTAGTGGTCTTATGGTCAAAGAACATGGACTGCATCAGACTGGTTCTTTTAAATTAGTTGAGGCTTGCTTTATGTATGAGCTAATATGAGGCTCATTTTTCCAGAAATGTGTAGATAGTCAGCGTTCTATACGTGTCTAATAAAACAAAGGTGTTAATTGCACTGCTCAAATCTTTTATATTATTACAAGTTGTTTTCATTTGTTTTGCTTGATCTATCAGCTCCTAGAAAGGTATGTCAACTCTTCCACCATGACGGTCAATTTGTCAATTCTCCTTATAATCCTTTTACTTTTGCTTTATAAATGTTTAGGCTGTGTCATCAAATGCATACAACTTTAGAACTATTTTATCTTACGAAAATTTTGTTAACCTTTTATTAAAATGGCAGCCAGCATTTTAAAAGTCTTTATTATATTTATTATGCTATATTTTAAGCCAGTACTTACAAATGATTATAGAAATAAAAGCCCCATTTGGGGCACCTGGGTGGCTCAGTGTTTTGGGCATCCAGCTTCGGCTCGGGTCACGGTCCGTGGGTTCAAGCCCCGCGTCGGGCTCTGCGCTGACAGCTCAGAGCCTGTTGCCCGCTTCAGATTCTGTGTCTCCCTCTCTCTCTCTCTGCCCCTCCCCTGCTCGTTCTCTCTGTCTCTCTCTCTCAAAAATAAATAACACATTAAAATAACACACAAATAAATAAATAAATAAAAGCTTTAAAAAAACGAGGAAATTCCTGAGGGGTGGGGGGTGCCCTGAGTGTCCCTGGCACGCCCCCTGGAGGGGTGCTGGGAGCCCATTTGGATGGAGGTCTGCTCTGCCTTGGATCAGCTGCATGTTCGTGTCACAACCAAAAGAGGTGGCAGAAGAGGGGGGGGCCAGTTCTAACAGCCCCCAGTGGCTGGAGTCTGGTCCCCAGCCTGGCAGGGTCCTCCCAGAGTCACTGGGCTCTGGGATCAAATTACTAGAGGGTAGATTCAGACAGGAGCAGATGATCGTTTCCCACCCCCTCTTTCCCTCCATGCCCACCCCCAACCCAGCTTCCCGGACTGACCACCTCGGGCCACTCCCCATTTCCGGTCATCTCTCTCCTTCCTGGTAGAGGAGCCATATTTGGGCCCAAGGGCTCCGTGGGACAAATTTGGGGTCTGAGAAGGGGATTTTCTCCTCGGAGATCCTCACCAAGCCCTAGATGCAGGGTGCAGACCCCTCTCTTCATCAGGGGCTTTCCTTCTGCCCCCAGTTCAGGTTATGTGGCCCGGACACACCCAGAGACAGCCAGGCTCCCACGGCCCCCTGCCCCAGACCTCAGGGAGCACCCCTAGGCCACCCTCCTGCAACTTCTAGGTAGACAGTGCAGCTCCTTCTGGTGCCTTGCAGGTCCCTTCTGGTCTACTTCATACACCTGCACCTAGGACGCTGTCTTGGCCTTTCTCTTCACACCCTCGGGGGCATCCCAGACACTCCATGGCTCCCATCGCCATCCCGGAGACCTGCTGGAGAGGCCCTCACCCGACCTCGGAAGCCCACTGACCCCTCCAACTCCACATCTCCCCCCAGTCCCCCTCCCAGGACAACACAACCATCCCACTCTCCTAACCTGGGACCTGGACACAAACATTTGTTTAAGTTGTTTTTTTGTTGTGGTGGTGGTGGTTGTTGTCACGTTTTAGTGTTTTCACATTACCTTTGAATGAGTAATACCTTCACACGGCCCCAAATTCAAAAGATATGAAAGATCGGACTATGAGAAGTCAGCCTTCTGGCCCACCACCCGGCCACCCCGTCCCTCCTAGGGAGCCACCTCCGTTGCCAGTTTCTTGCGTGTCCTTCCGGGGATCTTCCAGGGGAAACAAGCATCTTCCCCCCCAAAAAGGACCCCACGATTGCTGGCGGGTTGCCCCTTGCTGGTTTGCATTCACTATTTCCCTTGAAGCTTGTTCCGTATTCTTGGAGAAAGAGCTGCCTCCTTCATTTTTGCAGATGAACAGAATTCCGTTGTGCAGGCGTCCCAGAACTCATCTGATCAGTTCTCATTAAAGGACCGTTCGGTCCCCACCCCCCCCCGTTCCCCGCACCCCAACTTTTGCGTCCTCCTGCCCAGGCCACGTACAACAGTGCGCATGCGCAGCTACGCCGGGGGCCAGTATCCGAAGGACCCTCTCTCTCTCGGGAGGGGGGTCGCTGTAGATCAGCGGGTCGTTTGTGTCAAATCCCGTCCCCGGGGACTGTGCCCAGTCACCCTCCCACCAGCAGGGGGGGCGGGGAAGCTCATCCCCCACGGTCTCCCCCTCAGCAGACTTGCAGACTCTCTTATCTCTGACCCTCCAGGAGGCAAAAAATGATACTTCAGGGGAGCGTTCATTTGCATTTCTTTTCCATTTGCATTTCTCTTCGCGTGAATGAGCCTCGGAGGGTTAAAAGCCCTTCGGAGGGTTAAAAGCCCTTCCTACTTCCCTTTTCTGTGAACTGTGTTTCCAGAACCCTTTGCCCAGGTTCTTAGCCGGTTCTAGTGTCTTTCATCGATTTCCATAGTAGGGAAATGAGCTGTTGGTCACACAAGGGACCACGTTTTCCCAGTTTGTTGCCGGTTTTCCCCACGGTGGCTTGAGCCCTGAAGTTGTTTTTTTGTTTTGTTTTGTTTTGTTTTGTTTTCAGATTTATCCCGTTCGGCCCATCAGCTTTTTGTCTTAACCGCTCCTCTGTTCTTTGTGAGTCTTAGAAAGGCCTCGGCCACTCTGAAATCACATGTTTTTTCATTGTTTAATTTTTTTTTTAAGTTGCTTTAATGGTTATTTATTTTGAGAGAGAGAGAGAGAGAGGAGGGGAGAGAGAGCACGAGCAGGGGAGGGGCAGCGAGAGGGAGAGAGAGAATCCTGAGCAGGCTCCCCAGCTGTCAGCGCAGAGCCCGATGTGGGGCCCGATGAGCCTGACCCACCCAGGCACCTCCGAAATCCCATTTTTCGAACATTCTTCTATGGCTTCTGCTTGGAGTGTTATGGTTTAGCTTCTTACATGTGGTTTTTGGCTGCATCTCACATGGCAGATGCTACTTTATTATTTTTTTTCCAGGTTCCCGGTGCCTTCCCTCCGCTGGGTCCCAGCACGGGCCCCTTCAGGGCACTGGGCTTCCTGCCTCGGATTCTTTCTCCACTTGGGCTCCGTCTCTCACTTTCCACCCGGCAGCTTTAGTCAAGAACGCAGATAGGTGAGGAGCGCCTGGGTGGCTCTGTCGGTTAACCCTCCAACTCTCTTATTTTTATTTTTTTTTTTGAGAGAGAGAGCGAGAGACGGGGGGGGGGGGGGGGGGGGGGGGAGGGGCAGAAGGAGAGGGAGACCCAGAATCTGAAGCAGGCTCCAGGCTCTGAGCTGTCGGACAAGCAAGCACAAGCCGAGGTCTGGCCACACCTCTGCTCTGACCAGACAGAGACAAGGGGTCTTGGGGCAACCTCACTCCATGCGATGCCTCCTCGGCATCTTGTCCAATGGGCACATCTTGGGTTTTGACCCTCAAAGTCCCCTTCCTCCTCCATGGACCCCCAGGCCATTTAACCCCTTCACCCTTGCCTTTCTCTTTGTGTCCTGGCCTTGGGACGCCAGCCCTCTGGGTCCACTGGCTCCACTGTTTGGGGGGGGGGGGGGAACCAGGGGATTCTGATGCTGAGCAGGGAGGGGAGACACCTTCAACCCCAGGGTGGGTGGGGAGGACAGCCTCCTGCCTGCACGTCCCCTGGGGCCGTGTTAGGTTGACTCACATCATGCTCATCATGCAACGCCTCTTTAACCAGCTCGTCCTGGGTGCTAGGCCCTGGGGAAACGGCAGTGGGCAAAGCAAACGTCCCTGCCCCCCCCCCCCCAGGGGTTCACATGCTGGTAGGGACATAGTGTAATGATAATAAAGGTGGCGAAAAGTGTCACAAAGAGAAGAGAAAGACAGAGAGGGGAAGAAGACAGCTTCATTAGAAGCCAGACTGAGCTGGGCAAAGATGGGGGGGGTGGGGGGGAGGGCCCTGCGGGCGGGAGGGCCAGCCAAGGGCAAAGGTGGGAAGGAGCGCAGAACATTCCAGAAGGCCAGAAGGCCGATGGGGCTCAGTGACGCGTAAGAGCACACCGGGCGGGAGGCCAGGCCCTCCAGACCGCTTTGCCTTCCGTCCGCGAGCAGGGAAACCCCATCTGCATCGAGAAGACGCCCCCTGGCGGCCGTGTGAGGAAGAGACCCAAGGGGGACCAAGTTCAGAGGCTGGGACACCCCGCCCTCACTGAGGTGTCCAGGCCCCAGCGACAGAGGCTGGGACCAGGGAGATGATGGTGGAGGACGGGAGAAGGGGCCGGACCCAGGACCTATGCTGCGGGGTCCACAGGATTTGCTGACGCAGTCAAGGATGGGACCAGCTTCGTTCTTAGCGATCTCGCAGACAGGAAGTGCCATTTAACCAGGAGGGGGTGACCAGGAGGGGAGGGTTTGCCGGGTCAGGAATCCAGGCTTCCGTTCTGGACCTTTCGGTCGAGAACCCTGTCGGACAGGGGCATGCCAAGTGTGCGGTTGCACGATGAGTCTGGAACGAGGGGAAAGATCCAGGGCGGACACAGTGAGCAGGCCCCGTTCTCCCTGTATCTCTGGCCTGGTGGCTCCTGGTCCCCTGTTAAGTACTTTTCAAACCCTCAGCCTGCATTGCCTTGGGCTCCTTTTCCTGGCTCTGCGTCTCAGGGGACCCTCTCCATTGCGGGCGACGGCAAGATGTCAGGAAGAGGCAGCCCAGGCCTGGAGCCGCACCCCTGCGGCGTCCGGGCTCCGGGCAGTGGCGGATCCAGAAGCTCAAAGCGTCTCATCCAGACTTCACCTCCTGCCCTCCGTCTGCGCGCTCGCTTCCCGCCAGGGTCCTTCTGGTGGCACCAACAGCTCCAGATGGCCGTCCTCCTCCCGGCTACAACTCACAGCTGAAAGCGGGTTTCGTTCTCCTGGTTGTCCCAGCAAAAATCCCACGGCTGAACCCCGTTGGCCCTACTTTGGTCACAGGCTCACTCTTGAACCTGTCACCGCGGCCAGGAGACCGAATGTCGTGAGCCGGTCGTCGGTCTTGCCTTCTCCACCCCCTTCCTGGGTCTGGGGATGGCGTCGGGCTCATAAATCACACGGTGGGTGTATCCCCAGAAGTTGGAAGAACTGTTTTCCACGGCCACCCCACCATTTTCACCTTCCCCCCAACAGTGCCCGTGGGTTCCGATCGCTCCACGTCCTCGCCAACGTTTATTTTTTGGTTTTTGTGTGTGTGAGAAAAGTTATCCTGACGGGTGTGAGGTGCTATCTCATCGCAGTTCGGACTGGCCTCTCCCCAGTGGCGAGGGAGGCTGAGCGTCCCCGCGTGTGCCATCGGCCTTTAGTGCGTCTTCCCTGGAGAGGTGTCTGTTCAAGTCCTTTGCCTGTTTTTGAATCAGGTTGTTTGCTTTTTTTTTTTTTAATGTCTGTTTATTTATTTGTTTGTTTGTTTGTTTATCTATTTAGAGAGAGAACACGAGCAGGGGAGGGGCAGAGAGAGGGAGAGACCGAATCCCAAGAGGCTCTGGGCTGTCAGCGCAGACCTTGAACTCACGAACCGTGAGCTCATGACCTGAGCCGAAATCAAGAGTCAGACCGTCAGCCGGCTGAGCCACGCAGGCCCCCCTGCTTTTTTATTGAGGGCATTCGGGGAGTTCTCTGTAGGTTCTGGGCGTTCATTCCTTATCAGATATATAGACTTAAAATAAATATTTCCTCCCATTCTGTGGGGTTTTTACTGTGTTGATGGTGGGTTTTGACTCACAACATTTTTAATTGTCATGGCTCGCCCGGGATGGGCGGCGAGGAGGCGAACTCAGACCATCTAAACGCAAATGCTGGTTCTTAGCTACAGACAGCCGGACAGATGGACAGATGATGAAGGGATGGATGGAAAGTGGATGGCAGGAGGTGGAGGGAGGCCGAGAGGGGGGACAAATGAACAGTCGGGGGGGGGATTCCGTGGGAGGGCAGCCCAGCCCCTCCCCACCTGTCCCCCTAACAGGGCCGGGCTAGGGGGAGGCAAGTAGGGCATCACCTCGGGCACAGAATCTGACGGAACCCAAAAATTCACCAATCAGCGTAAATACTGCTTTGTGCTGTCTTCATAAATCAAAATCCGGGCAATAAATCATGGTGAACAAAACATCGACAACTCACATAAAGATAGGACCTGGGCCAGCCCTTGTACGACCCCAGCCCCCTCACCTTGGTCCAGGCCCTACCTACCTGTCCTCCTGGCACCTCCTGGCACCTCCCTGTCCCCCTCTGCCACCTGAGGCCAGCAATGGAGGGTCAGGAGCGACAGAGCCGAGAGGGAACGGGAGGACAGAGACGGAGTTTCCAAGTTTCCAGGCCCAGCTCAGCCTGCAGTCAATGCCCAAGACCCCTGGAAAGCCCCAGGCTGTGGCTTCTCTGAGTGGCATCCCTGCGGCCACCACAGGGCGGAGCCCGCGGTCCGGCTTTGGTCTCCGGGGAAACCCAGGAAGAGGGAACCAAGGGGCCAGACCCTCCGGTGCCTCCCTGTCTGGTTCCTCCTCGCAACCCAGGCTCCCAGGAGCTGATGACCCCGGCCGGCCCCTCTCACTGCCCCAAGGCCGCAGTGCCCAGCACTAGCTGCCTTTTGTGGCCCCTTCCAGGCAAACCCCCACGCCTTCCTTCATGGGAGGTGCCGTCATTATCCCTGCTTTTATGGAAAGGGAAACCGAGGCCCAGAGAGGGAGGATATATGCCTTCTGGGCGTGTCTAAGGGTGAAGTGAGCACACAGTCCCATCTTGTGGAGTTGGAGACCAAGGCTGAGCACGGCTGAGTGACTCAGCTCCCGTCGCACGGCCAGGAGGGACAGAGCCAGCAGGCGAAGCCCGGGTTGGCCTCAGTGCGGGCCCCGTGCTCTTTCTGTGCCCTCCTGTACCCTCGTGCCACCCCGTGTGACCCCCACCTGTCAGGGGTCCCGGCCTGCAGACTCGGGTCCAGATAGAAAGTTCTAGAAGGTGGGAGTCAGGAGCCCTTTGTCCCTCCCACCCTGTGCTGACTTCGGCCAAGACGCATCCCCCATCTGTGCCAGGGTTGTCTCAGGACCCCGTGGATCCAAGGCCACGCAGAGAAACCAGACGCGGCCTCCTCCCCGGCACACTCCCCGGTGTGGGCTGAGCCACAGAGCCTGGGCGGCAGCTGAGGGAACAGAAAAGACAGTAGGAAAAGAGAATGGAAACGAGACCCAGGGCGCTTGGGCCCCAGCCTCCCGCCCCTGCCACGGCCGTTCTCTTCCTTAAGGGGAGAGACCCCAGGCAGCCCCGAGGATCCTTCCAGCAGAAGCTTCAGGGATCACAAGTTCACTGCAGTCACGGGCCGGTCACCTGGGGCAGGAGAGAACACGGACTGCTCAAGACAAAGAAGGATCGCCCTTCGTGCTGTAGCCTAGGGCAGAGTGACAGGCGGTGGCCAGCTTCCAGAGGGTCTCCTGGGTCATGTTATGGAGTCTCCATGCCATCTGGAGGTCCAGCCCCTGATGGTTTTTAAGGGAAGAATGATGTGACCAATTGGCTTTCAAAGCAGGAGGTCACGGCCGTGGGGTGGGGGTGATTCTGTCAACCCACAAGGAGCAGCTGGGTAGCCCCGGCCTTCCCCCCGCCGCCGCTGCGCCCCTGAACCCGAGAGCTGAAGAGAAGAGACCAAAACAGCAGAAAGGAGACCCATGAGGCCATGTGTAAACAGATCATTCTGTTAAAGTCTATAAATTACACTTTCGAGCAAAAACAAAAACAAAAAAGGCAGAGACCCCAGGATCGACTGCACCTGATACAAGTTTAAGGCCTCCGGTATCAGGTTTCAATCTTTTGAAGAACCGACAAAAACTCTAGAGGAGTGGCCTCCAAAATAACTAGAACTGATGTCCCAGAAATATGACTCAGTCTCAACCACAAGATCACAAAAGTCAGAACCAAACTCTGGGCCGGAATCCCTGCATATTGGCAACGGCACGCGCTGAGCCTCTGGTTCCTGAGCCTCTGGTTCCTGGTCTGTAAAGGGCAGACGGGACGCGCCTGGGCCAGGGGAATCCTCTGGCCTTTCCCCCTCCAGCTGCCTTCCCCTCTGGGCCCTCCTCCCCTCCCGGGGTGTGTGGGGGGGGATGTGGGGGAGGGTATGGGTCCCTTCCTGCCACAAATGCCCGTGTCTCTGGTGGCCTGACTCAGGTAGAGTCGCTCCTTCTTAAAAACACCCTGCCCACCCCCACCCCAGCCCCGGGGGGGGGGGGGAACCCCACCTCTTGATCTGTTCTGGGCACCCCACCTCACTGCCTCCACTTCCTCGGCTCCCCCTGCCTGCGGCCCCCCCGACCCCGCCTCACCACCTCCCACCCCGAGCCGCTAACCCGCTGGGCGCTCAGAGACCTTCACTTCCCCAACACCCACCAGAGACACAGCTGACCACTTCTTCAAAGGCCCTCATCTCAGGGTCTCTGACTATGCCTGGATTTCCTCCGGGTCACACCTGCTCCCTCCTCCCCACCCCCATGGCTGTAGTAGCCTCCCCCCCCCCCCCCCGCCCCTGCAGGGCCCCCCCAGGCTAACACCTTGGCTCCCACCTGCAGCCCCCGCCCACCCCCGTCCCACCCTCAAGCTGCAAATGCCTGGTGCTCTTTCCCAGGATCCAGTGTGAGCACGGGCCCGCCTGGGCCAAAAAGGGTGAGCAGAGCCCTGGCGCGTGTGGTCATACAGGTACAGGCACCCGAGTCGGCCGAAGCCATCTAGCGACCACCGCAGGGAGACACTGCCTCTGGCTTCCGCCAGACCTCAGCCCCAGCCCACCCCACAACACAGCCACCCAGGCTCCCTGGAGGCTTCTGCTCCTTCCAGGCCCCACTCCGGTGAGCTTTCCAGAAGGGACAGAGCCCCCTGCGTGCACACGATCTGCCTGCATATGCTTGATGGGCAAATGTGTGTTCCTGTCCCCAGCAGAAGCTGCTGTCCCCAAACTCCTACCACCTGTGTCGGAAAGCGGAAGTGGAAGTCCGGGAGCCGCTGAGTGGAGGGTGGAGGCCTGGGAGGAGGCGTGGGGGGAGGGAGAGACCTGACACAGAACTAATCCCACCCTCCGCCCCATCACAGCCTCTGAGCTTTCGTTCCTGGAACAGCTCCACCACCACCTTCTCTGAAGCACAAACTCCTGCCTGACCTTCCGTAGCGTTCTGTCCTTTCTCGTACAAATAGCCAAGGCTCTGGCCGGGCATCCCTGCCCTGGGAAGCCCCCACTGAGTGGGCTAAGAGCCCCCCCAGCCCCAGGCTTATCACTGAGCATTGGTGGTGGCGTTCGGGTTTGCACTCAGGAGCTCCCGGCCACCCACTCGGTGTGGAATGACAACCCTCACCTCACGTCTCCCCTCCCCTGGACATTCCACCTTGCGAGTCCTAGGCTCAGATCAAAACACTTGGGGACCCTGGAAACACACACATCTCCAGCACTGAAGAGCCACGTTCTCGGACGTCTGAGCCGGGTGGCACCCTTAGGTACCGGCTGCATGCACCATATACACCTGTGTCCTCAATACTGAACGACGACCGGGGCGCCTGGGTGGCTCAGTCGGGCAGGTGGCCGACTTCAGCTCAGGTCATGATCTCGCGGTCTGTGAGTTCAAGCCCCGCATCGGGCACTGTGCTGGCAGCTCAAAGCCTGGAGCCTGCTTCCGACTCTGTATCTCCCTCTGTCTCTGCCCCTTCCCTGCTTGCTCTCTGGCTCTCGCTCTCTCAAAAACAATAAACGTTAAAAAAAATTTTTTTTTTTTTTTTAAATACTGAACCACGACCTTCGCGTGTTTTGCTTTGGCGATCTCCTCCTCTCCCCAGGAGCGAAGGAGGCTTTCTTATCTGCCCTTTGGCAACAAGGAAACCGACTCACAGGGTCGAGTCACGCGCCCCAGGCCACATGGGTAGAGATGGGATGTGAGCCCAAGGCTCAGACTAACATAGAAAATGCAAAGGAGGCTGCCTGGGTGGCTCAGTCGGGTAAGCATCCAACTCTCGGCTTCGGCTCAGGTCATGATCTCGTGAGACTGAGTCCCACATCGGGCTCTGTGCTGACGGCGTGGAGCCTGCTTGGGATTCTCTCTCTCCCTCTCTCTCTCTGCCCCTCCCCTGCTCGTGCTCGCTCGTTGTCTCTCTCTGTCTGTCTCTCTCAAAATAAACATTTTAAAAAAACTCAGAGAGAGGCACCTGGGTGGCTCTGTCATTAAGCCTCTGACTTTGGCTCAGCTCACGATCTCACAGTTCGTGAGTTCGAGTCCCACATCGGGTGAGCATGAGCCCTGCTTCGAGTAAAACACAAGCTCTGGGTGAGCCCTGTTTCTCTCTCTCTCTCTCTCCCTCTTTCTCTCTCTCTGCCCCTCACTCACTTGTGCCTCCCCCTACTTCAAATAAATAAATAAATATTTTAAAAAATAAAAATAAAAATAAATTTGGGGCACGTGGGTGGCTCAGTTGGTTAAGTGTCCAACTTTGGCTCAGGTTTGTGAGTTCGAGTCCCGCGTCGGGCTCTGTGCGGACAGCTCAGAGCCCGGAACCTGCTTCAGATTCTGTGTCTCCCTCTCTCTCCGCCCCTCCCCTACTCCCGCTCTGTCTCTCCCTCTCTCTCAAAGATAAACAAACATGTAAAAAAAATTTTTTTAACAAAACTAAATTTTAAAATACAAAGAACGTTCAAATGACCTTAAATCCCACAAGCCAGAGACAATATCTGTTAACATTTTGGTGAACATCCTTCCAACGTGTGTTTCCCTCCGAGGCTTCAAATGGATGAACCATGAGCCGGATCCACCCATTTTTGTTGGCTTTCATGTTGTTCTCCAGCCCACCATTTTGCAGGTTTTGAAAAAGTGAATTGCTCGTTAATATCACACACAAATTTATAAATCCAGCAATCCTTGAAAAACAGAGATCTGGCCTTCTTGGGCTCTTGTTATTTCGAGGCAATCGTCGGCTGGAGCTGAGGACCACTTCGCACGGGACAGACACCTCTATTTTGCCACAGTCCCCACCTTTCCCTATTGTGCCCCCAAGTAGGTCCACTGGCCTCACTCACTTACCTCCCTGACCCCCGTCAGGCTGACAACCTCCGCTCTAGGCATCTACGAGAGCCAACATCTGTCGAAAAGCTACAGCACACAACCACCACTCAAACGTGCCGGACGTGGGTTAACTTCTTTCATTCTCAAAGTAGTGATGTGGAATAAGCACTATTGTTAGGCCCATTTTACAGATGGGGAAACTGGGGCTCACAGAGGCTATATCAACTGCCTAAGACCACAGTCAGAAAGCGGCAAAGTCGGCCTTGGAACCCCGGGCACTCTGGCTCCAGAGTCTGCCTCCTTCCTGTATGCAAAGACGCACCCCACACTCAGCTCCGGATTGAGGGTAATGTTCCGTACCAATCAATATAGTCTAGGATCATCTAAATAATAAAAATAAAAACAAGAGAAACTAAAACAAAATAAAACAAAACAAAAAACAAAGAGTAGACATTTGTTGCTTTTATCCACCCAGTGTTCCTTCCTTTAAGGAACAGCCCTTCTCCTGGCGGTTCTGGTGTGGCTGTCCCCCAGCCCCTCTCCCCACCTCCTCCTTGACCAGGAGGTTGGACATGTGACCCGGTCCTGACCAATCATGGCATTCCTCCCGTGATGTTGCAGGGGATTGGTCCAGAGGTGGGCACATGACCCAGGCCTAGCCAATCAGAGTCTTTCCCTGAGAATTTTTTTTGGTAGGCTATCTTTCCAAGGTCAAAGGCGATCTGATGTGAGCCTGTCCCTGTCTGTGTGGCCAGGCTGGCTGTCCTATGGAGAAACCCATCTAAGCCAGAGAAAGAAACAGCTCAGACAGACTGAGAAAATGAGAAAGAGAGAGAGGGAGGGAGATTTTGAGCCTCTGATATCCATGTCCCCAAGGCCAACCACATCTCTGACTCTCCAGGAACTGAGCCAGTAAATTCCAGCTTGAGCTAGACTGAGTTATATTTACTTAAAACCAAAAGATGCTTGAATTCAACATCCTCATTATTCTCTTTAATGACTCACACTGGCCCATCATATGGGCTCAGCATAATTTATTAACCATTCAGTCCCCGACGAGCATTCGACTGCCACCAAGTTCCCAAATTCCCCCGCCACCAACGAGGTGGAGAAGATCCTTTGTGTACCCATCCTTTTCCACATGTGTGCAATTATCTCATTAGGGGCAATTTCTAGACATGAACTTTAACGTCAAAGGGTGCTCTGCTGCCCTTGACCCCCATCCCTGCCTTTGACTTACTAAGTCATGGACCATCCCCCAGGCCCAGCTTCCTCCTGTCCCTCTGTGCTACAGGCTCCCAGTAAGTGGCCAAACCTGGACAAGGAAGGACAGGTCTGAGGGATACTGGGCACATTTGGAAGACTCACTTGCAGCAGGGGTCTCACAGGCCAGAGCCTCAGCAGTCCCAAGATTCAGGGGTGGCCCATCTGCCAGACAGAGCCTGCCTCCAGTTCCAAGCCATGAGAAATCAGAGAAAATTATGAAAGGGAGGGGCCTCAGAGAGGACTAATCCCAGACACACACCCTACCCACCACCTGCCATGTCCCACTTGGCCCAGCGGACTCAACCACGTGCCCTGCATGGACCAGGATTTTTGTCTGCCTCGTGCCAATGCCAAGAAGACTGCGTGGCACATAGTAGGCCTTCAGTAAACATCTACTGAATGGATGCGAATGGATGGATGGATGGGTGGATGGACGGATGGATGGATGGACAGACAGATGGATGGATGGGTGAATGGACAGACAGATGGACAGATGGACAGACGGATGGATGGATGGACGGGCATATGGATGGGTGGATGGATGGATGGATGGATGGACAGACATACAGGCGGATGGATGGATGGATGGATAGATGGGTGGATGGATGAATAGATGGTTGGATGGATGGACAGACAGACGTACAGACAGATGGATGGATGGATAGATGGGTGGATGGATGAGTGGATGGATGGATGGATGGATGGATGGATGGATGGACGGACAGACGTACAGACAGATGGGTGGATGGATAGATGGGTGGATGGATGAGTGGATGGATGGATGGATGGATGGACGTACAGGCGGATGGATGGATGGATGGATGTTTGGATGGATGGATAGATGGGTGGATGGATGAATGGATGGATGGATGGATGGATGGATGGATGGACAGACGTACAGACAGATGGATGGATGGATAGATGGGTGGATGGATGGATGGATGGATGGATGGATGGATGGATTACTCTAACTGTGCAGCCCAAATGGGTTTAAGGGCAAGTTCTGCCCCTTACTCACTCATTAACCCCACCTCCTCCAGGTCTCAGTGACCCCACATGTAAATGAGGTCATTGAATTAGACCATCTCTAGGCTCCTTCCAGCTCTCTCGCCTTCAAACCAGCTGTGCCCAACAGGTGAGGAATTCTGAGCTTTGGGGCCACAGAAAGCGTCACCTACATGGTTTTGCTACAATTGGATTCAAGGGCTGGACCTTTCCTATCTCTCCCCCGAGGGGAGGGCAGGCCACTAAACTTCTTTCTAAATGTTCGAAGGGATGCTTGGGTAAGTTCAGAGTGGCAATGAGGTCAGCACAGGGCTTGAATCCGAGCTTGCCTCTTCCTGGCTGTGTGACCTTGAGCAAGTAACTTAACTCAGTTTTCACCCCTATAAAACAGGGATAGTAATACGCTTTGTTGGGTTGTGGAAAAGCTTAAATGGGAGGATATACAAGCACTTGGCACAGTTCCTGGCTTGAGGTGAGCACTCCATAAATGGTAGTGGTGGCCATCTGAAGACTTCCCAAACTCCATGTTTGGAGACTGCTGTGAGGTGTCCCATCACCAACTAGGGACCAACTATGGACAGCCACATATTTCACATGGAGGAAGCAGAGCCCCGTTTTGGGAAAAAGCGCTGACCCCAGGCCGCACAGAACCTCAGGAATAGGCCTGTAAGGGGAGCCCTTTCCATCTGCGTTCTTCTCCCTACCTGAAATTTAGGCACAATGGCTGGAGATCAGGCAGCCATTTGGGGCCATGAGACCTTCGGGGCAGAAGCAAAACGTTACCAGGCTTCTCTGAGAACAGTCCTACATTACCTCCTTCAGGCTTCTTTCTCATAAGGGAGGAATATGCCTCTAATTTCTTTAAACCATTGTTATTTGGCTCTTCTGTTTCATATAAACAGACCCAATTGTATCTGTCCCCATTTTGCAGACGACAAAAAGCAAAGCTTGGTTAGAAGAAGTTGACACAGCTGGCAAGTGTTGAGTTGGATTGACTCATGGTCTCTACAGTTTACCTACTATGGATTCTACCAAACGCGTTGCCGCCCACAATGAGAGGGTCCCTCCCTCCCAGGCTACCTGCCTCTATGCGATTAGACATGACCAGGGCTGT
This sequence comes from Panthera uncia, assembly GCF_023721935.1. Lineage (NCBI taxonomy): Eukaryota > Metazoa > Chordata > Mammalia > Carnivora > Felidae > Panthera > Panthera uncia. The sequence continues at coordinate 127,793,206 of NC_064809.1, forward strand.
CGGGACAGAGGGAAGGAAGGTGTAATCACGAGAAGGCTTCACAGAGAAAGTGGTGTTTGAGCTGAATCTTCAGAGAACGAGAGACTATCAATCACACGAGGTGCTGTTAACCAGGAATGCGCAGGAAAAGACTCTGCTCAGGGCTTTTACTAGGGGCTGGTCACGTAGGCAGCCCCTGCCCAGCATACACCAAACTTCTAGACCCCCAGAAGGAAAGGAGGTGGTCAGCATAACCCACGTTGTTTGCACGGTTTAGGCTCGGCGAGCCACGCTTCTCAGGGAACGGCAGGAACCCACCGGAAGCCCAAGTTGCCAGAAGCCAGCCCAAAGCCAGACTTGCAAGCATGCTTTTGTAAAGGATGGCAGTCCCGGACCTGCCGTGTTCATTTTTCTACGCAGGGTATGACGCCTTCCTCCGCATTTCTGGTTTTGAGGTGACCCAGGAAATGGTGTTTTGTGCCTCAGACCCAGATTTGCAGAGAAAAAAAGTCTAGTTTACTACGCAGATCACTTCGACAAGTTTTCCCAGAGAATCACGTTGCGTCGCCGAAGAGCCAAAGGCAGGAAGGGGGCCACTTCCAGGAGTCCTGAGAGCACAAGGCTGGCAGGGGGTGGGCCTGGCCCCTGGCCCTGAGCTGGCCACTGACTCAAGTTCCAACTCCGTCAAGCATGTCCCAGAGATGAGCCTCACGCAAGTGTTCGCTTCCATGAAATGAAGGCGTTGGATTGCACCCTGTATCAGTGAGCTTTCACTGCATAACGAGCCTCCCACACACACACCGAAAGCCGGTGGCTGAAAACAGCAGACATTTGTCACATCTCACAGTGCCGTGGGACAGCCATGTGGGTTGGGCTCCGCTTAGGGGTCCTTCTTCCGGTGTCGCCCGGGCTCACTCAGGAGGGTGCAACCGGGTGGCGGTCAGGACAGCTGGGCCCTTTCTCCGCACGGCCTCCCGTCCTCCAGCGGGCGAGCCCGCAGGCTGGCTCTCATGGCAGGTGGCCAGATTCGAGGGGAAGTGACAGACTCTCCCTCCAGATGGGAGGAGAGGCAGCGTAGCCGTGCAGAGGGGTGTGCACACGGGGAAGGGTGGGAGGTGCAGCCAACTTGGGCAGCAACCAAGTTATCCCCCCCACGTTCCTTTCATTCATTCATTCACTCATTCATTCATTCATCGCTTTTACTAGACACAGAGACACAGAGGTGACCCTGTCCTCATGGAGCCTCCAGACCAGTGGGGAAACAGATGAATAAATCAAGGTGGGCTGCAAAGTTTCACCGAGGAAGCATTTCTATTTATTTTTATAGATTGTTTTTTAACTTTATTTATTTTGAGAGAAAGAGAGAGCGCAAGCGGAGGAGGGGCAGAGAGAGAGGCAGAGAGAGAATCCTGAACAGGCTTCACGCTGTCAGCACAGACCCCGACGCGGGGCTCGAACTCACACACCATGAGATCATAAGCTGAGCCTAAATCAAGGGTGGGGCGCTTAACCCACGGAGCCACCCGGGCGGCCCTAGAAATTTCTTTACACGATACTTTTTTCCCCACGAAGACATTGGCTCGATCGGCCAGAAAAGGCACAAGCAATGAAATTGGGAATTTTAACCAGGAAGAAAATTAAAAACAAAAGGGGAAAGAAGGTAGGGTTTATTGAGTACCCACTATGTCCCAAGCATCTTATGGACACTCTCCCCCCTCGTTTTTTCTTTTTTTTTTTTTTTTATTAATTAAAAAAAAAAATTTTTTTAACGTTTATTTATTTTTTGAGACAGAGAGAGACAAAGCATGAACGGGGGAGGGTCAGAGAGAGGGAGACACAGAATCCGAAACAGGCTCCAGGCTCTGAGCTGTCAGCACAGAGCCCGACGCGGGGCTCGAACCCACGGACCGTGAGATCATGACCTGAGCCGAAGTCGGCCGCTTAACCAACTGAGCCACCCAGGCGCCCCTCCCCCTCGTCTTTTCTATAACCGGAGGTGAGTAGTATTATTCCCCTTTTATAGGTAAGCACACTGAGGCTCCTTGCAGAGAAGCGGCTTGTCCAACCTCTCACGGGTCCCGAGTGGCAGAGCTGAGAGTCCCACAGCCGCATCTGGCCCCCAAGTCGATAGGCGACAATAGAACAGCTGCAAAGGAGCTTCACATTTGACTAGGAGCTTCCTAGCAGCCTGAGGGAAAAGGGACACTAAACATATGAGTGGTCACTAGACAGGAAAAAGCCAGACATGTCACGGAGGGGAAGCAAAGCCTTCCCTGGCACCGAATCCATTTTCCTTTTCCCTAAGTAGATGAAAGATAGCTTGTGGGTAGGGTGGACTCTTTGGGGCCCCGCTGTCCAGAGGTTTTATCTGGGGAGGTTGCTAAGTAAATGGCCCATCATCCCACATTATCCCCTAGGGAAGACTGTGCCCTCCAGCAGCCATCATCCTCTGTGTGTGCACGGGTGCGGGAGCGGGTGTGTGTGTGTGTGTGCACGCGCACGTACGTGTTTCTCACTCTCACTTTCTCTTTTTACTCCCCAACCCCTCCCTCTGTTTGTCTCTTTTGCCTCTAAATCTCCCCAGCCCACACCCAAAAATGCAAAGAGTCCCTGCCACACGAAACTCTGCTGGTTTTAGGAAGTGTTGCTGCTTCAAGAGCCTGCACACCAGGTCCCGGCAGACAGGACTTCCTCCCCACGCGGGGCTGGGCGGGGCCACCCGGAAGGGGCCTGGTGTAGCCTCGGTGACACATCTCTGCCTGGTCAGCTTGAGCAGCAGCTGGGTCAGCAGGTGACGGGAGCGGAGGCCACCCTTCCCTGGGGCTTCAGGATGGACTTGTGCCACCCAGGTAAGCACCCGGGGCCGACCTCTCCGGGCCTCAGTTTCCTCCTCTGTAAAATGGGGACAATAGTGCCTGCCTCACAGGATCCTGGACGGAATCCATATGTAAATAGATGTAAGACAGTGTGGAAATGCAGAAGCATGCAACAAATGTTTACGAGCTCAGGCTAAGTGCCAAGCTGTGGCCCAGGTGCTGGGAGAACAGGGAACAAAGCAGGCCCTGTCCCTGCCCTCCTGAGCTCACGCTCTACAGGGGGAGACAGACATAAAGGTATTAATGTAATATGTCAGGGGGTGACAGGCAGGACGAAGGACAGTCACGTAGGATAAGGGACATGGGAGGGGGTGGTCGAGGAGACCTCAGAAGGAGACACCATTTGGGCAGAGACCTGAAGGAAGGAGGGAGTGATCCCTGTTGGTTTCTGGGGAAGGAATATTTGGGGGGGGGGGGCTGCTGGGGAAGGAATGACCAGTGCAAGGAAGGTTGCTTGAGTTGAAGATGATGACGTTGGTGATAATGGCCGTCTGGGTGGCACAGGGGCCCTGAAGCTCCTGTTTGGACTTTAAGGGTGGGGGGATGAGGGTGGCCTGTGGGGAGGCTGAGGACACCACCTAGAGTGCCAGTGGAGGGGGCCAGAGAGGAGCAGTAGAGAACCATGGCTGAGCCCCTCCCCAGTGAGCAGGACCGCGTGTCTGGGGGAAAGAGGAGAGACATGTGTATGGTTGGTAGGGAAGAGAACTGCATTTCTGCAAGGCAGAGGGAAGAAGAGGGACAAAGTCTCTGTGCCCTGCAATCAGAATGTCCCAACATCAGGGCGCCTGGGTGGCTTAGTCGGTTAAGCGTCCAACTTCTGCTCAGGTCATGATCTCACAGTTTGTGGGTTCGAGCTCCGCATCGGGCTCTGTGCGGACAGCTCGGAGCCCTGGAGCCTGCTTCGGATTCTGTGTCTCCCCCACCGCCCCCTCTCTGCCCCTCCTACACTCGCACTCTATCTCTCTCCTACAAATAAATAAACTTAAAAAAAAAAAAAAAAAAAAAAAAAAAAAAAAAAAAAAAAAAAAAGAATGTCCCAGCATTGCCTGGAAATCCAGAAGACGAGGGCTTCCAGGAGCTGTCCAGTTCCCCAAGTTCAGATGACGTCAAGCCCGTTAGCAACAGAACCCTTTGTTCAAACAAAACCTAACACCGATCAGTCTGACCCCGCCCACCACGCCTCCCCTGACCCCACGGGCTCTGGGGAACATGGTTAGAGAACTACCCTTCCCTTTGAACAGTTTTTGGGCTTTGGACGGCAGGTGGCTCCCAGACCGTACAGGCTCCGTGAATAGGTCTTAGGTGGAGACTAGATGACAAGGCGGGGACCCAGCGGGGAACAGCACCTGGCTTAAGATTACCCAGCAGATAAGAGGTGATGGATGGGTCCTTAAGAAGAGGGATGGTTGTCCCCATCACGAGGACACTGAGGCTCACGGAGGTGAACTGCGGGAGAGGACTGACTTACTTGAAGTCAGGGGGCCAGTAAGTGGCAGGGCAGGGACAAGAACCTGAGAGGAGAGAGAGCCACGGGTGAGCCCGGGCTGCGGAAGGTGCAGCCCAGAAGGCGGGCTGCTGCTTTGCTTTGGGCTGGCCCTGGGAGGGAAGGGATTGAGTGAAGTCAACGCAGGAGGTCTGTTGGGAGATTTCAGATCCCCACGGATTGGTTCATTCATTCATTCATTCATTCGTGCTATAAGCAGTCCTCCGGCGTGCAGGGTCTGTGCTGGGCAGTGCTGGGGACAGCAGGCCCAGCCCTGGGGGAGGCTGCTGGTCCAGGACATGGGGGAGTGGGAGACAGACCCTCAGATCCTGCAGGACGATGACCCAGAGCAAACGAGGAAGCGACTCCTTCCACATGGGAGAGGGGGAGATCTTGGAAAACTTCCTGGAGGAGTCGGGTCCCCCAGGGCGGCCTCCCCGTCTGCCTCCCGTGTTCAGGCCTCCTCCCCCCAGGGCCTGCCGGGAAGGTGAGCAGCCCAGGCAACAAAGCCTCTGTGTGACCAAAGACAGCACCTTTGGGCTGGTGCAGGGAGGCCGGGGAGTAGTTAAAAATAGAGGCAACTTGGCTCTGGGGGCGGGGAGGAAGCCACACGTCGCCCACAGAGCCTCGGGGGCCGGGGCGAGGAACAGCTCCGCCAGACACCCCCCCCTGCCCCCAGCCCCCCCCCCCCCCCGAGACTCTGAGGAGCCTCTGCCCTCGGGCCCCCAGGATAGCGCCCTCCTCCCGCCCTGGAAAGGGGAAGCTGGGCCAGCTGTCCTGGAAACGGGCCTGCGAGCAGAAAGATTTCTAAAAATATGATGGGAAAGAGGAAGGACAAAGGGGAAGTAGACAGGAGCTGGGGAGGTAGATGGCCAGGGTGGGCACCAGGGCACTGACAGCTGGCCTGGGCACCGTGCAGAGGGCAGCCGCAGCCTACAGCGTGGGGGGGAGGGGGGGCGTCCAAAAGCAGCCTTCGTGAGGCGGGAAAATCACCGAGCCCAGGGCGGAGTCAACAGAGTTCACGGTTATCATTATCATGTTGTTATTTTGCGTGTTTCATGAGCACTGTTACTAAAACCCGACTCCACGGGGCGGACGCCTGGGTGGCTCCGTCGGTGGAGCCCCTGACTTCAGCTCAGGTCATGATCTCGCGGTTTGTGAGTTCGGGCCCCACGTCGGGCTCGCGGCTATCAGGACAGAGCCTGCTTCGGGTCCTCTGTCCCCCTCTCTCTGCCCCATTTGCGCACTCTCTCTCTCTCTCTTTCTCAAAAGTAAACAAACATTCAAAAAAAAATTTTTTTTAATGAAATCCAACTCCCACGAGCTGCTTCGGTGCTTGAAACCCCAGCGTCACCAGGCTCAGACTCAGAAGTGGCCACTCTGACCCTGCGTCCTTGTCGCCCTCCCTGAACCTCAGTGTCCTCAGCTCTGAAATGGGGAGAAATCCCCGCTTTGAAACAGACAGGTGAAGGGGTGGAAGGCCCCGGGCTTCACGTGACAGGGGCCACCTGTTGGGGGGGGGGTCAGAATCCCTCCAGAAGGGGACAGGGGATCCAGGGGGTCCATGAACATGCCTGCCAAACCACAAAAGAAGCTCTGTGAAGACAAACTGCAGACAGCCCCGTCCCCACGCCCTCCCACTGTCCTGAGAAAACTCGCCACGCACGCCTATGCCTCAGTTTCCCCAGCTCTGGAGAGTTGGCTTTGTTTTGTCTCTTCCCCCCACCTCCCGCCAAAAAAACAAGGCATCATTCTGTATCTGGCCTTCATTCTCAAACAGGAGCCACGGTCAGCACTTCCGGTCAGAACAACCAGGAGCTAGTACCTGGTGGGGTGTTGATGATTTGCGCGAAGATATCTGCCGTCGGAAGATCAACATCAGGGTTGTGGCCAGCTCCAGCACCTTCCAGCCGTGTCACCTCGGACACAGAACAGGAGGGCACCTGAGAGGGGAGACGCTGAGCAGGGGTGACGAGGCAGAGGGCGGAAGGAAAGGCATTCGAGACACGGGGAACAGCCTGTGCGTGCGGAAGCCTGTGGAGAGGGCGCACGTGGGAGCAAGTGGAGGACGTCCAGGAGGCCTCAAGCCGGGGGCGGGGGTGGCACAATGTCAGTGGAAGATGGGGCCTTGCCTGCCCAACCGGGGGGCCCGGAAGACTCGGGGTGTCATCCCCAGGACAACGGGACGCCGCGGGAGACTGGATGGGAGGTGCCGAGTGGAGGCCGGGAGACACGGGGTCCAGGGACACGCCGAGGTCGGGGTGGGGGTGGGGGTGGGGCCGTGGAAACGGAAAGGAGATGGACGGGGCGTGGTGCGGGGGAGACACGAGGGTGAGAGAGGGGTGCATGTCAGTGTGCCTCAAAGAGCTGTGAGATCGAGTGACATAATTTACACCGAGCCGCTGGCACAAAGCAGGTGTTTTTGAGCCGAAGGTCAATGGGAGACTCTTCCTTCGCCACCCCCCACCTCCTCCCTGGAAACGGGGCTCTCTGGGCCTGCGGAGCCCAGTGTTGCAGGGACAGAAAGCAAGACTCCCAAGAGGGCCACCAGGAGGAGGGCACATGGCGCCACTCTTCGTCCCTCCTGGGTCCGTGTCAGTGACCTGCGGGGACCAGAACACACCTGATGGCTGCTGGGTTAGGTTGCATCCTGCATCCTGGAGGACGGTGCCCCATCCAAGCAGGACATCAGCTCCAAGCTGACGCTTTGTTCCACCAGGCTGGCAGCTTCCGGGGGGCGAAGTGGTCCCAGAGGACCAGCGGATCCCCTGGCCGGATGCTCCTCCCACGCCTGCCTTCCTGGGAAGAGAGCCCCTTGGTCCAGCGTGATGTTGTGCAGTACTCGACATCTGACGACCCCTGGACAGTGGCACCAGCCGAGGCTCTGTGGGAAGGAAGGGCCCCCCCGCACGTCCGGACCACGTATGGCTTCCGGTCAAGATGGATCGCTGGCCTTTAGGAGTAGAAGGGATCCTTTGCAATCCCATTGCCTCCCGAGTTGGCTGATGGGTCTTCGAGGGGAAACAGTGGGTCTCTGTTGCCGGCAGCTCAGAGATTCAGAGGTGACGATAGCTCGGGAAGCTCGGGTGGGTGGCTTCTCCACCCGGGCCACGTGGCTACTGCACTCGTGGACAGTTGTACCGGCACGTGGCTGCCGGTCAGAGCCTGGCTGAGGTCAGTGCTGGATGGTTGCTGGTCAGCATTGGTGGGCGTCACAAAAATCTTCATCCCCCGGGTCCGCTCCGAGGGGACACCCACTTGCCTCCTCCCCAGACCCCCCTACTCCCGATCTTCCGATCTTCCTCCTTCCCAGCCTCCGAGAAGTCAAGCCACCCTCTCCTGTTCACTGTTAACCTTAAAAAAAACAAAACTGCCAGCTATTTTCCCGGCCAAGGAGGGGTTTATTCCAGAAGAGTATTAGAACCGCCATCCAGGACAAGCAAGCTGTGGCAAAACCCTCGGCAAGTCCGAAGGACAGAGAGAGGAGTCGCTTTTAGGAAAGGGAGTCGGGAAGGCTGTGCGATAAACAACAAGTCCATCGGAGTTAACTGGGGGCTCCAGGCGTGGTGGCTTTTCACGGGCTGAGTTGTGACTTTCTCATTGGCTGGGCTGTTGCGGAGGGAGGAGGAAAGCTTCCTTCCGGCTGCAGGGAGAGCAACTTAGTAGCTACAATCTTTGCCACTTGCAAGGTGTGTCTGCTCCTGTAGGGTCTGCTATTGAGGAGGAGTGGTCGGTGTGAGAGCCCCCCCTGCTTAAAGGAGATTTCCTTTCCTCAATTTGCACACCATAAATGCAGACGTGTTCTTGCTGGGGGCCGCTGCTCTTTGCACATGAAATGGGTGGCCAGGCACCCTCCCCAGAGTCCTGCTCAATGGGAGCCTTTCTCACCCCTGTCTCTCCAGGACACCTTTGGGCAGGGTTCAACAGCTACCCAGCGTTTACGTGTCCCCAAACACGAAGCCACCCATTCTGGAACCAGGCTGGGATGCTTTGCTCCTTTGCCAGAGAGATCACAAGGGACCTACCCACGCAGACATAGTGGGAGCCAAGGGACCTGGTGCGACAGCAGTGGATGGCATAGGGGCCTGGGTGATGTGTTCACGGAGCTTACTGGAACCTTCTGGTTTTATTCGCACTTGTTCCTCCTCAGTGAGCCACTTGTGAAGGACTGTCGTTGTGCTCACTTGACTTTATGACCTGGTGGGTCACCCAGAGCCATCTTGACTGCTTGACCAAGGGAATCATTGTATACAGTTGTCATCGCATTTCAGGACCCTTCTTCCTGGGCACCCAGCTTCTCCTTCAGTCAACAGAGCCTGGGTGTGAGCACTGGCTCAGGTCCAGAAACTGGGCGAAAGGTCTTGGCTTTTGATGCAGTGGCTGTCCTTGGGGAGGGCCATGTCCTCGGGTGAGGCAGTTCCATTCGGCTGAGTTAAGTTCCTGGGGAGGAGGAAATTCAGCTGTGCCATCAGCAGGCTACCCCCAACCCTACCCCCAGCCACTGAAAGAAATGGGTGCCTTGATCCTGAAGGGGACAGCTGATGGCACAACGCAGCACCCATTATACGTGCGTTGGACACTTCCCACGGGTAGAATACTTGCTTGGTGCCTCGCCGTCTCAACACCCAGTTTCCATCCCCAATCCAAGATGGCAGCTCGGTCAGCGGGAGGGAAAGGTAGGGACAGGGAGCCTTTAATTTTCCCTCTGCTTTCATTTGGGAGACATAAGGGCTGTCCTTGCAAAACCTTAAAGAAAGGTGACCAGGTATTCCCTAAAGCTAGGACTTAAAGAGTTGGGGAGAGTATGGACAGACAGACGGGAGAAGGCATCCCAGGGTCGAGGAACAGCATGGGCAAAAGTGGGAAAGTAAGACAGAGACAGTGTGGGGGGAGTGAGGAGCCGGCAGGCTAGACTGCCAGGCTCTTACTGAGAATGGTGGAAGACAAGGCTGGCTAGAGAGGCCGGGACTGTGGAGGACCAGGAGGAGAACTCTTCCCCTCTAAGCAACAGGGAGCCCGTGGAGATTTTGGCCAAGCGAGTGTTGTGGATGCAACAGGAAGCGCGAGGGGTTAGAAGTGAGCCAGCCGACCCCAGTGAGGGAATTGTCACAGCACCTTGCACAGAATGCCAGCACACACGCGTCTCCTTTCACTCCGGGTAACGAGAAAAGAGCCCAGGCTTTGTAGCCAGCCCAATCCAAGCCCCACCCGGGCTGAGTAGCTTGTCCCTGTGGAGCCGTGGCCGGGTCACCTCATCTCTCTGAGCCTCGGTGTCTGGAGCGGGAGCTGCGAATTGTCCCCCCACCCCCAAAGCCAGTCTCCCCATCTTACACGGTCGCAATGGTATCAGGACCGCCATGCTAAGGGCTCATTTCCCCGCCTCCCTTGCAGCTAGGTGTGGTCATGTGACTCTGTCTGACCAATGGCCCGGGAGGCAAAATGATACCCCACTCCCTGGTTGTGCAAATAAATACGCGGCCAAGTGAGCTAACCAAGCGATCTGGGGAAATAGCAGATGAAAATGCCCAGGAAGGATGAATGCCGTCCGCAGGTATTTTGAGTACCTGCTACGCGTCAGCTCTTTCTAGGGGGCGGAGGATGCAGCGCTGAGCAAAATTCTTGAAGTTCCTGCTGTCACGGTGCTGAGAGTATAACGCGTAGAGCAGGAAAGGCGCAAATCAACAAGATGGTGGGGGTGGGGGGGAGGGGAATGTCCCCAGAGGGTGCAAAGCTGGGCGGGAAGGGGAGGGGAGAGGAAGGGAGCAAGCCAGGGACACCCCCCCCCCCCGGCCCATCCCCGTTCTTCTCTCTCCAGACCCAGCGGAGCTGAGCAGTGGGGAGACAGAGGAACTACAGCAGATCAAATGGCACCGGAGGCAGCTTCTGGAAGACATCCAGGTGCGTGCACACTCACAAACGCACGGGCTCCTGTCCACACGCGTGTTCGAGCCGACACGCCCTCCCACGAGCAAACCCCCATACGCGCTCACGCAGCCCCGCACTCACTCCTGCCCCCCCCCCCCCGGGGCCCGGGCAGAGGGGGGGGCCCCCCCCCCCCCCAGCCCCCCCCCCCCGCCCCCGGAGTAGGGAGAATGGAATTCCGGGGGGGGGGGGGCTCTCCCCGTTGCCGGGCTCAGCTGCCGGGGCCCAGAGAGAGCTAGGAGGGTGGGGGGAGATCGGTTAAGCACCTACTGTGTGCCAAGCCCTGCCTGGTGCTGTCTGCACTGGATGGCTTGGCGGGTTCCAGTCCCGCCTGTGTGGCCCCGATCCGGTCGCATCTCCACCCTGGGCCCCAGTTTCAGCCCCTCAAAAACGTCACCCATTTCGTCAAGATAACACCAACGTGTGCCTGGCCCTTGCCAACACAGTTTCTCAGACGTTCACCCATTTGACTCTTAGCAGCCTTCGAAGGCGGGTCCTCGTTCTGTTCCTGGAGCGTGCCGAGCTCAGTCCTGCCCCCCGGGCCTTTGCACTCACCGTTCCCGCGGCCCCCGGGACTCTCCGCAGCTCTCGTCGGGGCACCTCCTTCTCACTATTTCGTTCTTGGCTCAAACGTTGCCCTGACCGCTCTGGCTGTGGTGGCTGGGGCCCCACCCCACGCCAACACACGTGTACCTAAGAAAGTTGAAGATACAAAATCACTCACTGAGCAAGTGCTTTGTTGAGACCTCCTAGGTGGCCAGGCTCTTCCTGTACCATGACACGACATTAATGGTCAGAGATCGTTCTCTTTTTATTGGAGTATGGTTGACACCCCACGTTCCATTGGTTTCAGGTGTCCCCCATGGTGCCTGGACAAGGCGATCCCTTACGCTGCGCCCACGACAGGGTAGCTACTCTGGTCATTTCATTTGCCCATGACCACCGTGATCCCACCTCCACTGGGCTGTGAGCCCCGTGAAAGCGTGGGTCTGTCTTGCCCATCACCATAGCCCCAGCTCCAGAGTCAAAGCATGACTCTCCTGTCCGCCCAGCGGTCGTGGCTGGCATAATTAGGGGGTCCTCTGCCCCTGGGCGCCTCCTGCAGGGTCAAGACAAAAATAAAAATAAAAAAGGCTTGAGGGGGGTGGCGAAAGCGCAGACTTGGAATCGGGCCTCGGACACGTCCCCTTACCTCTCTGCACTTCAGCGACCCCTTCTGTACATTCCGCTGGGGTGACAAGGTCCCTGAAAAGACAGCCTGCGCGATCTTGTACCCGGGGGGTCCCCATAATACCGGGCACATAGTAGGCACTGAGTGAAGGGTGAGCGGCAGAGTAAATGGATGGGGGAGGGAAGCCAGAGAGGAGTTGGGGCCTGGTCCTAGGGTGGGATTTCATTCCTCGTGGCTGGGGAGGCAGTAGGGAGCCATGGAAGGAGCTGGGGAAGGGCAGGCACCAAGCTGTGCTTCAGGAAGTTGGCAGCTGGGTGCAGGAGGGCTTGGCGGGTAGGCTTGGCTAAAGGGCAGGAGACTCCACAGCTGCAGAGGGGAGGTGGGAGGGCTGGAAGTAGAGTGGGGCGAAGGGTGGGGACTTGAGGACCGCGTCCCCCGAGACAGGAGCCCATGGAGAATTGCGTATCAACAGGCAATAGGCTGGCTTGGGATTTTGCCGCCATTTGCCGGCCAGGAGCATCACGGGATGGGCTAGGAAAAGGAGCGCTCAGCTCTGTGACCTGGGGCTTGTCCCCGCCCCTCCCTGGGCCTCAGTTTCCCCCCTCGTGGGGAATAAGAAGATTGCTCCCTACATAATCCCCTGAGGCCCCAGGTACCGACGGCTACACATTCGTCTCAGGAAGTCGCCACCGGGCCCCTGCCGTCCCTTGATCTCCGCTGGGGGGTGGGGCGGGCGGGTTAAGCGTCTGACTCTCGGCTCAGGTCATGATCTCGCGGTTTGTGAGTTCGAGCCCCGCGTCGGGGTCTGCGCTGATGGTGCGGAGCCTGCTCAGGATTCTTCTGTCTCTCCTTCTCTCTACCCCTCCCCGACTTGTGCCCGCTAAATAACATTAAAAAATTAAGATAAAAAAAGAGAGAGAGAGAGGGAGGGAGGGAGAAACATCCAGGAAAGGGATCTCTCAAAGGTAGGCGAGCAGTGACAGCTCACTGGAGGTCTGGGGTCACGCCCAGGGGTGGAAGTGGTTGTTGAAGTCTGTCCCTGACTCTCCCTCCCTGTCGCACCCCCCCCCCCACCGCCCCGCAGAAGCTGAAGGATGAGATTGCAGATGTGTTTGCCCAGATTGATTGCTTCGAGATCGCAGAGGAGAGGTGAGGAGGGGCCAGGCCAGGGGCCCCTGGGAAGCTGCCATGGTGGCTTCCCGAGGATGTCCCACACCAGGAATGAGCAGGAGGGAGCAGGGGCCCTGCCTGGGCCTGGGGCCCTGGTGAAATCAGGGATCGGCCTGGAAGAAGAGGCAGCAGGGAGGGCCTGAGGGTCCATCTCGTGGTCTGGTCTGGTCCTTACTGCCAACAGCCCCCTCTTTTGAGAGACACTCCCCATCCCCACCCCCTCCACCCAAAGTCTCTCCTAACCCGCACTGACCCAGGCCCTGATCATTTGCCGGCCAGGAGCATCACGGGATGGGCTAGGAAAAGGAGCGCTCAGCTCTGTGACCTGTGGCTTGTCCCCGCCCCTCCCTGGGCCTCAGTTTCCCCCCTCGTGGGGAATAAGAAGATTGCTCCCTACATAATCCCCTGAGGCCCCAGGTACCGACGGCTACACATTCGTCTCAGGAAGTCGCCACCGGGCCCCTGCCGTCCCTTGATCTCCGATCACCTTTCTAGCCCCACCACAAATGCACATGGGCCCACACGTGGTTGCCCCGTGTCTCCAGATGTCCTGTTCCAGCCCCGACACCAGCATAACATTTACAGAGCGCCTACCACCAAGCTGCTTTAAACTCTTTAGCCTCTCAACCATGCTGCGGAAACTGAGTCCCAGAGAGGTGAAGTGATTCCCCTCGTGTGGCTCAGCCAGCAAAGCAGCAGAGCAGGATTTGCACCAGAGGTCGGGCCCCGGGGGCCGTGCCCTCACCCCCGGCCTCCCTGTCATCCTGTCCCCACTTCGAGCCCAGGGCCCCCCTAAATGCTCTCCCTAGAGCGACTCTGGGCTTCCAGGGCCACGGCTGCAGAACCAGTTAGAATGCTGGAGCTGGGCCCACTGGAACAGTCCCATCTGGTAGCTCTGGGAGGGGCCCAGACCCTGCATTTCTAGGGTCTCTCTGAGGCGATTCCAATGCAGGATGTGAGGACCCCACTTGGAGGCCCTTGGAGGCCCTTGGGGAATATTGGCTGTAGCTGCGGAAAAAGCATCCTTGGGGACTGGGGGGGGGGGGGGGCCGGGGGTTCTGGGGCAGTCCAGGCTGACATCTCCTTGTCTGCAGCCGGATGGCCCAGAAAGAGAAGGAGCTATGCATTGGGCGTAAGAAGTTCAACATGGACCCCATGAAGGTAGGGCAGTCGTGGGGGGCTCGGGTGGTCGTGGGGTCGGGGGTTCCGCATGCTGGACACCTTCACGATGTCCTCTCGTTCCCCTCGACTGACGATTGCCCACCTTAGAGGTGAGAAAACTGAGGCCCAGCGGAGCTCAGGACCTTGTCCGGTGGCCCACAGCCTGCCATGGCTTAAGTGCCCTGTCACCCCATAGCAGAGCATGAGGTAGGAGCCGGGAGGAGGTGGTGACATTTTATGAAGCCGAGTCTCTGCTTCCTCCTTTTTAGTAGGTCTTTGGACACTGGGGCCCTTAGATTCTAGGGCTCAGTCTCCAGAAGTTTCTCCCAGCCTCTCTGCTGGGGGAGGGCCAGTCTGGGGGTGCTGGCATGGAGCACTGGGGGCTCAGGCTGCTACGACTCTTGTCCCTCCCCCCACCCCCGCCCCCCCACCCACACACACCACCTCCCCACCCCCCACCTCCACCCCACCCTCCCCTCCCCTGGCCTCAGAGCAACCTCTCACCTAGCTAGGTGGCAGCCAGGTCCCTTCCTGCTTGAACAAAGACAGGAGGAAGCCACAAGCTGACATACGGGGGTAGGGTCAGGGCAGTCAAGGGGTCCCTGGAAATTTACTGCTCTGGCTGAGAGAGTTGCCTCCCGTCACAGTGACACAGGCTCACCCATTTGTCACACACCCATTTGCCTTCCACAGCCACGGGAATCGGACCCCTGCCCCAACCGCACAGAACACACACACAGACACGCACACACTCGGGCATACAGACGCGTGCTCACACACAGGTGCACGTACACACAGAGCACCTGGGAGGGGCCACTGAGGGGCCCCCAGGACCCTCTGCCTGTCACTGAGAGCCCCTCACAACCGGCCCCCCCCACCACCTTCCAGCAACCTCTTCCCCGAACTCCCAAAGTTAGAAGGACAGATTCTGAGCGCCTGGGTCGTGAGGTGTGCGTGATATTGTCACATCAGAAGCAGGTTTCATGTAGAAAGGGAAGGAAAGTCGCCACGATGGAAACTCTCTCCCTCTGAATGCTGGGACGTGGCCATCTCCTCTCTTTTTGATTTAGCCGGATTTTTTTCTAATTTTTTACACAATGGACATAGATTGCTTGTGAGGAAAAAAACATGAAACGCTATTTTTAAATGTATGAATATGAAGGGGACAAAAGAAAGGGCTGAATCGTTGAATCTTAAAATTATAAATTCATAGAATCACTGAAGCATGTAATCAGTGTGAGCCTGAAGGGGACCCGGGGAGCCCCTGGCATGAGCCTGGCCCGCTGCAGGATGCTCTCTCTCTTCGCATGCCTCCACTGATGGGGACCTCACCACCTTCCAATGGCAGCTTCTGTTAAGGAGGGACACAACTTCCCCGAACAGTCTGTGCCGATGTCAGAATGCCAGGTCCCCCCACAGCCTGCCCCACAGTCTGGCCACGGGGGGCCCCTCCCTTCCTCCACTGAGGCCAGCTGCTGGGGGGGTGCTGATCATGGGCTCCGTGTACCCCCTCCAGGGCGTCCAATATCTCATTGAGCACAAACTGCTGACCCCCGACGTCCAGGACATCGCGCAGTTCCTGTACAAGGGCGAGGGCCTCAACAAGACGGCCATCGGCACGTACTTGGGGGAGAGGTAAGGCGGTGCGTGGCCTCAGGGAGATAGGGAACGAGGGTGTGCGCAGGTGTGTGTGTGTGTGTGTGTGTGTGTGCGTGTGCGTGCGTGTGCAGGTAAGTGAGTGAGCGAATTATGTTAGGGAAGTCCTAACTCTTGGGGCTTGAGACAGCTAACTGATCGCTCCCCTCCACCTTCTGAACCAATGCCTGCCTTCCTGCCTGCCTTCATTCACTTATTTGGTCAACAGATAGATATGTTTTAGTCTCCACTGTGTGCCAAGCAGTGTCAAATCCCCGGACTTATACTAGTGACCAAGATAAACAAAACCAAACCCCTGCCCTCGGAGAGGTACGTTCTAGTGGGAAAGACAGATCCCCAAATATGCAAAATATATTAGAAAATGTTAAGTTCTTTGGACTGCAAAGAAAGCAGGGAAGGGAGATGAGAAGCGTTGGGAATCATGGGTCAAGGGCCGTGACTTTAAATACTGTGAGTAGGAAGGGTCTCATCGAGAAAGTGATGCTTGACACGTAAAGGAGGTGAGCAGTGAGGACATCTGGGGGAAGAGCATCCCAGCGGGAACAGCCTGTGCAAAGACCCTGGGGCAGAAGCATGCTCAAGGAATGGCAGGCTGGTGAGATCAGAAGAGACCAAGGGAGGGAAGAAGTGGCAGGTGATGAGGTGGGGCTCCATGGGAGGGTCTGGGCACAGGAGGGGTGAGAAAGGACCCCTCTGTGCTGTTGGGAGAGGCAGGCGGGCTGTAAGGGACGAGGCAGCAGCCAGACCAGCAGCCCTTCTCCCGGGCTCCGCAGGGGACACGTTCCTTCCCCCGAGAGGGCAGGGGATGCTGGTGCAAGAAAAACAGAGCTTCCCGATTTGAGCTGGGAAGAAGGGAGAAATAGGGGTAGGCCCGGCTCTCTTCATTTCACAGAGGAGGACACTGGGGCTCCGGGAGGTCCAGTGGCTTGAGTAGGGTCACCCAGGCAGGAAGTGACAGAGAGCGCCCCCTCCCCTCCCGGGTGAGAACAGCGCCGGTGAGCCGTGGGGGAGTTGCAGGGGTGGAGGGGGGTGGGGTCTGCTCCAGTGTGAGGACCTACGTGCGCACGTTTTGGGGGGAGGGGCTCAGACGTGGCTCAGCGGACCGGAAGGTGGCTGGATCCGGAAGGAGGACACGCGGCTCCCCTCCTCTCCCTACCCCACCTCAACCCCTTCGAGGAGGCGGGTGCCAGCAAGTTCCCAAGCGTGTGCCCTCCTCCCTGTCCCCTGCAGGGATTCCTTCAACCTGCAGGTCCTCCAGGCCTTCGTGGACTGCCATGAGTTTGCCAACCTCAACCTCGTGCAGGCCCTCAGGTGAGGGGGCGGGGCGGGGGGGGGGACAGCCCTCGGGGGTGACGGAGCCTGGGCGGGGACCAGGAGCCACATAGCTAACGGCACAAACACAGCAAGGGGAGCGACGAGGAGGACGAGGACGGGAGGACCTAAGGAGCCGAAATGAATTACTGACAGTTACCACCTCCTGGAGCAGAGGCCAGGTGGGGTCATCAGCTCGCCCCCGCTCCGGGGACAGCGGGGACAAGCGTCTGGCTTATCACAGCGAGCGCTCCCGGTGTTAACTCCACGATTAGAGCGATAGTTAATCACGGCCCCCATGGTTGCTGTTACCCCTGCCATTCCCACTACTTTTGAGATTAGGGTTTTATTCATTTGATTAGTGCGGGGTAGTGGGCAGTCCCTTTGTTATGACATATTGAACTGTGGAGCCAAGCTGCCCAGGTCATAGCCCAGCTCTGCTACACACATACACACACACACACACACACACACACACACACACTCAAAACTCCCCGTGCCTCAGTGTCTTCATCTGTAAAAGGGAACAATAACAGTACCAAAGTCATAAGGTTGTGACGAGTAAAGGAGGAGGTACTTAGAATCGGCTTAGTAAGTCTCGCTGCCTGAACAATCGGCTCCCCGTGAGGGTATTTGATCCGGGCCCTGGAGGATGATCGGGAGTTTGTATGTAAGGCAGAGAAGGAAGAAGCCATCACTATCGAAGCAGTGTGGCCTTCCCTCCAGTTCCCCTGTTCTTTAAGGGAGAAGGGTCGGTGGTCGGGAGGCTCCCATATTCATTCATTTGTTCATTCATTCACTCTTTCACTCCCTACGGGGCAGTCCTGGGGTTCCCCGAGCCTGCGTGAGGCCCAGCGGGAGAGGTGAGGGGACCAGCCACAGACGGTCCTCGCCCTGGAGGAACGCAGTTTTGTTTTTTTTAATTTTCTTTTCATGTTTATTTATTTTTGAGAGTGAGAGAGAGAGAGTACAAGCAGGGGAGGAGCAGAGGGAGGGAGACCCAGAATCAGAAGCAGGCTCCAGGCTCTGAGCTGTCAGCACGGAGCCGGACGCGGGGCTCCAACTCGTGGACCATGACCTGAGCCAAAGTCGGACGCTTAACCCACTGAGCCACCCAGGCACCCCTCGAGGAACTAAGTCCCAAGAGCAGGAAGCCCAGCCAGGGGAAAGCACTTGCGGAAGGGTCCCCAGCCAGACCCCAGGGCAGACAGAGCCCCTCGCCCCCCGGGCTGAGGCGGAGGGGCCACCAATGGTTCTGGACCCCAGACGGGCCGAGGGGAGCGCCCACCGAGCTCTGATACTTTGAAAGAAAAGGCACCTTCCCGTGACCCTACGTGATGGGGACAGACGCTCCCACCGACAGGATGAAGACTCTAAGGCTTAGACAGACAGAGCAGCTTGTCCGGGGTCCCCCCGACACCGTGCCCCCGAGATCCCCGCCCACCCCATCGCCCACAGCCCCATTCCTCCCCCAGACAGTTCCTGTGGAGCTTCCGGCTGCCGGGCGAGGCCCAGAAGATCGACCGGATGATGGAGACTTTTGCCACCCGCTACTGCCTCTGCAACCCAGGAGTCTTCCAGTCCACAGGTGCCGGTGTGGGATGGGACCCGGGGCTCCAGGACCCCTTCGGAGCTGCGGGCCCAGATCCTCCTCCCGAGGCGCCAGGGTCGCCCCACCCCTTCCGGTTTCCCACGGTGTCTGAACAGGGCTTTAAAGGATGAAGAGGAGTTCTGCCCAAGGTCAAGGGGAGAGAGGACCTTCGGGGGCAGGAGTTTTCATCTGAGTAAAGGCCAGAAGCATGAAACACCCTGGGCGGGACGTAGGGAGGACAGGTGTATAGAAAGATCTCCACTGAGATCAGAACTCCGTACCCCCACCGCCACCCTTCCCCTCACCGCGGGCTGGGCAAGAAATCATCAGGGCAAGCTTGTCCTGCCCTCCTTCTCTGTTCCTGAAGTTACCGTAACAACAAGAACCAATTCCGTTAGTTGAGGACGACCTGTGCAAAGTCATCTGGTCCTTGCACCCACTGTCTGAGGCCAGGAACATCCCCCCTCTCTGCATATAACAGAGACTCCGAGAAGTGATGTGACTTGTCCACGGACACAACGCTTCTTGGCCGTGTGGCCATAGTCAGGTCCTACCAATCACTTGTCCTACCTTGTAGTTATACAGAACTGGGGGGGAAGGGGTGCTGGTTTATCTGTCCCCCCCCCCCCACTAGTCTAAACATCCCGCAGGGCGGGAACCGTATTGAATGTATTCGCCGATAAATTCCCCAGTCCGCAGCACTCTGTGGGTATGCAGTAAAGATTTCTGGAAAGGAAGGGATTTTAAAGCACCAGATCTGAGTCCCAGTCTAAGTACGCAATTTTGTGACCTTGGGGCTGTAACTTAACTCCCTTGTGCCTCAGTGTCTTGCTCTGTAAAATGGGGTTACTCGCCTCGCAGGGTTGTTATAAGGATGTAGAGCTTAGCACAGGGCAACCACTGGCAACTACCAGGTTCTATTAGGTGCCGCTGTTTTCAGAGGTAGAGTCGCCGGTGTTCTGGAACATGAGGATACTTCAGGTTAGACCTCCTCACATCACCAGTGGGGGGAGCTGAGGCTCCAGGAGGTCAGGTGCCTTCCCAAGGTCCACCAGACCAGCCGGGGACACACAGCCGGACTTCCCTGACTCTGGAACCCGGGGCCCAAAAACGCCCCAGAGGAGCATCACTTCCCTCCCCAGTGCCCAGCCCAGCCTCTCCCCCAAGCCCATGAAAGTCTGAATAACAGAACAGGAACTCGGGCCCCCAGGAGCCCCGCAATGCCAACAAGATTGCCGAGCAGAATGTGACTAAGCCCTGAACAGTGTGGCCAACAATAGGTGTTCCGCGGAGGCAGGGAACAGAGTGGGCAGGGAGGCTGGAAGGGGTCCGGGAGAGGCTGGAGCTAGAGCTGAGAGATGAGGATTGAAATGCGCAGCAAAGGGAAGGGGAAAGGCAGGGGGCCCAGCGGGAGCAGAAGTGCAGAGGTGGGAAGGCAGCTAAAGGGAGCGGGGAGGCCAGAAGAGTGGGGAGGGGGAGGGGCCTCGAATGCCAAGCCAGGACAGCTGGGCCTTCGGGGACTGAGACGGGTGATGATGGGCCCCTCGAAGGGGTCGGGGTAGAGGAGGCGAGAGTGACCAGCGCCAGGCCTGTGACCCCTGTGCCATCTCGCAGATACCTGCTACGTCCTGTCCTTCTCCATCATCATGCTCAACACCAGCCTCCACAACCCCAATGTCCGGGACAGGCCACCCTTCGAGCGCTTTGTGTCCATGAACCGTGGCATCAATGGCGGCGGTGACCTGCCTGAGGAGCAGCTGCGGGTAAGAGGGGCACGGCCTGACCCACCTGGTCCCCAGGCATCTGGGAGGGGTTCGTCCTTAGGTGGACAGCCCCAGGGGGGGCTCCTGTGAGACAGACCTCTGCAGGGGGATTCTCTGCTGGGAGGGACCCCACCCCAGGTTGGTGGCTGTCGTGAGATGGGCATTCCTGCGTGGTCCCCATCTTAAGGGCGAAGTCTGATAGAGACCACCCACGAGATCCCCCCCCAGACTTCATCGTTTGGAGGATTCTGGGCACCCATCATTCACACCTTCCAGCAAGGGTGCCTCACGCAACTCAGGCGTATTGCCTGGAATCCCAGATTCTTAGACTCTCAGCATGTCAGAGCTGAAAATCCTCAGACTCTGCTAAGACCCTTCCCTCCTTCAGAGAGGAGGAAACTGAGGTCTTCCGCAAGGCAACTTGAGAGCCAAGCAGAACCCAAGCCTCCCGTCTCTCCATCAAGCAGCCCCCCATTCCTGCCGTATGGCACCGGGCCCTATGCTGGGCATGGGGCACCCACGGATGCGTCAACCACAGGCCCTGCCAGGCCAAGTTCAGGGTCTGGTGGGAAGACGATACATAAGTGAATTGTAGCCCTGTGTGATTCGTGCCGTCCTAACGGTGGGAACGTAGCCACAGAAACACAGAGGACACTCCTGTCAGTCTCCTGGGGGCAGGGGAAGGAAGGGTGCCATCTTGGAAGACTTCACAGAGGAGATGACTTTTGAACTGGGCCTTGACAGTTGAATAGGAGTTTTCGCGGAGGGGAGCAGAGAAAGGACATTGCACAAAGGGGAAGCAGCCAAAACCCAAGCCCGGCCTAGCTGGGAAAGGCAGAAATGTCCAGAGTGGCTGGGTGGGGTCAGAGCATCCAAGGCTTTGCATGACAACCTGTTTGCTGTGGGTAACACAGAGCTAGGAACGGTTTTGTAAACACGGGAGTGGGATTCAGAGCCTGGTGCAGCAAAAGTGAATTGGCAGTTCATTTCCAGGACTCAAGATGCCCCAGAGCTCAATAAAGCCTCAGTCACCTCCCTGTGAGAGGCTGGCAGGAGGGGAGGAAAGGGTGCGAACCCCACCCTCCCAGCTCAGCACCCTGCAAACCTCCAGCCGCAGAAGTCTGGAGGGAAGCCTGGGTCTGGAAGGACCCTGGTGCCCCTCCGTGTTCGAGAACTGCCACGCCCTTAACCCACCACCCTCCTTGGTCCCCAGAGGAGAAAGTTTATCACGAGGAAAGGGAGAGCCGCAACACAGAATGAGGGCTCCGCGAGCTGGTTGGAGCTCGAGTCAATTCCCGTCTCCCGTTTGCCTGCCGGTGACCTTGGGGAATGACTCACCCTCTCCAAGCCACCATTCTCTGAACCGGGAGAACAGGGATAATGACACCTGCGTCACAGAGCTGCTGTGAGTAGCAATTTATAAAAACGTAAAGGGCATAGCCCATGCCAGGTACGCAGCTCAGGCTCTAAATGGTGGTTTATGTCACTATTAAGAATAATTAACCATAATTTAAAAAAAAAAAAAAAAAAAAACCACCACTTAGTAGAATGCCCGGAATGTGAAATGCGTTTGGAAATCGGTAACTCATCTCATTGCGGCACTCGTGTGGCAGGAAGCTGAGCACGCCTTGTCTGGCAGGTGATGAGTTAATGACACGCAGGCACCCGCTCCCCGATCTCCCAGACAGCCCCCCGCTACTGCGGAGCCCCCAGTGAGCCCAGCACAGCACCTCGCTCCTTAAGTATTTCCCCCCCAACTCAAGCCTTTTGTTAATAACAAGGCGCTACATTTGCATAAAGCTTGTAACTTTCTTCTCTTAGGGCTTTAGGGGTCTATTATGCCAATTTAGCTTACACTCTGCCTGGGAGGTTGGGGAAGGGTTTATTAGCCTCCTTGGCAGCCAAGAGAGGCGGGCACAGAGGAGGGGTGGAGGTGGCGGGGGCTGGGAGGGGGGGAAACAGAGCGTTAGAGTCACAGCCACATCCAAGTCCTGACTCCCCCACTCTCTGGTTGTGTGACATTTGAGAAGCCGCTTGACCTCTCTGAGCAACCAGCTCATAGGATTAGTGTAGACATGTAAGGTATTTAGCAAAGTGCCTGTGTAGTTAGAGTGGCTGACTAATCCAGAAGCTTCCCGGGGTGCAAAGAGAGCCACGCGGGCCTGGTCCTTGCTGTTCGGGGCTTTTAGGGCAGAAGTTGAGGGTGCTGTGTGGATGGGCGGGGGGGGCGGGGTGTATTTGCCTTCTCTCTGGGCCTCCTCTTCCCCGTATGTAAAGCAAGAGCTCAGCTTTAAGGACCTTTCAGATAATCAAAGTTTACCACTTTGAGGAAAGATCCCCCACGACGGTACTGGAGCTTGGGCCCTGCTGAGGACACCGTCACGTCACGCTTTTAAGTGACCCGATCTGTGAAATTAAATTAACACAGACACATTACCTGAAGCGAGGGCACACAGACCACGAGGGTGCACAGCTGGACAAGGCTTTGGAGAGGTGCACCGCGGGAGGCCGGGGGCGGGCGGGTTGAGCCCATCTTGTCCTGGCCATCCTGATAGGAATGGGGGACAATGCCCGAGAGACTCAGAGCAAAGGTACAGGGTGTGGACTCGGGATAGGAGATCAAATCCCAGCTCTGCCCTATGGCTGTGTGACCTGGCCGGTGAGCCTCAGTTTCTTCATCTGCGAAGTGGGCAGATGCTGCTGCCGACCCAGGTGGTTCTCCCGAGAAGCAGAGTTAATGCACTCCAAGCTCCTGGCACTTGGCAGGCATCCAAGAAATGCCGAGAAGGGAACCACTCACCTCCAGGGAAAGCTGCCCCGAGCGGGGGCTCAGGTGGAAGAGGGGAAGGAGAGAGGCCAAGAAGGGGTGCTCGCTAGCCTCCACCCCTCCAGGGTTACAGGTGGAGATAGTCTCCCAGTTCAGGGTATCTTCTGCTGTGGGCAGGCCTGGACCTCGTGGGTCCTTGTCCAAACATCTCCATCAGAACTGACCATCTCCCGGGCCCAATCCTCACCACTCTATCTTCTCAGTAAGGTCTCCTGACGGCCTTAAGCAGCGGGTGCCATTCCCACTTTGTAGCAAAGGAACCTGACATCCAAGAGAGGTAGCTGGCCAAGGGTCTCCTAGTTTGTGAGGAGACCGGATTTGAACGCATGTCTGTCTGGCTCCAGGGTCCTTCCTTCTGCAGAGACCAGAAAGCCAGATTTGGGGACCAGTTGCTTCCTGGCTAAAGGAATCTCTCAACTCATGTGATAGAAAAGATCCGGGATTGATTTGGCTTCAGATATGTCGGCTTCAGGTTCAGCTAGATCCAGGTGCTCAGCGAGGTCAGGACTGGTCTGTCCATCTCTCAGCAACCTTCTCCCCCCCCCCAATCAGCTACCCTCTTAAAAAGACTCTCTTCAAGTTGCAGCAGAGATGGCCCAGGCGGCTTCGGCGGGGCTCATTCTCACTCAGCAGTTAAAACTAAAGTCCCAGAGCAAAGTCTTATTGGCTGGCATGGGTCACGTGTCCTCCCTGACCCAGTCCCTGTGGCCAGCAGGAGGAAGTGTCCTGATTGGCCAGAGGGGAGTCGCTTCCTCCCTCCTGGAGCCTGGGGCGGTGGGGGCAGTGGGCGTCAACCCCTCCCGACAGCCTGGACAGAAAGTGTATGGGCACGTGGGTCCCCAGAGGAAAACAGGGGTGGAGAGGGACGGACGCAAGACCAGCAAAACCACTGGAAGGTGGCCGTTGTCCTAATCACGTCCACCCAGCCAGGTTCGGTGGTCACCAGCTCGGGCACAGGGGTGTCTACTTAAGGGGGAGGGCTGGTTGTTTACAAGGTACAGGAAATGTGGATGAGCCGAGCGGTTTCCTTTATGGGGGCAGCATGTGCAAGCTGATATGCCACCCGCAGAAGCTTCCAGGGGCCCCCTTGTGGGCATCACGGAGGGGGCGGGGGCCACCCGCCTCTCTGCCTGCCTCCTGGACCTCCCAAATGCTTGTTTGTGCTGACAGCTTTGCTGACAGGGCCTTTCTGCCACTGGCCTTTGTTCAATCAGTCAACACCCCTTGGGAATTCTCAGGGGTCCCGGCTGAGCCCGGGCAGGAGGGACAACAGGGTTTCCCAGCTGGCTAGGGGTGCAGGGGCTCCAAAAAAGAGACCCACACCCACCCGGCCACAGCCAGGCCGAGCCAGGGACCCTGGAGTCAGTCAGAAGACATCTCCCCCAAACCCAGGAAAACCTGCTGCCCGTGGGGTTGTAACGCCCCATGCCCCGCCCCTTGAGCTGTCAGGCCAGAAAAGACCTTTAAAACCCAGCAGACACGATTCTAGATTCTAAAACTTCGGGGGAAGCAAAGAGGACTGGGGAAATGTTTCACTGAAAATCTCAAGGAAGCCTTCTGGACAGCAGTGTCTACAAATGTAACAGAAGGAAATGACTTCATCATCTTTGAGATGGAGATCCAGCATTGGGTCTGGTTTCAATCAGCAGAAACGGTTTAGAATGTTTTCCCCAACACTTGGGAATATGGGATGGCTGATCCTGGAACACGGTGGCCCACGGCAGGGGTTTCAGCACACGCAGGGACGACCCACTGTGGGCCTCCACGGCTCAGCCACAGCGAGGTCGCAGCCCTGGCTTGCATACCTCCAGTGACGGGGGACTCATTACCACACAAGGCCGCTCCATCCGTATTTCAGCAGCTCTAACTGCTAGAAGGTTGGAGATGATTGTAATCTGTGTTCTGAGAACTCTCACCCCCGTGGTCACCGCCCACCCAGAACAGGTCTCTGCCCTTGAGAGCCGAGTTCGGAATCCCGCCTTGAGTCTCTCCTTGGGCCAGGCCTCTTGACATTGGCAGTCAATCCCTAACTCCCCGGTAGCTCCTCTGTGTCCCCCTACCCAGGGTACACCTGGAAGTCTCTGTCACTGCAACTAAGCAAAAGGGGAGCCCCCTCCCCTCGTGGATGTTGCCCAAGACGGCCCTGACCCTGGCCGCTGTGCCCTAGCGGGTATCTGTATATATCTGGGTGCGTGTGTGTGTGTGTGTGTGTTCACACAGGTGAACATGTGCGCGGGCGTACAGGTCCCAGCTGAGGGTCCTTGTATCCCCCACCTTCAGGAGGGAGTCCCTGACTCCCTCATCTGACCCGTAAGAGCAGCTCTGGGTGGTTGGGTGAAGGCAGGGGCTATACTCCTCCTTCCCCTTCACCTTCCCCTGGACTTAGGGTGGGGGGTGGGGGGAGCTCTGAGCCCTGCGTAGTCCATTTACTGGGAGTTAGCATCTCTCTCGCCATTTTTGCTGATGAGGCCCGGCAGCTCAGAGAGGTTAAGGAACATGCCCAGGGTCACACAGCCATCAATTCAAGCTGAGATTTTAACCCAGACAGCCTTCCACCAAAGCCAGTGCTCTTACTGAAATGCTGCTGGCTAGAATTCCAGCAAAGGTTGGGAGGGGGGGGTCGGGGGGGGGTGAGGACCGTCACCCGCCTGGTCAGTAAGGGGTTGCCAACCTGCCTTAGGGAAGGGCCGTGGGCGGGGCCGCCACACGGTCCTCCGCAGGCTCTGTTCCACCTACAGAGGGGAGGCCTGACGTGCGGGTGGGGTTCACACCAGCGGCCTGGGGGAAGCGGGGAGGGTCTCGAGGCCACACGGGCCAGGCAGGGGCCCAAGCCCTGGAGCAGGATGGACCTCACAGCCGGGTCTCTCCCTCCCTTCTCCGGGGACAGAACCTCTTCGACAGCATCAAGAGCGAGCCCTTCTCCATCCCCGAGGATGATGGCAATGACCTCACTCATACCTTCTTCAACCCCGACCGCGAGGGCTGGCTGCTCAAACTGGGTGAGGCGCGCACTCGGGCACCCAGGGCACACGCGTGACACCCGCACGTTGACATACGGCCTCGGGGGTGGAGTCGGGCAACCCCAGGTCTTGTGACCCCCAGGGCGGTGGGCTGCCTGCCCCAGCCCTCCCTCTGTGTGTCCTGGGAGTGAAGGGGACAGTGGGGGAGGGGAAGGACGAGCAGGAAGGGGGGATGAGAGGCCGACAGGTCCATAGACCCTTCAGCGGCAGGTCTGTCTGTCTTCCTGGAGGGCTTCTGAGGAAGCCCAGCCCAGAGAGGTGAGGGTACCCGTCTGAGGCCACACAGCCAACAAAGTGGCAGCTTTGGGTGGGCAGAGGGTTGGGTGTCCCTGAAGGATGTGGGAGGGAGTGGGCAGGATGTGGCTCAGGGGAGCTTCCCTTTGACATGACTATGGGCAGGGAGGCCTTTCCGCCTGCAGAGAGGAGCCGTGGGTGGGTGCAGGGGTGCGGGGACCACGGCAGCAGGTGCAGAATCTGGCAGGGGAACCGCGGGGGGCGGCCCAGCCAGGGACAGTGGCGTTCTGAGCCAGGTAGGGACAGACACCTCGCGCTGGAGCAGAGACCTCGGCCGGGGGTGCCCGTCCGAGCCCTCCAGCTCTGTGTGCCCACATGCCAAGCTGCCCTTCTGCAAACCACTTGGTCCTTTCTATCCCCACTGACTGTCCTCAGCCCCAAGGAGGCTTTAAGTTTCAAATCCCAGCTTCTCCACGCGTGTGCCGGCGGTCAGGTCCCCTCAGCCTCAGCTTCCACAGCCGTGAAATGGGGATCACAGTCACTGGGCGGGTTCACCGCGCAGCAAAATGGCCAAGCCCTGGGGGTCGGGAGCGAGGACACCGGGTTCGAATCTCAGCTCGGCTGCAGGACCTTGAGCTGACAGCTTCGCCTTGGTCTCTTCATCTGTAAAATGGGGTTAATGATGGGCCTCCCCTCATAGGTCGTTCTAGGGGTGGATTAGCAAATATGTTCTAAACACATCTAGAACGTTGCCTGGCAAATGAAAGATGAAATGCTTAGCACGGTGCCAGGCGGCGAGCAGGCCAAGGGATGAACTGAGGGGGAAGGGTGGCCAAAAAGCACGGGGAATGTCCAGCCACTGTTCCCGGGATCGTGTCACAGGCGAGCCTCAAAGGTCAAGCGGCTCAGGGCAAGCCGGGGGGCGGGGGGGTTGGTGACTGGAGCCTCTATGGTTTGGGGGTGAGAAAGCGACGGGTCTGGGGGAAAGTGTGGTGGGCGAGGGGCTGGGAGGCTGGAGGGGAGGGGACAGAGGAATGCACTCAAGGCCCCGCTCTTCCATGGAAGGAAGTGTCTGTGGCCCAGGGAGAAGTCTGACCTGGCTCTTGGCCTTTTGCAGGGGGCCGCGTGAAGACGTGGAAACGGCGCTGGTTCATCCTGACGGACAACTGTCTCTACTATTTCGAATTCACCACTGTGAGCAGGGGGCTCCCGAGCCTGCCTCTGCCCCAGCCCCTCCCCACCCCCTCCCAGAGTCCAACTATCAGAGCTGGGGGCCCCTTTGAGATCATCCAGCCCCCCAGAACCTGTTTCACGGGGGTGGGGAGGGGAGGGGGCAGGCACTGAGTTGCAAAGGGGAGGAGGGGCCAGGCCAAGGTCTAAGGCAGGGCCCAGGTTATAGTCTGGCTGCCGAACTCCCAGCCCTGCCCCTCCCCCCCCCTCCACCTGCCACTCCCTCCCTCTCCCGGACTGGACAGACTCTGGGAAGATGGGTGCATGCCTCTTTGGGTTTAGGGAGCCCCACGAGTTCACTCCCTGGCCTGGGGCTCAAGGCTCCATTTGCCGAACCCGTGGCCTTTCCCTCCTGTTCAACTTGCAGGACAAGGAGCCACGGGGAATCATCCCCCTTGAGAACCTCTCGGTGCAGGAGGTGGACGATCCCAAGAAGCCAGTAGGTGTCCTGGGGTGGCGGGGGGGAGGGGGGGAAGGGGGCGCCCGAGACCTGAGCGGCTGGGGGAATTTCTGAAATGGGTGCAGGGAGAGGGCGGCTGGGCCGGTCCCTCCAGGGCGCCCTCTGCGGGGCTCAGGGTTGCCTCGGTCTCCCTCCTGAGACTGTGGATCCTGGGGGCAGGTCCGTAACATCAAAAAGGGCACGGTCTCATCGTCTCTCAGAGCCTGCCTCTGACGCTGGCTGATGACCTTGAGTAAGTCTGTGCCTTTTCTGAGCCTCAGTTTCCCCAGCTGCCAACTGGGGTTTTTCGGGGAAATGGTGGGTTTATTGGGTCAGCCCTGGCCCATGGTAAGTTCTCGATGTGAGGAAGAACCGCTCCTGCCTGTCCTCCCGGCACAGGAGGCGGGCCCGGGGCGGGTGTGGCCTGCTGCTGGTCCGAACCCCACATGCCGAGTCCTGGAGGACCCCCAGGAAAGCCCAGCCCAACCGCCCTCTCCTCCCACCCCTGCCCGGCCCCCCGCCCTGCCCTCACCCGGCCACCTCCCCACAGTTCTGCCTGGAGCTTTACAACCCCAGCTGCCGCGGCCAGAAGATCAAGGCCTGCAAGACCGATGGCGAGGGCAAGGTGGTGGAGGGCAAGCACGAGTCTTATCGAATCTCCGCCTCCAGCGCCGAGGAGCGCGACCAATGGATCAAGGCCATACGGTAAGGGGGGGACCGTTCCTGTCGCTTCCGGAAGCCCCTGCTCCTCTCCGAGCCTTGTCTGTACGAGGGGCTAAATCCAGAATCTCCCTCTCGTTTCCGGCTTGCAAATCCCTTCCGCCCCTATTCTGTGAACACCCCCTCCGTCGCGGGCACAGTGCCAGGCCCCGGGACTCAGGGAAGGGAGGCCCCAACTTCACGGGCTGGTGGGAGGATCCCGTGCGTTGTTGCACGAAAAGATCTCGGCCCGGCACCCGGCACGCGGCAAGTGCCCTCGAACGGCGCTCTCGTTAGCATCAGGATCCAAAAGGGGCCCTGGAAAGAGCCGGTAGAGACGGAGGGCAGGCCTTTCCAGGCAGAAGGACCAGTCCCAGCAAGGACCGGGGGGCCAGTCAGGGTGTGGCCTGCCTGGACAGGCACCCTGGAGTCCCGGGGTGGCTGGTGCCGGGCAGTGCAGGGGTCTGGCCCTGCAGGG
Organism: Panthera uncia; assembly: GCF_023721935.1. Taxonomy (NCBI): domain Eukaryota; kingdom Metazoa; phylum Chordata; class Mammalia; order Carnivora; family Felidae; genus Panthera; species Panthera uncia. The sequence goes on from NC_064809.1 coordinate 127,822,216, forward strand.
ACCCACCAGGAGGTGACCAGGCTGCACAGGATAGCAAGGCCTTGGTCCCCCTGGCGACTAGCTTCTCCTGGGGGCACTGGGGAGCCGCAGATTGGTAAACAGAGTAGGGGGGTGGCCAGGTAAGAAAAGCCATGGTGTAGGAGCTGACTTTGAGGTGGGCGGTGGAGGGACAGGTGGAAGGCAGGCAGGGGAGGGGCGGCAGCCAATGGGGCGACACGGGTGAGGCTGGGTGGCGTTAGCCAGAGGAAGACATAGGAGTGGTCACTCGGCCAGGGGCTGTGTCCCAGGCACTGGCGGGGTCTTTCCCCTCAAGCCTTGGTAGCGGTCCTGTGAAGCTGCCAGGCCAGACCGGCTCTTAGCCCCATTTCACAGATGAGGCCCTGAGGCCCTGAGGCCCTGACGGGGGAGGGGCTCACCCGGCCACACAGCCAGCGCGGGGCAGAGCCAGACCGGCAAGCAGGTCCGAAGAGGGGTCCAGAGCCCTTTGGGGGCAGAATTCCCAAGGCTGTCAGCTCTCGGCCTCACCCTCTCCTGCCCTGCCCCCAGGGGGGACTCCGGGGCAGGCCAGCATGGCTGACCCACCGTAGCTTGGCCCTTGTTGGGGTCATCTGGCCTTTGTCCCGCAGCAGGGCTGGCCGTCCCCTCCCTGGGAGACCCACAGCCCTGTTCCAAGCCCCGGGAGCCGAGGCCCCCGGGGGAGCCGGCCCAGCCCTGACATCTCGTCACCTGCTCTCGTTTCAGAGCCAGCATCACCCGCGTCCCCTTCTACGACCTGGTGTCTGCTCGGAAGAAGAAGATTGCCAACAGGCACTGAGCTTCCTGGGAGGTGGTGCCGGGGGACCCCACGACCTGTGGTACCTAGAGACGTACCTCCCCCCCCCAGTACATGCTTTCCTGGCCCACGGACATCCCCCCGCCCCCCATTACTTTGGGCAAACAGGAGTGGGGGCGGCTGGGCTCAGGAGGGTGGCTAGAAAAGTCCGAGGGCTCAGAGGTGGCACTGAGGCACCCCAGCCCCGGCCACGAAAGGCCCCCGCCCTCCGCCCCAGGTCACTGCAGCAGGGAACGAGGAAAGCAGCCAAAGAGAAAAACCAGCCCCAGCACCCGCCACCCTGTCCTCCCCGTGGGCCTCAGTTTCCGCTTCTGTTAAACATCTCCTGTCCTTGAAATGCCGTCGGCCCTCGAAGGAGGAGGAGCGGTATGATTCTTGAGTGCCCCCTGCCCTTGGCCATGGCAGCGCCTCTTCCTCCTCAGGGGCTTCTCAGCCAGCCCCCTCCCCTGTCTCCGGCTGTGGCTTGGCCGTCCCTGCCGGAGGGACACACACACACACACCGCTCAGATCCACAGACAGGAGACGCCAGGAGCACTGCACTAGGAGCCCAGCACCCGAAGTCACGGTCCCAGCTCCGTCTCCAGCCTGCTCCGTACCGTCTGCCAAGTCCTCTGGTTCTTGGAAAACTGCAGGGTTTGGATAGAAACACGTTGCCCCCTTCGGTCTCTGTGCCGACCGCCCCCCCCCCCCCAGCAATGACAACAGCCCCCGGGGGCCGACCGTAGCCGTGCACAAGCTCCCACCTTCCTCCTCACGGACTCCTTCCTTTCGGCAGAAGGACCAGATTGTACTGGATCCGCCTAAGGAGCTTCTGGCCCGAGATGTCTGTGCCTGCGTGCGGACTGAGCGGGAGGGGCTCGGACCGAAGGCTACCGGGAAGCCAAGAGCCGCGTGGGCTCTGATCTCGAGGATGTCCCTTTTGGAGGCGGGGCAAGTGGGACTCCCCAAGAAAGTGGCAGAGAGCATCCCAGGCGGGTGTATCCAAGCAGGGCCGGTGGTACAGCCACAAGAAGCCAAGAAGAGAGAGCTTTGTGAACCGTGGTGACCAGGAGGGCTGCCTGGAGGAGGAGTCCTCAAACCGGCTCCTTCTCAGAAGCTCTTCTCATCCCTTCGCACGGGCCCCAGGGGAGCCCCCGGAGGGAAGGTCCCTGGCAGGAAAGCAGGAGATAAGAGGGACTCTCTCTGCCCTACCGCCCGCCTGAGCGGGCGAGCCCGAGCAAGGTGGAGTCCGCAGGGGAGGGGAGGCAACCTCTCCTGCCCCCGCCCCCACTGACGCGCGCCCACCTTTCATGGAGTCGGGATAGACGAGCTGCCTTGTGAGTGGTGAGATGCTCGTCTCTGGAGGTGTGTAAGTGCCTGCTAACGACATGCTCCTGGAGTGGGTGTGGATCGGGCCCCTGCGGGGGCGGGGGGGGGGGAACTTGGAGGACATTCGAGGACTTCCGCAGAGCCCGGGTCAGGCCGGGAGCTGAATGCCACCTCGGCCGCCCCATGCGGGGGGCCAGGGGTCCTAGAAAGAGCATTGGGCCCAGGGTCCTGGGCTCCAAGGTCCTCTCCCGCCACAGGCATTCGCTGGCTGTGTGACCCTGGCCCCCTAGTTCCCTCTCTGGTCCTCAGCCCCCCTCTCTCGTTGATTTTCCGGGCGTGAGTGGCTGTTCTGGGAATCACACAGAAGACAGAATAAAGCTAACGACGCACTCCGTGAGTGGGGCCTGTCCTCTCGGTGGTCGCGTCTGCCGCCTCTGACCCCACCCAGGTCCTTCCCTCTCATCCCTTCCCCGGCCCAAGGCAGGAGGGCCAGACAGAGAAGAGCGGGCCCTCAGAGGGACTCAGACCCTCATCCTCAGGGCGCGAGGACTGCCACCCTGGACAGATGTCCCCAGAGGCGGAATTTGTGACACAGGTCCCTCAGAGCAGGGGCAGAACTGAGGTGCCACTGCCAGGGCCAGGAAAGGGCAAAAGAACTCCCCCAAAGGCAGTGCTGTCTGAAGACCCAATGAGTGGCGGCCCCGGGAGGTAGGTAGGAAGCGTGTCTGGAAGGAGGCAAGTACAGGCTGATAAGCAGTAGTCACTTGGGGTGTTCCTGAGCTTGAACGTGGGAACCTTCATTTATCGGTACTTCCCACAATATTTACTCAGTAGCCACAGTGCTCCAGGCACTTGGGGGGGGACGAGCCCACAGGGGGGCTTACGATCTGGCGATCCTGAATTCTAGGATGCGGGGCAGCCCCCTCTGGAGGTGTAGGGCCCCGAAGCGCCCCCCCGACACCCGAACCCAGCCCCCGGCCTGAAAGTCCACCATTGAGTTACCCCTTGAAAACCTTAAGGTGCGGAACTGATCAGTGTCTCCATCCGTTCTTTCCTGCGGCCCGCGCCCCTCCCAGGTACCAGGCTCCTCACTCAGGACCGGGCATCCAAAGATGATGGTGATAAGGCTGTGGCCTTCAAAAAGAGCTCGGTCCTGGTGGGGGAAAGGGCAGCGACAGCCTAGGGACAGGCTAGGCTGTGTAGATGGCGGGGGGGCGCAGCATAGGGGCCAGTGGAGGGCTGGGCTGGGCAGAGAGGCTTCTCAGAGGAGCTGGGCATGAGTCTCTGTAGGCAGCCTGGTCGGGGAAAAGGACACACACCTGATATTGCGGTGAGGTCACCTCATGCCTGCTGCCCCCTCCTCCACCCCCCGCCCACACACACACACACTGGCTGTGAACTCCTCCCAGGCCTGACGGTCACTGCTCAGTGCCTGGCCCACAGGAAGCGCACAATAATCCTTGGTTGGACTCAAATCGATTGCAAAGGCCCTCTGGGCCTCAGCCTCAGGGGGCGCAGACGTGTGGGGGCTTGGGGACTGGGAGAGGGCTGGTGCTGCTCTGGGTGGGGGCAGGCAGGGCCACATCACAATCCAGGAAGGACCCTGTGACTTGCTGGCCCAGGCTCCTCCCCGGTTGGCCTCTGCCCACCTCCCCACCGTTCTGCTACTACTCGCTATGGGCAGCAGGGGGCTCCCACCACACACGAATGAGAGGTTCCGGGACCTAGCCAGACTGGAGGCGCCCCCGACGGCTGTCCCTTGCAGGCAGGGGAACTCTGCCTGGAGAAGAGCCTTGACCTGGGCATCCCAGAAGGGGAAGCAGCTGGTCAACTAGGATCTGCGGGCTCCAGCAGCCCGAGAGACACCCACAAGCACAGATGAGCTCAGGTCTGTGCTCTCCGCATGCTGGGCACAGCGGCCCCTGCTCAGCCCAGGAGTCAGATACCCTGGCTCTCTCATTCTCTGGCTGTGGGACCCCCGAACTAGTGGCCGAGCCCCTCCAGATGTGATCTGCCGCCCCGACGGGCTGAGCCAAGTGCGTTCCAAGACACAAACCTTTAACGAGGACTTCCCTGTGTAAGGAGGTCCCAGACATTGGGTATAAAAGAGGCCCTCACCCTAGAATGGGTTGAAACAGTTGGGGAGGGGAGGGGGGAGAAGAGAGGGTGCCAAAAAAGCCACTCACTGGGAAGGGTCACAGGGTGGCAATAGTGAGAGCCACCCCGAGGGGCTCGGTTCAAGGCTTCACTCTACCCTGGGTCTTAAGCGAGTTTCCTAAGCTCTCTGAGCCTCAGCTTTCCCATCTATAAAACGGGAATGATTTAATATATGCAAAACACTTAGAACCGTGTTGGGTACCTGCTCGGTTAAGTGCTATCATTGTTATTTATTATTATTATTATTGCAAAGCAAACCGTGTATGTGCTTTCACGGTACAAAATGGGCTGGGGCCACTGGAGGAGGAAAGATTGATTCATGGGGGCAAGAGGGTTGAAGATCTGGAAGGCTTCTTGGAAGAGGTGCCCATGAAAGATAAGCCAAGTGGAGGCCTGGCTCTTCCAGCCAATGGAGCCAGGAGGAGCCAGGACAAGGATGCGTGACCCGGCCTGGTACTTCCGGGACCCCCTTGGGCGCCAAACACAAGCCCCAGCGGGCCAAGGTGGATACGAGGTTGAGGGAGGCTGGGCCCTGACAGGGGCTGAGCTGGGGGGTGGACAGTGCTGTAATCCCTCGAGTCTCTGAGCCCACAGTGCCCCTTGTCATGAAGCTCGGACTGGGGATCCAGCGTCATGGCTGCTGAACAGAGGCCATCACAGAACGAGGGAGGGCAGGCTTAGCACAGGATGCCCTGGGATGAAGTAGGAAAGAGCTGGGGAGCTCTGGGAAGCAGGGGGGGGGGGGGCCTGACCTGCGCCTGAGGAGTGGGGGCACTTCTCGCCCGGTGGCCCGGAGCTGGCACTGGGGCCCTGCCCGCCGATGCCAGGAGGCAGGAGATGGGGGCGGGCAGCCAGGAGTCCAGCAGTAGGTGTGAGAGACCTGGAGAAATTGATTTATTAGGGACAATGAAACAAGCTAAATCTGTTTGCCGGCTCAGCGATGACTCAGGCGTTCCCCAGGGGTCCACAAAGTGTGAGCATCAAAGAATCAAAGATAGGCCTCCTCCCACCCTGGCTGCCAGCCCGGAGCCCCCCCTTCTCCTCCCCCCCCCCCCCACCCCCGCCTAGTGCCCTGAGGGCTTGGTCTCCCCCAGGGGCAGCAGAGACCCAGCCCTTCTACCCAGCAGGGCCGGCACCCCCCTCCACCCCGCCAGACCTCCCCAGAATGACTGAAGAAGTAAGACACATCTAGGCCAAAGTCCTGGCCTTGCCCCAAATTTCTGCATGATCTTGGACAAGTGGCCGACCCTCTCTGGACCCACATCCACCAGAGAGGACCCATCCCCAGCAACAGCCCCCCCCTCCTCCCCCACGCTGCCTGGCAGTGTCTTTCCCACCCCATTCAGCTTCTTCTAGGCAGCTGTGAGCACAGCCTCCCCTTCCTAAAATCCAACTTCCCTGCAGGAGAAAAGCCAGATTCCAGAGGGCCTCCTTGGGGGAGAATATGCTCTTCCGGTACCTGGTTCCAGGCCAGCGCTGGGCTGAGGGAGACACATAGAGAAGCCGGAGTCTGAGGCCGGAGGCAGGGAAGAGGGAAGAGGGACAAATGAGCTCCTTGAGGGGCAAAGCGCTGGGGGCTTGCAGGAGGGGCGTGGGGAAGAGGCCTGCAGGGAGGAGCAGGGGAGAAGGGCCTGTAGGGGAAGGGAGGGACGTCTGCCAGGCAGTGGGGAGGGGACAGTCCTGAGGTGCGGGACCGCTCAGGGAAATGCATAGAGCCCCAGCTCCAGCACGGCCCCTTTGGGGAGCAGCAAAGTGCTCAGTGGGCGTAGAGGGGAGCCGCACCTGGCTGGTGCAGGGCTGGAGCCCTAGAGCCAGGAAAGGGTCGTGGCTGGGGGCTGTTTGTGGGCAGTCCCTCTGGCTGCTTGCGGGGATGGATTAAGGGGGCACAGGGCAGCAGGGGCCTGGAGGAAATGGGCAAAGGGACAGGTAGAGGCTGGACAGGTATGGGATGGTGGGGAGAGCGGAGGCGTTTGACAGGTTTCTCCTGTCCCCACTGTGCCAGGCAGGGGCTAAGGCCTCTGTCACCTTTGCCGTCACGGGCAGTATTTAGGCGGGTCTCCCTTTATATTCCCTGTCGAGTTCTTAGTTGACTCTCAAACCCAGCCCACAAAGACCCCAAGGTTCCAGATTCCACCCAGGCCCACCCGGCCCCGCCCACCCCCGCCAGGCCGGGCATCAGCAAGTCATGGCCGGCGCCGCCAATCACTAAATAGCATCAGGGCCTCTGCCAACACAGTGCCTCCCAGCCTCCCCACACCCTCCAACGTGAGCGCCATCACCCCCACTTTACAGATCCCCACTTCCCAGGGGCCCCGCGGCCCAGCCAGAAGGAGCTGAGCCAGCATGGAACCAAGGCCACCTGACTTGAGACCTATATGGATTCGGAGTGGCCACAAAAGCATCGCCCAAAATGGGACCCTACGAGAATGCTGGGTTAGAGGTGACGCCGGAGCAAACCGGTTGCCCCGGGCACCCCGAGACACAGGCGTTACCCAAGAGACGGGTCGTATCCACGAGGGCCCGCCTGGGGACGTCCAGATCGCCCCCTGCGGGCCAGAAGGGATGTGACCTATGGCTGCTAAATCCCAGAGAAGCAAAGGGCAGCAGTGGTTTTATCCAGAAGGGATGGCGCCCCAGGCCCCTACCGCAAGCCAGTTCCAATGAACTCTTCCCCTTTGTAAGTTTCCTCCGGTCCTGCCTCCAGGCTAGTGTGTGGGCTGATCACAAGGACCCTGAGCCAAGTCTGCCAAATGCCCTCCGCAGATGTCAGCTGTCACTACTCCATTCTTGACGGGGGGGATTCCTTGCAGGGCCGAGAGCAAGGATACTCCTACAGGTCCCAGGAGCTGCCCGTGCCATCCTTCCAAGACCAGCTGAAGCCCTCCTCCTCCAGGAAGCCCTTCCTGACCACCCCAGCCCCTCGAAGACCCCAGAGACGTCAGAAAACAGGCGTGCTGTCTCCAAACCTCCAAAGGACGCCCCACACCCGCTGTCGGCCTGATCTTCAGTGTTTACGTTTGGAGAGCTGGCCTCGCGGTCAGGGGTGGGGTATGGGCTTTGGTTCTGCTCCTGGACTCCAAAGTCCCCAAAGCCCCCTCCTGCTCCGCATCTCTTGGCATCCGCACAGAGACCTCCAGCCTCATCCAGGGATGCCTGGGCCTGTAAAACCGTCCTTCTCCTTCCTCGCGAGGACACGGAGGCTCGCTGAGGTTAAGACACGCGTCTGAGGGGTGCCCCGCCACGGAGGCGCCAGATGAGGAAGACCGAGGAAGAAGCCACCGACATTCACTGAGCACGCCTCCTCGTAGCCCGCAAGGTACACAGGGTTATTCCCATGCAACGGACGAGGGTGTGGGAGGCCCAGCGCGGTTGTGACTTGCCCAGGGTCACAAGGCCGGAAAGTGGCATCTGCTCACCTCGTCTCCACTGGGCTGTTGAGGCCGGGAGGACCCAGGAACCAGCAGGGAGTTTGCGGCTGCACGGGAGGATTCACCCCGTGACCCTTACGGCCCCTCTGATCCTTTGAAGCGAAACCTTAATTCCCTTCTCTTCCTCCTCCCAGGGATTTTCATGTAATCGATAAGCGCCCAGAGAGGACCCAGCTTTGACCCAAAGGAAATATTTTTTGAATGAAATGTGCCCTGTGGAAAAAAAATAATAAAACATGCTCATTATAGAAAACTGGACGATGCAACGATCAGGAGGGAAAACCTGAGATCAAGAAGGCCTCTACCTGTCCATGATAAAAATTTCAGATGGTTATTCTGGGCCATTTTTCGGGCTCGGAATACCTGCTGTCCGTTCGGATTTCAAAAGGGTTGGGCCAGGGTAACTTCCATAACGTGAGCAAATGCCCACTTTCGCCCACTCACCTAGAGTCTGGAGCCCAGAGTCGGGAGTTATAATTCTGGAAGCTTAGCATCGGAGGCACCCAGAGGGCTTGTTAAAACACAGACAGCTGGGTCCCTCTGCCAGAGTTTAATTCAGCAAGGAGGTCCGAGGTGAGGCCCGCCATCAGCTTCTGTAACAAGTCCCCAGGCGATACCAATGCCCCTGCTGTGGGACCACACTGTCAGAACCACTGGCCTCGTAGTTAAACGGCCCCTGCGTTGCAACATGGCAAAGGTGACTCTGCTCACATACTCCGCAGAGTGGAACCTCGGGCAAATTACACCCTTAACCTCCCGTAGCCTCAGTTTCCTCATCTGTGCGTTGGAGCCATTGTGGGGATCCGCGCCGCTAACAGCTGCAGAGCTCCGAAAGGCGTGTCCCGGGAGGTGCAGTCAGAGACAGTTTTTTCTTTCAGCGGTAGATCAAATAACTTCATGTTTTAAAATATTTGTTAATTTGATTGGAACTGCGTGTATTCCAGTCTTCGCGCCTTTTACGGCTCTGAGTGGGAACGGATTCGTTTGCCACGAGATGGTTAAGCATCTGTGTTCCTTTTCTAGTGTGAATTGTCTGCGCTTGCCCTTTGCCCGCGTACCTGCCGGTTTCTCTGGCTCGTTATGGAGCAAAGACAGCAGACGCCATAGCCGGTCTTGTTTGCTACAACAATTTTTCCAGGGCTGCTGCGTGCCTTTCTACTGGGGTCATTTTTCTGGCTTCCAGAGTGGCCACATCCGTCTGACGTTCCCATTTTCATTTCCTCCATCACTTTTAAGCCGAGATGGTCTCCCTTCTGCAGCATGTGAAACATATAAAGGAATTGGGTTTTGAAGGATAGGATTTTGTGCGCCTAAGGTTGGCAGAGTGGGAGGAGGGAGTCCTTCTGGCTCACCCCAAACCCTCTGGTCATGGGCGTAGCCAGGAACCGGGGGCCTCAGCACTACAGGCGGCCCCTCCCCCTCAGCTGTGCCCCAGACGTGGGCAGATTGTGTGTCTCCGCATCTGCAGGGGCCCCCTCCAGAGAGGCATGGGATGTTCGGAATTGGCGAGGGGCCCCTGGAAGTTCAAGTGGCCCCTCCTCCAACAGGAGACTGGAAGACCAGGGGTGTAAGAACCGGCCGCAGCTGTTAGCACCCTCGGGTTCAGATCTCTCTGCCCTGCAGGCTCTGCCTCTCTGAGTCTCGCTTTGCTCATCTCTAAAATGGGAGTGGTAACGCCCACATCCATGGAAACTTCGAAACAGACCAACAGCCACAGTGGGCTTAGCAGAGTGCTGGGTGCAAAGTGCACACTCAGTAAAAGGGACTTGGGGTTATACCCCGTTCTGTTCCCATGGCCAGGGTAGGCCCCACAGCCTTTTTCCTCCTTTTGGACTGAAAATAACCTGCATCAGGACCTCTAGTCGCTGTGCCTCAAAGCCCAGACCCTCCAGCTGCCCCTCAGCCCTGCGGGAACAGCTCCGGGCTAGGATAGGGTAGGCTTGTGGCAGGAGCCGGGAGGGGGGCTGGACATCCCCCCCCACCTCCACCCCCCCCCCCCCCCAGGCCGCAGGACTCGGCCACCAGCGGGCGCTTACCTCCCAACCCCCACCCCCACCCCCGACTCCCGCGCCTGGGGGCAAGCCGCTCGGGCCCGATTTCCATAATAATAAGCCACCGATCTTCCCAAAGGCCGGGAGCCACCACCGCCGGGGAAGCTCCCGCGGGCGCCCCCCCCCCCTCCCGACCACCCCCGCCGCCCCGGAGGGAGCCTCATTTTTAAAAGCTATCAGGAAACCGTCGGCGCTGGCGGCAGCTGGGAGACACCCGGCGTGTCGTTCTCGGAGTGAAGGAGGGGGGCTGCGGCGGGGCTGCGGGGAGGCGGGGGCCCGGAGAGGCGCGGAGCCATCCGTGGAAACGAGGCTCGGAGACCAGGAGCGGAGGAGGGAAACTGAGGCCACCGAGGGAGGAGGCACGTTTCCACGCCTGCACCCACTGTGCCTCACAGCGGCCCCGACAGTGTGGGTTCTCTGCTAAGCCCCACTTTACAGATGGGGAAACTGAGACCCGGAGAGGTTTCACGTCTTCCCAGCTGCTGAGCGGGCGGCCAGGGATCCCCGCCCGTCCAGGATGGCCTACCCACCCCGCCTCTTCCCCAAGACTGGCCTCCTGGGAGCAGGGTGCCCCGTGAGCATCCCAGAAGACCGGGCCACGGGACAGACTGCACAGAGACTGCAGGAGGGAGGACGGGGTTTGCGCAGCACTTGGGAGCTGATCTGGCCGGAAGTCCATGGGCTCGCGGAGGAGGCGGGTTCGAAACCCAGCTCTACTGGGGCAAAGAACTGGCCGCAGGCCCACAGCTCTTGGGGTATAACCCGGAACTCGGCATGGTTTTCACATTTTTGAACATTAAAAAAAGGAAATCAAAAGAAGAAGAATGTTTCCTGACACGAGCAAATTATAGGAAATTCAAATCCCACTGCTCATGCGTCTTATTAGCACACAGCCACATTCATTCATTTTCGGTGCTGGGTACGGCTGCCTTTCTCACGACAGTGGCAGACGGGAGGCTGTTTGACAAAGAGGTATGGCCCCCAAAGCCGGAAGTATTTACTACCTATCACTTTCCGGAAAAAGTCCCACCAGCCCCTCAACCACCACACTAATGGGACAAGGGGGTGAAGTGTCCCGGGCTCAGTTTTCTGATCCTGACAAATGGGAACAATATTAAATGGGGGCTGAATTAAAAGACCAGCAAAGCACCAGGCAGTTAGCTCCTTTCTACTCCCCCATGGGAAATACCTTTTATTTTCTACCCTCCCTGCCCTTCGCTGTCTCCCCTATCCTGTAATCAGCTCCTTGACCCCAAAGTGTCCATCACCTACCCCTCCTAACTGTCCTCACTCCAATGCTCACCAGCTGAGCCCCCAGCCGCCTACCCAGTCAGTGACCAAGCCTGGCTGGTTCCTCCTCCAGCGCCCAGCACAGTCCGTGGGACAGAGTAGGTGCTCAGCAAACATCTCCTAGATGGATGGAGGGGTGGCTACTTTGCAGTCTTTTCCTTTTATCCATTCCCTCTGCTCTGACCTTCATCATCGCCTGCCGGGTCTCTCCCCAACCCCCCCTGCCCCCCCCCCCGGAGCTGTCTCTATTTTAGCTCCTACCCTGCAGACGGGGTGCTGTGCCCCCACCCGAGCCCCTCACTGCCCTCTCCATCCAGGCCGTGCTCCCCAGTGCAGCACACAAGGGGCTGAGCTCCTATACCCTCCCTCAGTCTTACCAAACACCCAAACCACTCGCAACTGCCTGAATCCAAGAGGATGGATCAAGCCTCCAGATAGCTGCTCATGCTGTTGCCTCTGGCCCCGAATCTGCTTTTTTATCTCCAGTCCAATGGGCCTGGTATCCTCTACTGGACCCACCCACCCCACCCAAGACTCAGTTCAGGCCCTGACTCCATGAAACCTTTCCAGATCTCTCACCCACCTCCACTGCCCCCAGTATACCAAAGCTATCCAGGGCACCAGTGGGACTTGAATGCGTTATGAATATGCATGAAGATAAATGCAAGAATATGCATTCTGCTGGTGAGCCTGTGAGCCCCTTGAGGGCCAAGAGTGTGACTGGTATTTCTGTCTCACCAGTCCCAGCAAAGGCTTGGCCAGAGAAGGCACTTAGTGCATGTTTTATAAATGAACCAAGGAAGGAAGGAAGGAATCGATACAGACGGGTGTTGAGCAAGGTGTCCCTTGCTCAACAACTTCCGGCGGCTCTCCAGTTCTCCTCTGTGAGGGCCAGCCGCCCCAGGCTGGTCTCCAAGTCCTCAAGCCCTATATAAGGTGGCTCCGATCCACCGCCCAGCCTTGTCCCAAGACGCATGCCCCAGGCCTATCTTCTCCCAAGTATCTGCTCATGCAGCTCGCCTCCCCTGCCCCAGCCATGTGTCTTCCCCACTCACCCCTTTTGTGCCTATGGGAGCCCTGACCATCCTTGGAGATCTCACGGGGCTTCAGGGACCCAGGGGCGCCTAAAGTAGGGGGCCAACTACTCTCGCATTCCCCAAAGCCCACACACAGCAGGGGCTCTGACCGGGAGGACTTGGGTCCAGGGTGAATCCTGTCAATGTCCACCCCGGGGGCCATCGGGTCACCTCTTGAAATAGAATGGAGAATAGTACCTGCCACATAGGGCTGCCAGGAGTCAGGGACGCTGTTGTCTGAAGTTTCTGGCACATAGTAGGTGTTCAATAAAGAGCGGCTATTTCCAATCCTGCTTGGAGACCTCACCCCCCCCCCCCGCCCAGAGAGGACGCCCAGGGAGTGGACCTAGACTTCCCCGCAACCAGCAGCCCCGACCTCTCTCTTTCTCGTTCTCTCCCTCACCCCGACAGCGCCTGCAGCCAGCGACTGATGCTGCTGTGGATAGAATGACAATGAGGCTAGTACCTCAGCAAGCCCATCTGGGAAGCTGAGGCTGGGACAGGGCTGGGAATGAAGACAGGGCTGGACAGGGGCAGGGGCAGGCAGAAGCCCAGGATGGGGGCCAGCACTTGGGGGGGAGAGCCAGGGTGGGGCAGGAATCGGAGGGCTGGGTTTAGGATGCAGGTAGGACTGTGGCGGGGATCAGGACAAAATCATCCCAAGGGACAGGAGAAGACTGTGACAGAGTAAGGGGGCCTCCCGGGCCAGGGAACAGAAGGAAGCAGCTTGAGGAGGAGGGGGAGAGGAAGGAGTACAAGAGGGAAGCGTGAGCAGGGAGCACAGAGGCAGGAGCCACCTACCCCTGAGTCCTGGGGGCAACCCCACCTGCGCCAGCCCCCTCCTCCGGAAGGTGGCACCAGTGCGGCCCCAGAGGAACAAGGGCTCACCCAGACCCCAGCAAAGGGGGTTCAGAGTTCAAGCAGCCTATCTCCAGATCTAGAGAGGAGGCAGGAGGGAGGGGAGCGGGAAGGAGGAAGAGAGGGGTGGGGCTAACGAAGCAGAGAGCCCCCTGCCACCCCTCTGAGGTTATTCAGCAACCCGCCCCCCCCAGGGACGCCTTTATTCCCCCCCTGCTCCGAACACCGTCCTTCGTCCCAACTCATCGCCCATCCATTCCCTGACTCTTGCAGCGGCCTCCAGCCCCGACCTCCTCCTCAGCAGTGGCCGCTCTCTCCCTCGCCCTCAGGGCTTGAGGCTGCCAGTTCCATCCCGGTGGTCCAAGGGTGCGTGTTGGGGTGCACGCCCGCCCCCCCCCCACCAATGAGCTTGGTCCTCGCAAACATCCAGCCTAGTCAGGAAGCCCATGAGCTTGGCACTCTGTTGGGCCAGTAGCTTCATGTTCATACAGCAGGTGCTTCCTAACTGCCAGCCGCCCCCCCCACGCCCCCTCCCCCATCGCATCGTAGCTCAGGACACAGAGATTCCAAACCATGGCTCCCGGGCTGAGCCGAGGTGCCCTCCGGTTCCCCACGGACCCCCTCAAGCCCTGAGAGGAGTGAGACGTGTCTCCCCTGCCTGGGCCTCACAGCCTGAACCTGAGCTGTCCAGCTTGGGAGAAAGGCCCATTGCTCATTCCCCTTGAGTCTCGGCAACTCGGGCAATCAATCGGTCGCCATGGAAACCAGCTCTCCAATCAGAGGCAGGCACTTCTCGTCAATGCCAGCGTCACCCACCCCCCCCCCCCCCCCCCCCCACAGGCCCGGGTGGGGGGGGGTCCCCCCCGGGGCGGCGGGGGGGGGGGGGGGCGGTGAGGGGGGTGGGAAAGGGGGAGACCTGGCAGAATCTGGGGGCACCTGCCCGCATGCCCAAGATTTCTGGGGTCCCAAGGAAAGAACATTTTCTTGGGGCTGGGGAGAGCAACCAGCTGGCCTCCTGATTTTTACAAGTTTCATCCCTGTACATTACTGCCCTCAGTGCTCAGAACAGACCTGAGAGGTGGGGATCGTTAGCCCACTGGGCAGAAGGGAAAACTGAGGGAAGCTGAGAAGGGAGGCTGGGCACAGACCCCCCTCCCCGAGCCCCCACCCCTTCCTCCCTGGCTAGAGGAGTGGGAGCAGGAAAGGGGTGGGCGGAGCTCTTGGCCCCATTCCCCCCCCAGCACCCACTTTCCCACTTGGTCTGCGTCCGACACTCACAGTGTCGGAACCCACTTGGAACCGTTAGGCAAGATCTACGGGCCTCCCCACCCACGCCGGCTGCAGCCTCGAGCCCCAGTCCCCGTCTTCCTGCAGGGCCGGCCAGATTGCACAGAGCCCAGACTCTGAGTCAGAGAGCCCCAAGTTCAACAACCGGCTCCTCACGGGTGTGCCTGGGCAAGCCAGGGAACCTCTCTGAGCCTCAGTTTCTGTTTGGGAAATGGGGACAATTATCCCTCTCTTGGAGGGGAGTGACAGAATCAAAGGATATAAAAACCTTAGCACAGAGCCTGGCCAGTAAACAGACAGAGGCCCCTCTCTCCTTCCCTGTTGTCCCCTCTCAGTGCCCCCAAACCGTCCCTTGGAGCTGAGCTAAGGCTTCTCTAGGGCACCCTTGCTGGGAGGGAGGGAGGGAGAGAGGAGGCAAATGTTCCTATCATTAATGACGAGCCCAGGAAAATGTTAAGTTATAGGTGAGATTTCGAGGAGGCAGCAGCTTGTCCCCAGACACAGTGAGGAGAGGCAGGATTTGAACCCAGGTCTGTCTGATTCAGACCCGAGCCCTCTCTGCTGCAGCACAGCCTCTCCTGGCCAGTGCAGCTGCAGCCAGAGCCTGTCACCCTGTGCCACCGCGGGCCAGCTCCCCGCAGTCCTCAACACTGACTGACCTACCTGGCATCCGAGGCACCCACCCCCACATGCAGCCTCAGGGGTGTTGGCGGGGCGCTGGGGCACCCCACCTGGCAGGGTGATGGGGAGACTTCTGGAAGGAAGGAAGAGGTTATTTTCACTCCTCAGGCTTGGCCCCGGGCGCCACGCAGTCACTCCATTACCGCGCCCTGTCTGCTGGGACCCATGGGATGCTCCGCAGAGAACCATCTGGCCCAGCACCCCACCAAGCCCAGCTCAGCAGGGCAACGGTCTCCACCACATTCTCCTCCCTGCCGACCGGACTCCAGACCCAGTCTTCTCTCTCCTGTCACCTTTACTGAGCACCTACTATATGCCAGACGCCACATGAGACACATTTACCAATGGCCCAGCCACCCTGCTGGGCTGTGCCTCTCTTAGAGGTGAGGACAGAGAGGCACAGAGAGGCTAAGCAGGTTTCTCGAGGTCACACACACCTGATCGACGCCACGACCAGGATTTGAACTCAGGTTTTCGAGTCTTCCAAGGCCACTATACCTGAAGGAAGACATTGGAGCCTCCTTTACTGGACCTGCCTCTTTTCGTTGCCACCCCGCCCCCCCCCCCTCCGTGACTCCGTAGCACAGGACAGAACAACTTGATTGCAGCTATTATCATATTTCTGCTTCCCTTTTCCCTCTTCCCTCCTCCAGAAAACAAATTGATTCATCAAATTATACCTTTAATCTGTCCTGGGGAAGGGGAGGGATGAACCTCAGCCCCCCCCCCCCCCCCAGGAGGAAGCAAGGCTGATAATCAGCCCCCCCATCCAGGCACTGGGAACGTTTCCCCACGCTCTCCCCTCCCATGATTAAACACTAATTGCCGCCATGCTCTCAAACTGAGGACTTTAATTTCCCGAAACGTAAAGTACATTTCAATCAGTTCCTCTCCCAAACCATCCCTCCTAAGAGGGACCAGAACACAGGTTCTTCAAGATGGAAGACGGATGAGCCTACTTCCTGCGTGGCTGCTCCCCCTCCCCCCTCCTCCCTCCCCCCACCTCCTCTTCTGTCCTTCCCAGATGCCCCTGCAGGAGGGGGCCTGTTGGCACCTGAGGTGTTCAGGGAGCACCCAAGAGATTCTTACAACTGCGGACTCAGAAAAGGGAGGCAGGGCCCCTGGCGCTGGGGTCAGAATCAGATGACAAGGGCACAAAGATGGTCAGCCATAGGCAGGGTGGCAGCTACCCTCCCCCGCCCCCCTCCCGGACTCTCCCAAGTCAGTCTGGTCCCTGACACTTCGTCTCAGCCCAAGAGAATCAGTGGAGGTTGGGCAGGAGCCCAGTGAGAGCAGACAGGGAGAGGGGCAGATGACCTCCCCTCTCTGGGTCTCAGGGTCCTTACCTGTCCCAAAGGGGGCTGCAGAGGGGTTCGGGGTCAAGAGCTAAAAGGCCGTTTGGCCTGGGCCTCCCAGGGACAGGTCTGGGACCAGGACTCAGCTGGGTGCGGATTCCCCAGTTCAGATCCCAGAGGAGCTGGCTCACCAGGTCTGCAAAGGTGTCTAGCCGGTTGTTTTTTTTTTTTTAAAGCTCTGTAAATGACTCTCACACGTGGCTGGGGTTTGGGAACTGCCAGGCTAGCCTAAACCCGTCAGTTGACAGGTGTGAATATGGGCCCAGAGAAGGTGTCTAGTTCAGGGACACACAGGGAGCCAGAGGGTTAGGCCGGATGATGTAATAGCCCTTGCAGTTTAGCTATTTCAAAGAAAGGAGTAAGGACAGAGAGCGAAGGGGGGCTCGGGTGCGGCAGGACACTGTGGGGGAGAGTAAGTGTCGCAGGGCAGGGGAGGGCCAAGAGTCCTCAAATTGCCACTTGGGAACCACACTCCCTCCCCGAGTGTCGGTTGTAGAGAGGAAAAAGTTACTCCTTTATTCTCGAATGTAGAGGTGGCTGGGGATTTGCATGGGGGCCTCTCTAAGGTCCACTCCGGCTCCAGAATCCTCCAGCCAGGCCCTCTGGAATCACTCTCATCACCATCGTCAACCTGGCAGACGCTTACCGGACATCCACTGAGTCAGGCGCTGAACGAAGCAATCGCCACGGATGGCTCTTTTCCACCCTCTCAAACACCCTGAGATCTTACTCTCCCCCCCCGCACCGCACCCCCAGCCCTTCCAGAGGAGCCAAGCGAGGCTCAGGGAGGTAGCTCTCCGAGATCAAGCAGAGAGACGCGGCTCTCGGGATTCGAACCCCGTGGTGGGTCAGCGGAGGCCACGCTCCAGGACCGGGCGGTGCACCGGAGACCCGATGGGGCGGCGCGCGCCGGGGGAGGCGGGGGGTGGGGGGGGTGGGGGGGTGCTCAGCGCTCATCAGCCGGCGCCGCGGGGGGCCTTCCCCAAAGCTCAGCGACGCGGAGGCTGCCGGCGGTGGCGACCCCGCCTGGGCGCTCCCGGCACCGACCCCCTGCGTCCGGCGGAGAAACGCTGGGCAGGGGGGCGGGCTGCAGGGCCCCCTACGCCCGGGGGACCGCCTCTCCTCCGAGTCTGGGGAGTGGGGGGTGGGGAGGGACACTAAGTAGGGAAGGGACGGTGCCAACGAGGAGAGTAGAGCCCCAGAACCTCCCAGGGCGGAAAACCTCGTCCCCTTCCCGTCTTCCTTTCACCGCGACCCTGGCCCCACACACACACACACACACACACACACACACACACACTTCGCAGGTGGCTTGTCCTAGGTCAGACGGCGGCCGGCCGGAGCGGGACTAGAACCAAGTTGCTCTCGCCGGGGAGGGCGGGGACCCGACCGCGGAATTGGGAAGGGGGCAGAGGAGGACATCCAGGACGGCGCCTCCACCCGCACCAGCCGCCGCCACCACCCGCTCCCGCCCGAGCGGAGGCGGCGGGAGACGGAGCCTCGCCCGCCCCAGCGCCTCCGCCGTCTCCCCCGCGCCCGCCCCGGCTGGCGCCTCCGCGCTCCGCTGTCCCCCCACCGCTTCTCCCGTAGCGCCTCCTCCGGCTGCCCCCTCCTGGAGAGCTCCTCCCCTCCTCCCCCCACCCCAAACTGATCCTCTCCCCTCTCCCACTGGTCGCTGTCCGCCTCTCCAACCCTGCTGCGCGACCCTAGACGACTGTCTCAACCTCCTGCTGCGCGACCCTAGACCAACGTCTCAAGCACTCCTCCTCCCCCTCCTGCCCAGCTTCAGTACCGGCCTTCGGCATAAAATAGATTGAAGTGGGGGGAAAAATCAGAAGAGCCTAGGGATGGAATGCCACCCTTCAATGGGTTAAAAAAAGGGCGGGGGGGAACGTCTGTGTACATATTTGTTTTTCTACGCATGTGTTTCCATGTTTCTGCGCAGATAACCCTGGCCGAGAAAGGAAGCCGCTGGCGAAGCTGCGCGTCTCCCGGGAGGGGTGCCTGGTCCCTGGAGGAAGGGACCAGGAGACGCGGAGACCTGGTGTTGCACCCTTGTCTTTGTAAATATTGAAATATGTAAGTGCATTAGCAATTCTGATGAATAGATTAAATAAAACGCACACATTTACAGAAGGAAACTTTAGAAATAATAACCAGTACCTGGGGGTGTTGAGAAGATTAAATGAGATAATGTGTGTGAAGCAGCCAGACCCACACGCAAGGTTCAGTAAACCGCCCCTGTTTTGATTGTCACCCCTGGCTTGCTAGCTGTCTCTTGCCGGCTCTCAATTTCGGTCCCCTTCCCCCCCCCCCCCCCCCCCCCCCCTCCCCCTTCTCCCAGCCTCTTCTGAGCTCCCTGCCTCTTCAGTCACCCTCCTCCTCCTCCTCTTCCTCTCCCTGCAGCCCCTCCCCGTGCTGAAGCACCTTGCCACCCATCCCTAGCCTATCTCCAGGCAGGCTGGTGAGGGTGTGTGACAAAGGAGCAGGGCTACAGTGTCGCCAAGGGGAAGGAAGAGGGGTGGCTGTGCAAGGAAGAGGGGTGGCTGTGCCTCCCACCAGCCCGCAGGGTTTCCCTTGGCTTGGGATTCCCAGCCTGACTTCAGGGCTAATCGTCTCTTGGAGCTTGGAGGCTGGTGCGGGGGGAGGGGGGGTCCCTATTTAACCTTTGATGGGTCAAGAAAGGGGGGGGGGGAAACAGCAGGCCCAGCTGGACGGATAGAATTCCCTGTGAACTCCTTTCCAAGACAGAAGTCCCCAGTGCGCACACACAGCCTGTCCCAGTGTCAGGAAGACCCCACCGCAAGGCAAGCTGCCCTCCCTCTTCTCCTCCGCAGGCTCCTCCTCCCTCTCCTCCCCTTCCCTCCCCAGCCTCCTCCAGCTCTCCTCTTCCTGATCTAGGCAACAGGTGATCCAGTCTCCGTGTGGCAGCATGGCCCCAATGCAGGGCACATGGTGGGGCGGGCCCAGGAACTGGGGACCTTTTCAGAATCCAGGCAGTGACATCTGATGTCCAGGGCAGGGGTGAGGCATCACCCTGGCAGCCCCAGAAAGCCAGTCCAAGGGGTGGGGCTGGCTGGGAACCCAGGGGACTGTCTTGGGACCCTCTAGAAAGACCCTCCTCGCTAGTCTCCCTGTCTCCGGCCTCACTCCCTCCAGGCCACCACCCACAAATGCAGGTGTTAAGGGACCTGATTCTGGGCTGGAGCTTTACAGGTCTTTCCCGGTGCATAGCTGCCTAGTCTGTCTGTGTCTGTGTCTCTCTGTCTCTCTGTCATTGTCGGTGACTCCACAGCCTCGAGGAACAAGTCAAACAACTCCACTGGGGGTTCAAGGCCCTTCAGACCCGGCCCCACTGGGCTCCCTTTCACCATCCCTAGTCCTACCTGGAAGGTCCCTGTTACCACACAAACAAGCTTCTTCCCAGTTCCTGGAATGTGCCCTATGCTTCATCTGCTTGACATATGCTCCCTGGCCTTCAAGGCACAGCCTCTACCCCGAGGAGGTCTTTCCGAAGGGGCAAGTGCTCACTTGTGCCCATGAGACCAGTCTGCTCTCTGCCACCATCACCCAGCCCTGAGCTGAGGGCGTACAGGCTGCGGCGTGACCCATCTCTGAGTCTCCGGGACCCCTGGGACAGAGTGACCCCTGAAGGATCAGAGGAACGACAGACAGCGGGGCCAAGCAGGGTCGTGGCCATCCTCGTGCCACTGGAGCCCGGCAGAGGAACAGTCCCCTTGCCTTTACCTCCAGCCTTTACCGAAGACCCGCAAGGTCAGTGGGATTGGTCCCTTTAACAGATGAAGAAACTGAGGCTCAAGGCCACACCGACCACCTTTCCTGAGCTTCCGTATCACCTGTCTTTTGGCTCGAGTCAGCAGAGGGGAGGCCCTACTGGGAGCCTGCAGGGCGACAGGAGGGAGAAGCCAGGCGATTCTCCCTCTCTGAGGGTGGTACCCACAGCTCCCGCTCCTCCAAGGCTCCAGCTCCCAGCCTGGTTCCACGGTCCTTGGACTCTGGCAAGCACCACCCCCCACTCTGTCCCCCTGGCCTAGGGGACCTCTCCTCGTTGTCCCTCGCTAATCACCCTGTGTATCCAGTCCCCCGTGGTGAGTCCTCGATGTCCCGGTTCAAGCCCCATTACCCCCCCTCTACTCTCACTCTCCGAGGCCGCTGTTCTCGCGCTCCCTTGAAGTTACTCAATCTCGCCAAGCTCTTTTGCACCCCTGGGCCATTCCCTCTGCCCGGGATGCTCCTCCCGAAGCTCTTTGCCTGGCTGGCCCATCCCTTCCTCGAGCTCCCAGTCTGAATCCAACTTGCTCACAAGGCCCCGGGTCCCGCTCAAAGCCCTGGGCACTGTCTGTGCTTATACTTCGTCCGATGGTTTGCTTAATGTTGGGCGTCGCTATTGGACCACAGGCTCAGGAACTCGAGGCCAGCAGGGTGTGTTTGTCTTCTGCCTAGCCACGGCCACGGCCACGGCGTCTGACGCCGTGTGCCCGGGGCCTAGCCGGCCTCAGTCGATACTCGCTGAATGAATGAATGAATCTATGGAATTTGCAGGCGGCCACATGGGCCGGGCCAGATCACAAAAGGCCTTACGTGTTAGACTAAGAAGGTGAGTGGGGCATGTGGGAAATCTTTCTAGCTTCTTTTCCCTCATCAGACACCTGACTTGCTTTATGTCCCGCCCCCCGCCCCCACATACACCCACACTGAGAGCATAATAAAGTGTTCCCCAATAACTCTGAGCTTCCCAGCCACTCTGGCCCTCTTCAGACACACACACACTGAGCCTAGAAGGCCTAGGAGGAAGCCATGGAGGCTGTTAGGCCTCGTGGGTCACCCAGAGGCCAGAGCCCTGGATCAGGCTCTTTGCCTCTGGCGGCCCCTCAGGCCATGTTGCTAGCTGCTAGCCTGTCCCCTCCCTTACCCAGAGAGCCCTGGGGAGGGGTGATGTCAGCACAGCCAGAGGCAATCTGCAAGATCTGTCTGGTCACCAGGTCAGCATCAGAAGAGAGCCACCGGGACCCCAAGGGCACAGCAGTCTCCGGCATGTTCCCCATCAAGCCTTGGAACTGCCAGGACCTCTTCCGGGCAGAGCCGGGAGACTCCCCTGAAGGGGAATACAGGGGCTCCTCTATTCTTTCAACCCAGGGGCCCTTAGCTCCCTCTCTCTTCCTCCCTGAAATGGGGGCCTACAGGTGTGACAGGTGAACTGGGACGCTCACGGGTATATGGAAAACAGAAGAGACAAGATAGAAAGGATATGGGGTGGGGCACACAGCTTGGGCAAGCCCCGTGGTCTCTCTGTGCCTCAGTTGCCTCATATGTCGAAAGAGGCCATCCAATTTTGCTAAGTGAAATGAGCCAGATCCAAAAGGACAGGTATTATTTTATGCCACTTTTGTGAGGTGCCCAGAGTGGGCAAATTCATAGAGACAGAGCGTAGAAGGAGTTCCTAGGGGCCAGAGGGAGGGAGAAGGGGACGGGAGTTACCGTCTAATGGGCAGAGTTTCTGTCTGGGAGCCGAGAAAGCTCTGGAGTTTGGTGGACCGTAGTGAGGGCTGTGCAACACTGTGAATGTGTTTAGTGCCACAGAATTGTTCGCTTAAAACAGGTTAAGATAGTAAATGTTATGTTACTACAGTTTTTAAAGCGCACACACACACACACACACACACACACACAGCGGTCAGCCCCTACCCCACAGGGCTGGCTGGGACTCATACTGGGAAGGGTGTGGGAGCAGGAGGAACCCAAGGCTCCAGTGATGAGCCAGGGAGACCCCGGGGCGTTCTGCCCGCCACCCCCATCCCGCAGCATGTCGTCTGGTCTTCCCGTCCGTCTGTAGCTCCGCAGACCTCTTTCTCTTCCGTGGATCACCAGGTCCACTTCGAGCCCCAACAGGCCCAAGGTCCTGCCCGGACCAGGCCCCCCTCCCATCCCTAAGCACCCCCCTTAACTGCCACATGCCTCCCCTCCTTCCCTTCTCACTCTGAGAATGTCCTCATAGAGAAGAAAGAGGCAGAGGAGACTGGGGAAGAAGCCAACTATCCCGGTGAGAAGCTGCTATTAACCTCCCGGGAGGCTTCAGAGGAGAAAGCAGGGAGTGGGGAGCTTTCCCGGCCTCCCCCGCAGCGACGACGGAGAGCCGGAAGGCGGCTGTCAGGTGGCGAGTGGGTGGTGAGGCGCTCAGAGTCCAATGATTTCTACCACAAATCCCCATCACTGTCTGGCGGCTACCGCAGAGGGAGCACCTGCTGGAGGCTCGGGGGCCTCGGCCGACGCCTAAACCTCGAGAAGCTGGCGCCGTGATACTAAGCCCATTGTACAGATGAGAAAAGTGAGGCCCGGGGAAGGCAATGGATAAATGGATATGGCTCCACAAAGGTCACAACAGCCAAGAAATACCTGCCCCTGAAACTACGTCTGTCTCAAGCTGAAGTCTGAGAGACATCAGGACAGATGGCGAGAGAGAGAGAGAGAGAGAGAGAGAGAGAGAGAGAGAGAAGGGTCAAGACGAAAGAGATCCATTGTTCTCACCAGTGGCCAGCGGGCCGTGGCAATGACATAAATGCAAATTAGGGGCTGAGTAGGTCAAAGGGGCTGCAAAGAGGCCGAGACAGAGGGCTGAGGGCTCGAGGAGACCTGACTGCCACTGAGAGCTCTGGCTGCCGCTCAAGGGGGCCACCCGGGAGCCGAAGGAGGCTCGATCCCTCTCACTGCCCTGCCATCCGCTCTGCAGCCTGCTACCCCATCACCGTGCCTGGTGGCCATGACCCTTGCCCTCTCTTCCCGTCCATCCTGGGCTCAGCTTTGGAAGTGCCCACACTTCCTGCCCAGCTCGGGGCTACGTCCACAGTGCCCACCAGCCTGGCCTCAGCGTCGGGGGCCGAGTCTGAGCGCCTGGGTTCTCATCCTTGCTCTGCCACCGTGTGGCCTCGGACAAATCGCTTTCCCTCTCTGGGCTGTGTTTCCGAGATGGTTGAACGGTTCCCAGATGGTTCTGTTTCTGGGGCTTTCATGCTCTCTGATGGTGGCACCAGCTCAGAGAAGGACCTCTGGTGCCAACTGGGGTTCTCCTGCTCCCAAACCTTCCATGGCTCCTAGTGTCCTCCAAATGAGCCCAACTTCTCCTGGGCTGTCAGGCCCTATCAGAGCAGGATCCTCTACCTTCCTCTGTATTCCCTTCCCATCTTCCTCTGCTGCCCCCAAAGTCTGTCCTGTGTCCTTCCGGGAGCTGGGGACAGGGAAGGTCTGTCTGGGCAGAGGCTCCCTGATGTGATGAGGAGGGCAGCCCCTCCCTTCGCGGTGTCAGTGTGGCCCTGGCCGCACACTGTTGAGTGTGGCTGTCCCTCCCCGTTCTGCACCCCCTCCGCTCCCCGATCCCACAGCTGCCCCTGGGTTTTTTCCACCCTGCTCCTCCGGAAATCCACTCAAATTTCTCCAGGGGGCCTGGGAGCCGCTGGGCTTCACTGTTGATTTTTCACAAATGATTATTGGCGGCAGAATTTGTCACCTGCACAATGAAAGGAAAATGAACCTTTCATCAGAGCCAGCCTGCGGAGGCTTCGAGAGCCAGCCGAGCCGGAGCTAGGTGTGGGGAGGGGGAGGGGAACCAGGAGGCATCCCTCCAGCTAGTCTGTGCCAGGCCCGGGCAGACAGATGCGTTTCGAGCCCCAATACCCTATCAGAGCAGGGGGAGACTGAGGCACAGAGAGCTTGAGACAGTGGCCCAAGGTCCCCAGCAGCTAAGGAACAGTCCTGGGTCGGGAGCTTAGCTGTGCCCACCGGCTCCCCGTCAGTGCCAGCAAGGTGGGTCTCGCGGGGTTCGAGTCCAAAAGCTGAAACACTGCAGATGATCTGGTCCAAGGCCTCCTGCATTTCACAGACACAGAGACTGAGGCCCCCAGTGAGGCAGTGACTGGCCAGGAACCGCACAATGAGGTCTCACAAGGTGGAGACTAGATCTAAGCCCTCCTGCCTGCGAGCCGGCCTCTCCTCCATCCAGAAATCCCCAGGCAGGAGGAGGAAGCCCCGGCCCCCAAGGTCTGGACCACACATCCCCCCTCCCCCCTCCCCCTCCGACTCCCGCCCCCCACAGAGCCGTGGACTCTGTAATCCATGGCATACACGACAAGCTGAGCCTCAGTTTCCCCAGGGAGACTGGGCATCACACCAGCCCATGTTTGGGTCTGCCTTGAAGACGAGCCCCCCCCCCCCCCCAGGGCCCAGCACGGAGGAGGCACCACCTCCCCCCGCCCCACCAGGCTGCCTCCAGTCTGAGGTTTCTGTCTGTCTCTCAGCCCCCGCAGCTCGCTGCCTGTGTTTCCTGCCTCCTCCACCTCCGCGCTGGCCAGCTTCCCTCGCGGCTGCTATGCCATGTTGCTCGCTCGTCAGTGCTCCCGCCACTCAGGCCTGGAAAAAGGTGACCAAACCCAGGCCGCCAGCCAGGGAGGGAGGGGGCGCGGGAGATGCTGGGGGGGGGGGGGAGGCTCGCTGGTGCTTCTCTTGGGGGAGGGGCGGGGCAAGTTGCCCCGCCCCCCACTGACCTCCAGGCCCCACCTTCTGCTGACCCCAGGCCCCTCCAGCTCTCCCCAACCCTCCTCCTCCAGACACCCCCAGTGTCCCCCAGCTCTTTCCAGCCTCGGCCTCCCTCTCAGGCCTGTCAGCGACAGGGTGGGCGGAGCAACGTGGGGAAGGGGGACGTGGGGACAGGCCAGGGTCTCTGAGAGCTCCCACACTGCGGTGGCCTGGCAGCTCGGCCACCAGGTCCCAGCACCCTCTCCTCATCACCCTCTACCCGGCTCCTGGAAGATTCCACAGGCCCTCAGCTTTCAGGGGAAGCCCCAGCTTCTTAGCACGGCCTTCAAGGCTGCTCAAGAGCAGGCCTCCGCTACCCTCCTTCTCCTTGGGGCCACCACCCAGCGGCTCAGCGGCGCCCACCCGCCTCCCTGCTCCTCCCCTTGCTCTCTCCAGCAGAGCAACAGGGGTCAGGGGCACCTGCTCTGGGACCAGGGTCAGCCTGGGAGTCCCAGCTTCACTTCTCTTCTTCTTCTCCTTTTTTAATTTTAAAAAATTGTTTAGTGTTTGTTTCTTTTTGAGACAGAGCGTAAGCAGGGGAGGAGCAGAGAGAGAGGGAGACACAGAATCCAAAGCAGGCTCCGGGGCTCCGAGCCGTCAGTACAGAGCCCGACGCGGGGCTCGAACTCGTGAACCGTGAGATCAGGACCTGAGCCGAGGTTGGACGCTTAACCCGCCGAGCCACCCAGGCGCCCTCCAGCGTGACCGCTTCTAAGCTCTGGCTTAACCTCTGTGAATCTCAGTTGTCACATCTGTCAGGTGGGACGGTCATGGTACCTGCCTCACTGGACTGTTGGATCCGTTCATATGAGGCCCTTAGAACAGTGCCTAGCGCCTGGTACGTGCTCAGTGTGAGCCATCATCACCGTCCCCACCCCCACCTCTGTACCCTCGGCCAGGCAGCCCTCCCCATTCACCTTCTCAGCCTGTGGAGCACTGGCAGCCCCTCCCCCTGCCCCCTCACAGGGGTCGAGTTGACCCGTTATCCGTCCCCACCCCCCTCTCTGCCCCACCAGTCAGTGAGCCGCTTCCCAGCCATCCCCACTCTTCCCGCCCTCTTTGCCTGTCTCTGTGCGGTCTCCTCTGCCAGAAATACCCTCTCTGCTCTGTTCCCACTCCATCTTCTTCACTAGCCTCGTCCTCCAGGAAGCCCTCCCCAGAGGCTCTTTGTGGTGACCCTAGCTGGTGTACGGGCTTTAGACCCAGGATGATCTGGGTTCTCTCCCCGTCTGTGTGACCTCAGGCAAGGTGCCCCACCTCTCTGAGCCTTAGTTCCTTATGTATAGAACATATTAATAAATACCAGAGTCCCTGGCACTCAACGAACCCTGAGGCACACTGACTTCTTCCCCCACAAAGGGCCACCCGGTCCTTTCTTCAATCCTGGACCTGCCTGTGACTCTTCTGTGGCACGTGGGTGTCCCTCCCGTCGACACCATACTGACCCCAGGTGCAGTGCTGAGCGTTTCACATCTACCCTCACCGGAGTCCTGCACAGACACGACAGCCCAGCCTTCCCGGGTTTATTGTTGAGACCCGTCTCTGTCCCGGAAGGGCTCAGGCCTGTGCAGGAGGTGGGCACTTCTCGGAGTGTCCCCTTCCAGGCCACCAGGTCCCCGGTGAAGGGTCAGAGCTGAGGGCCGGCGGACTGAGGGCCGGCGGGGGCCGGAGGCAGGGGCGGTGAGACTGTCCGGGCGGGGGCGGGGGTGCGGGGTGGGGGGGGAGAGGGCCGCCACCGGCCCAGCCAGGGCACCCCCCACCTCGGGTCCTGGGAGGCCCTGGCAGGGGCTGCGTCCCCGCCCCTCTCCCCTCCCACCTTCTTCCTCCTATTTCTCTTTGGAATCGCTTCTCCAAAAGTTCATTTTGAAAGCAATCGATTTCCAAGCTGCTTGGAGATGTAATTTGATTTTTCATTTTGAAGAAATGATGGTTAAGGAAAAGTTTGGAGACTTAATCACCGTGGAAGGCCACGGAAATAAAGAATTCCTCTGCCCTTGGCCAGAGACCGCGGGGTCTGCGTGCAGCTCTCCCCGAGCCAGGAGAAAACGGGTGTGCGCGGGGGAGGCACGCGTCCCCAACACGCGTGTGCGCCCCGCATGCACACACAGTAGACACACGCACTTGACCCGCATACGTGTGTGCACGCTGCATACAGACACCCGGCCCCCACTTGGAGAACAGCCCCTACCCACCCCTCCGGGGTCCTCAGCCACCTCTCTGCAGCCCCCTCAGCTGTGCAGGAGGGGGTGCTGCGAACAGCCTTGCCCCCAGCGTTCTCTGTCTCTACTCCCAAACCCCCATGCATCCTGCTCTGGGACCAGGCTCACCTTCATGATTTCTGGAAGGGGTTGACTTCCACGCTTTTTCCAAAGGTCTATCCCTTTGACGCAAAGGTGATGTTCACAATCAGACATCTCTGCTTCATTCATTAGCTTTCATGGGTGTCCTGTTGCCTGGCCGGACAGAGATCGCAAGCAAAACCACGGACATAATAGTAACCCTTACTCCCTGCCACTGAGGCACGTCCGTACTCAAGATCACATCTGCCCCCCGCAGCCCCTGACGGACGACTGGGCGGGCCGTCCCCGGGAACGGGGCCTGGGCCTGCGGCGGCCTCCGTGACATCAGTGAGCACACGGAGCTCAGAGAGGTTGAGGAACTCACCCAGTGTCGCCCAGCTGGCAGACATCAGCACACACACACACACACACACACACACAGAGGCTAGTCGCTGGGCCTCCGGCCTACCATTATCAATCCGTTCTTTTGCATCTTTAAGATTTCCCTCTGACGATGCAGGTTCGATACCGTAAGGCAGAGAACCCCTAAACTCCTTTAGTTTTCAAACCTCCCTTATGACATCCTTGCCTAGGGTTACCGGGCCTATATTTGCACACCTCCCGGACGAGAGAGCTCACTCCCACCTGCTCTCTCCCCTCCCCTGTGAACATCACAGCAGTGTGATGGCCTAGAAAAGGCTAAGCCCTACCATCCGGGAAGCCGGGGTACAGACCCCAGCCCTGCCACGTAGCTGTCCTGGGGTTGGAGACGGGCTACTTCGCTTCCTGGGGCCTTGGTTACTTATGATGGAGCCGGGGTCAGCAGAAGCCTCCGCACTTGTGGGGGCCAGGGACGGACCAGTGAGTGGACAGACGGCCCTGCCCTGGGCTGCCCCGGCAGCGGCGGGCAGCAGAAAGGTGCCAGCGCACGAGGCAGAGCCCTGGGGACAAACCCGGCCCTCGGCCCAGATTCCCTGCTCCTGCCCCAGTTTCACAGACCGGCCTACTTCTGCTCAAGGATGCCTGGAGGTTCCAGAGAAGCTCCCCAGGGGCCCTGCCCACCTCCACCTCCAGCCTCAACCCCATCCTGGACCCACACACCGGACTCCCAGCTTGGCTCAGGGTAAGCCCGGGCAGGGGAGACCCCCTCCACGGGCCCTCCTCCCTCCCAGGAACTTGGGATCCCTCACTCCCCTCCCCCTCCCCCTCTCCCTCATTGGCCGGGGGGGGGGGGGGCACCAAGGTATGGGAGGCTCTGCGTGGAAAAACATGTCAACCCGTGTCGTGCCTACATCCCCCTCTCCACACCACCGACTTATGCTGCCGGCTCTCTCCAGCCCGGAACATTCCAGACTCACTACCTTCAGGGTGTGATTATGCCCACAGGAGTTAAGGCTCAGCTTTTGAGCTTCTAAATAAAAGTCTGAAGCTTGTGTCTGTGCGCAGCACGGAGAGGAAGGAGATTCCCGCCCAGTCGGTGGGCACAGCGGAGGCCAGCGCGTCCTGAGACACCAGATGGGGCTGGTGAGGACGGGGCCGCTGAGAGTTAAGTGGGGGCTCTGCCCCGAGAGACGCCCCTGTGGGCTCTGGGATCCGAGGGGGAGGGGAAGAGCCCCCAGCTCTGCCCCTGGGGACAGCGGCCAGCGGCCAAGGGCACTCTTGGTGGGGCGCCACCTGGGCCACGGGACAGGGAGGGCAGCCTCGGGAAGGACACGGCGCCCACCGGCGACACCCCTGCCGCGGGGCCACTGTCCCCTTCTCCTTCCGGGAGCTCACGGGCCCAGACACACCGCCAGGAGGGCAGATCAAAGGAGACCTCGATGCACCAGGAAAGTCCCTGCGTGGGCCCCGCTTGTCTAGAAAGGGCCAGGCGGCAGAAGTGAAGAAAAAGCAGGGGCGGGGTGGGGCGAGGCGAGGCAAAAACGTTACATTTAGTTCCTACAAACTCCACGGTGGACTTGCCCCCTGGAGAAGTCTGCCCCCATGACACTGTGTGCAGCTCAGTGAGCAGACGGTGCCGGGGAGGGGGGGGTGGAGCGGGGAGGGGGGGGGCACGGTGACCTCAGCTGGGGGTGCGTGGAGTGTGGACACTCGGGGCCCAGCAGCCGAGGGAATGCCCACAGACCCCAGGCTGTTGGAGAGAATCCTGAGGCGGACCCAGGGCCTCTGGGCCTCCCCTCCCCTCCCTGCTTTCCTCTCCCCCCCACCAACCTCAGGCCCCTCCATCCACCTGCCAGCCTTCCCGTGATTGCAGGCTCCGGGGGCTGAGTGTGTGATACCCAAGTCCCTAATCCTGTCATTAGCACTAATTACTCTAGTCAGCGGGGGGGGGGGGGGGGGAGCCGGAGGGGCCAGCTCTGGCACCCACCCCTGCCATCTACCCACGTGTCAGAATGCCAATTATCCCTCCCGGGCAGGAGGCCTGTGGGAGGCGGGAGGCGGGAGGCAGGCAGCCGGTGCCCAAGCACTTCCCGGGGACCCCGGGGCGGAGGCCAGGGCCACCCCCGAGTCTTCCTTTCACCCCTTCCAACGGCCCCGAAAGCCCCTTCCTCTCCTCCCAGGACTCTCCCCGCCACCCCCCTGCCTGAAGAAACCTGCCTCTGCCTCCTGTTGGCTGTGTGACCCCAGGTAAGCTGCTTCTTTTCTATGGGTGTCTCTTCCCCCCTTAAACCAGGGGGTGGCATTGACTGCTTTCCAGCTGCACCGGCCTGCAAACCCTCTTCCCACAGGGTCTGCGTCCACCCGCGGCCCCACGGGTCCCATTGTCCCATGGCTTCCTCCCCTCCTCCCCTCTCTCCTCTACTAACCCACCCTGCCTCCCACCCCCTTTCCTTTCCCACCCCTGCAGCCTCCCGTCTCCCTGTCAATTAGACCGGCTCTGGCAGGATGCTCAGAGAACAGGCTAGGGCACCCAGCTGGAAAATTGGGTGGCGGCAGCTGCCTGGAATCCTAATGCCCCCCGCCCTGCCCTCCTCCTCCTCCTCCTCCTCCCTCACCTCTCAGGGCTGGTTGCTGGGGATGATCCCACTCCCTGGCTGCTCCCCCCATCCCCGCCACTTCTGAGGCCCACAGGTACCTTTCACTTCCCCACACGGGACCCCCACCCCACCCCCCGCTTCCCACCATGCTCTGTCACACGCCCCCCCGCCCCGGTCCCCCCCTCTGCTATAGTTCTGGCTATCAGCAGAATTCAGAGCTTGGAGGAAAGAGCACTGGGCTGGCAGTCCAGAGAGTGGCCTTCCTGCCTGTCCCCCTCTGGGCCTCGGTTTGCCCATCTGTAAAATGAGATTCCCCCGTGGAGCCCGGCTGCGTGGCTTTCAGTTTTTCATCCGAAGCCACAGGCTGCCATCGGTTCGCTCCATGCCTGGTGGCTGGCCTCCTTTTTTATTTTTATTTTTTTTGGTTTTTGTTTTTACTACGAATGGTTTGGGGCCAGGCACAGGGTTTGGGCTCCTCACAGACCTCCCCTCCGCCCCTCCGTCCCCGGGACCCCATCATTCATCTTTGGTCCTGCCTGGCCCCTGAGCAGACAGTGTTCCTGGCCCTCCTGGGGCCCCTGGGTTCCCTGACGCTGAGCTGGCAGTCATCCAGGAGAGGGGAGGGGCACTCAGGTAACCCCAGCCCCACCCCCAGCCTCCCCCTCAGGCAGCCCAGAAGGGTTCCTCCGACGGGAACTGAAAGAGACTTTCTTCCATCCACCTGCTCCCACTAAAGCCAACCCCCATGTCACGGGCCCAGCCCCATGTGTGTTCCTCAGACCTCAGGCATGTCGGACTTTGGCAAGAGCATAGGACATTGATGCTTCACACAGCTCAGGGGTTTTCTTTAGGAATTAATATTACTTTTCGTAAGGACTGTTGAATTACCCAGGTAATAAGTAACCCCAACGAAGTAGCCTCTTAGCATCCTCCCCAGAACGCACAAGGCTTCAGCCGGTAGGGCCTACACGGGATCCCAGAGGACCTCCGTGGATCAATCCAGATTCCAGCAGCCTTCGGGGAAGAATCTAGTGCCCGCTGTATGCGGGGCACGTGGTCTCCTGAACTTGTCCCATCCGCGAGGGCGCGGCAAGCACCTTCCCAGGACCCTCTGCCCCCACTCCTTCTTCCCGCCAAAGGCCTGCCTCTTATAGCCAGCCTTCAGCCTTAGCTTCGCCCAGTTCTGCAACTGCCCTGATGGGGAATCGGGGGGAGGCAGGGGGGGAACGCAGGAGCTGGGGGGGGGGAGGAGCAGAGCCCCAAGCCGTCCCCCCCACCGCCCCCCAACCAGGCATCTAGTCCAATAGCCGCACACCTACAAGACAACCAGAACTTTCACGCTGGAAGGTTAACCTCCGGCTGTTCCTTCTCCGGTACCTTCTTATGCAGAGAGCGTCTGTCACCTCCCCTGCCTTGAGTCACTTCACAGGAGCTTCCTTCTACTACCTGAGCCCCCTGGAGTGATGTCAGGGTCCAGAAAAGGCTGGAAGCGAGGGAAAAGGCAAGCCACACAATGGGAAGAGATGTTTGCAGAGGGGACCCAGTTACAAGTCAGTGAGAGAAAAGGAGATGACCTAATAGAAAACCGGACAAGCCACTTGAACAAGCCACTTGAACAAGCATTTCTCGAGAGAGGAGCGCCACGCCCCACATGACTGCTTGTGTGACCTTCCACATCTTTTCCTATGCAATTATAGAGCTTAGTTGGATTTACACACACACACACACACGCACGCACGCACACACACAAATGGAATTCTACCATTTTCTATCGGGTTGTTGTTTCTCATATAACACAGAGGTTCTCAACCTTGGCACCACTGACATTTTGGGCAGGAGAATTCTTTGTTGTGGGGCTGTCTTCTGCACTGCAGGATGTTGGGTAGTGCCGCTGGCCTCTATCTGCTGGTGGCGTTCCTCCAGAAGTGTCTCCAGGCATTGCTAAGAGTCCCCGGGGAGGGGGACAGCTGCCAGATAAAATACAAGGCATCCAGTTAATATGCATCGGCTGAGACTTTAAAAAAAAAAAAATTGTTTCAACGTTTATTTATTTTTGAGAGACAGAGCACGAGGGGGGAGAGGCAGAGGGAGAGGGAGACACGGAATCCGAAGCAGGCTCCAGGCTCCGAGCTGTCGGCGCGGGGCTCGAACCCACGGACCGCGAGACCATGACCTGAGCCAAAGTCAGACGAAGTCAGCAGCTTAACCGACTGAGCCACCCAGGCGCCCCAAGAGACTTTTTTACTTTTAAAAAAAAAAAAAAAAAAAGGATTCACTGTTTACCTGAAATTCAAAGTTAACTGGGCGCCCTGCATTTTTCTTTGCTGAACCTGGCAACTTACCTCCGGGGCAGAATCATTGAGAACCGACAGCATCTCCCGCGGCTGGGTGTCTCTCAGGACACGAGGTCACCTCGTGGCCATTCTTTGCCATGGCTCTGCTGTATCCCGCCGCACACACGTGTCGCGCAGCACTCCCCGCCGACGGACACACGTTGCTTGCTGTCCGTCTGGGGGTTTCTGCCGCAAGGAGCTGAAACCTGTTCGGTCCCTCGCGGGCCACCAACACACCCCCAGTTCTGCGTGGCAAAGAGCAGGGAGCGACTGGGGTTCCCGGGTGCAGGAGCAGCCTCTTCTCTCGGGCTGCCACCTCCCCATCTCCCTGCGTGCGTCACCCCCAGGCCAGTCGTGTCCAAGGCCTCCCCAGAACCTCCGCTGATCTTTCCTGACGTTTCATTGGCGGGGACTGGTCACGTGCCGACCCCTGACCTATCACTGGCAGGGGCTGTGGTTCCCCCCCCCCCCACCAGACCAATCAGGAAGACCCATGGTGGTGGCGGGCGTGGAGGAGTCGTGGCTACGGTTGGAAAAGGACCGGTTGGACGACGAACACCACCGGGCTTGTTCCGAATTCGCCCTGTTGCAGCTCACGCTCCCATCCGCTCCTCGAGCATCAAGCAGACGGCTCTTCCAAGTCAGATCGTGGGGTCCCCCTCCCCCTAAATCCTTCAGCCCCTTCCGGGGCTGCTCCCTTATACCTACCAGCTCTCCTGCCTCTGCGGCTTCCTTGCCCCCCCCAACATAAGTCAGACCCCCTTCTCTGCCTCAGGGCCTTTGCACCTGCTGTTCCCTGTCCCTGGATCAGTGTCCTGGGCTCCCTCTCCCAAGTCAGGTCTCTGCTCGGACATCACCCTGGTGACGGGCCTCCCCTGAACACCCCATCTCCCCATCCTGGGATCTCCTTCCCCAGTGTAGCCAGAGGCCAAGCAAATAACTTCTGTACCTAAGTTTATCGACTGTCTCTTTCTGCTTGGATGTCAGCTCCTTGAGGGCAGGAGCCTCCAGGTCTTGGTAACTGTTGTGTCCTTGGGGCCTTCTGGGAGCAGTCCGTGGCAACCGGGAGTTCTCCACTCACCTGACTGAAGCAGGAGGGGACACACCTCTGTGTACCAGGTGAGTACAGGCTAGTCCCTTACCCGCAGCTGTGAAATGCAAACACTCAGAAAACCAAGCCCCTTTTCTTTACCTGTTTGGCTGCAAACGTGACCCGAATTGATAGGAGACTATTTCAAGTCTTGGTTTATCTTACTGTGAATATGAATGCAGCTCGCTGATGAAATGCTGTTTCTGGGGGGCTGTCTTGGGCTTTCCCCAAAAGCAGAGATAGGACTTGGGCGCAGGTGGTTTACTTAGAAGGCGAGGCCAGGAAGCAGGAGGCCGGGAGTGGGGAGAGTGAGGGGGATGGGGAAAAGCCAAACTAACGATCATTGTTGGGGTGACTGCAGCGGGCAATGGGGCGATGAGGGGAGAGATCGACCCCTCTGGGACCTCCTAAGAACTGAAGGCAGATGAGCACTTACCTACCTGCTCCTGGGCCCTATCAGCCGCAGGTGCCCGAGGGGCATTCACTCCCGGGAACCTCCCGGCCGCACCGGAAGGGGACCGTTGTCTCCTCTGAAATCAGAGGAGGCCGAAGACCGCAAGGAGCCTTCAGCACGAAGCACCCCCAGACCCCGTGAGAGAATGACACCGAATGTGCCACAGGCACCAAATGACCTTCTAGAAATCCGCAAAACACCTGGCCCCAAAGGCTTCAGGTTGCTGGGTTCAAAAGGACACGTGAAAAAGAGTCTCGTATGTACTTCTGAAGTGTTTTTTTTTTAATTTATTTAAAAATTTTAATTTTAAAATAAATTTTAATTTATTTTTAGTTTATTTATTCTTAAGAGGGAGAGAGAGAGAGAGAGAGAGAGAGAGCACAAGTTGGGGAGGGCAGAGAGAGAGGGAGACCCAGAATCCGAAGCAGGCTCCGGGCTCTGAGCTGTCAGCCCAGAGCCCGACGCGGGGCTCGAACTCACAAAGTGTCAGATCATGACCTGAGCCGAAGTCCGATGCTTAACCGGCTGAGCCGCCCAGGTGCCCCGGCACCTCTGAAGTTTTGACATGGCCCGGAGCCCTCTGAAATGGCTTTACACTTTACACTCCCTCTGACCAACTGTAAACACGGTGCATCTACACCTGCGCACAACACAGTACAGTAGTTCACTGTTAATGGTCATGGCAGACGTTCTCATGCATGCCCTGTACCAGGCGCTTGAACTTGAATTATTGAACTTGAATAACTTGAATTATTGAAATAAGTTCTCAAAATTTATTTCTCACAAAGACTCTACAGACTAGTTTGCTTTTTTCCAAACCATCTTCTTCTTCTTTTTTTTTTTTTCAGGGGAGGAAACGCGGGAAAAAGGCACACGGCGCAGAAGTTACATATTTGATTCAAGTTTCCATAGCTGGTCAATTCAGGGCAGGAGTCCAGTCCAGGCGGGATATTGACCACAGTGCTACACTGTCTCTAATGGTGCAGCCGCCTTTTAATTCTCGCCAATCTCACGAATGAAAAATGACAGTTCATCGTCATAGTGTGCATTTCTCTGGCCATTTTCTCAGTTAGAATTAGGCGTGGGTACAAATAACAGAGACGTAAGCCGGAAACATATTGCTCAAGTCAGACCTCGAGGCTGGCGGTCCAGAGCCGGCATGACGTCTCTACTCCACGGTGTCAGTCACGCAGCCTCCTCCTTTTGTTACTCTGCTGAGTGTGACCCCTGTTCCCAAGGCCTCACAAGTCCAGCATCGCTGCTGGAGCCCCAGCCATCACGTCCCGTCTTCCAGCCACCAGAAGAAACAAGAGATAAAGTAAAAGGGGATGAAGGCCACCTAGCAGCTGTCTTTTTAGGAAGGTTCCTTCTCACTGGCCGGAGGTTGGGCACACGGCCTCACCCAGATGGGAGGCTAGGGCGCGTCTTCATTCTAGATGACTGCGTGGCCAGCCCAGATTCACGTGTCCTGCTCCTATGGAAGAAGGCAAGGTGGGTGTTGCAGAACAGCTAGTGATCTCTGCCACACTGGGGGAGCGTCTTTCGCAGGTTTCTCGGCCACTTTCAGTTCATACCTAAGAATTCTTCTCAGTCCTCCCCTTTTTGCAATTCGGCCAGTGCATTTGCTCTCCCTGTCTTAGTTGGGGCTATGCTTCTTACGGGGGGCTCACTACTCACCAACGCAACCTGTAACAGCAGTGGTTGGCCCTGAGGATGTGTGTCAGAGTCAGGCGGGTGCAGCTCAGCACCAGACGCGTCTCAGACGCCCCACAAATGTGGGCTTCCCTTGCTCTAAGTCAGGGGTCACCCGCTGCTGGAACACATCACAACCTCCTGGAATGCTCCGAGCTCGGAGGCCCGGCCTCGCTGACCACAGTGGGTCCACCTCTCTCCTGGAGGGGTGACCGTAGGTTAGCAGCAGTCTCCCCAGGCGGGGTCCGGGCAGGACAGAAGAGCCTAGAGCCTGGGCCGGACGGGTAGCTGAGAGTCATCAACCTCTCCCAGCCTGGGCCCTGTGCTTCCTTCTACTCATGTGGCCCAGGGTCGGCCCCAGAAGCAGCCCTGCCACTCTGTGACCTGACACGGAGCCCGCATTGACCACTCCAGGGCTAGGAGTTACCCCTTGATGCGGTACAGCCGCAGGCGGCTCCAAACAACACGAAGCCCCTCCTCGAGCGGGTTCCGGCAAAAGAAACAACCATCTCACGGGAAGGCGGAGGGCAAGGCAGGCCCAGGGTGATCCTCGGCTCCGCCGTCTCTCCAAACGCAAGCTTTCTTCTCTTCCCGTTGGCCCTTCCCAGGGTGTCAGCTTAGCTCACAGACAGGGTCCTCGCGGCCACGAGGCTGCAGTGGTTCCAGGTATCGGGGTCCAGGTGGCTCCAACAGGGGCCCGAGAGGAGGACCGAGACCCTTCCCGAAGGCCCACCAACAGGTTTCCCCTCCCCGGTGGGGGGCGGCGCACATGGCCATCCCTAAGCCAATCACTGGCAAGGGAGGTGGGACCACGTGACTGCCACAGCCCAATCCGGGCCGGGGGCGGGGCCGCACGCAGCCCTGGGGGTGGAGGCGGTGGGGAGGGTTCTTCGCGGGACAGAGCGAGGTCTCGCAGGACAACCCCGGCGGAGGGAATGGCGGCAGTGCCGGGGTGACGAGCCTTCTCAGCCTGGCTCTGGGATCCTTTCGACACATGAGGGGCACAATCAGGTGCATGCCCACCAAGGTCCCTCCGGCGGCTGCGAGGGGCAGTGACTGGGGCTCGCAGAGGCAGGGAGGCTGGTTTGGGGGCCGCTGCAGTCCTGCGACGGGGCTTGGCCCAGCGGGGGGAATGGGGTACTGGAGGGGATCGTCTTTCCAGGTGACGTCTGTGGGACGCGCTGCAGCACCGGATGGAGGAGCGAGGGGATAGCACAGGAAAGACGGCCCAGGGCGTCGACGAGGGCAGCTGAGTGGTGCCACTTACACGGAAACGGGGGGTTTGGGGGTGGGGACCGCCGGGGGTGCCTGGGCCGGACGGGTAGCTGAGAGTTATCAACATATGGATGGTATTTGAAGCCCTGGGGCGCCCGGAGGGTGCATTCAGTGGAGAATCGATGAGCGGACCCTTTTGGTGCCTGCCTGCGTTTCTCCAGCTCTTTGCAGGGATCCAAGGGAGGAGCCCGAGGCCCGGATGAAGGCCCCCCCCTCCCCCGGAGAGGACCGTCTCCAGGAACGTCGAAGATAGTCTGTAGTTCTTCAGATTCTGTGTCTCCCTCTCTCTCTGCCCCTCCCCCGCTGCTGCTCTGTCTCTCTCTGTCTCAAAAATAAATAGTAACACTAAAAAAAATTTGTTTTCATTTTGTAATTAAAAAAAAAAAAAGAACTCTGTGTTATCTCGCGGGTATGCCGCAAAGATCTAATGACCTGATGCCCCCCTCGTGATGCTGTTGTGAGGCTTAAATAGTTAGCGTTGTGTGCAAACACAGTGCCAACACATAGTAGGCGCTCTGTCCCTAAGTGAGGTCCTCCAGGACGGGAGCCGTGGACGCTCACCTGCTCCCCCACCAGAGCAGCCTGGCCCAGTGACAGCTCAGGGACTAACTGTGGGAGTGGGTTGGCAACTGAACGGGGCACTGATGGGGAGACTTCCGGTCCAAAGCTGGAATGGTTCTTAGGCCAGAAGGGGTCGGACAAGGGGGGTACGCATGGACCAAAACTGGGGGCTGCCGGGAACTTCTGGGCATGAGCCCAATGAGCAGATTAAAGAAGGGGCTTAAGGAAAAGATCGCCATGAATCCTAAATGCAATCTGGATGTTCTCCGAGAGAGCGGGAGAAGAGTAGCGTTCCCCTTTCGTTGCTATTTGATGGCTGGCCTGTGCTTTCTAGAACGGCATTCACTCAGCAGAGACTGAGCCCCATGAGGCCCCACTAGATGCTAGGGTTATGTTTCGCCTTTGCTCCTCACCAAAAAAAACGTGAAGGCAGCTTTCGAGACGGTTAAGGGATGGCCCCATCCAGGCGCTTCGGTTCCCCACACCCGGCCCTCACCAGGGTGCCGCCCTCAGGGCCACTGTCCTTGCCCAGGCAGCTCTTGGCTCCCAAGGGACAAAGCTGTGTCTCCTTTATGCTTCTCCGTTTGCAGATGCCAGCCAGGACCCGTGCTCCACGAGGTGCACAGAGCAAGGCTCACGGGTTGACCCCTGGAGTAAGAAACTAGGTAAACCGTGGGCTGTGGGATTCTGCCGAGCAGCAGGAGAGGGACCACACCCCAAATGCAAACTGCCTTTCTGATCTCCCTAACCCTAACCCCACCCCTCCCTTGCTCAGAAGCCAGCTCCATCATCCCCCCTTCCCCCCAGGGGACAAAATCCAGCCCCCCCCAACCCCGGACCCAGGCTGGGCCATCTTTGCTTCCACGCCTGCCCTTCTTGGCACCTGCTGTTCCCTCCTCTGTGACTGAACTTCCACAAGCCCACCCGGCTCCTGCCCAGACACAAAAAAGCAAAACCGCTTCTGCATCCGACACCATTTATAGAGGCTTTTCCTCCAAACGGCGGGCCCGTCCCACACCACATGCTGCCCTGGGTGGGCTCCGGGAGCCCTGAGCCCAGGCCTGCCTCTGGTGCTCGCGAGGCCTGGGCAAGAGCTCAGAGGGAAACTCAGAGACCGTAATCTAAATATGTAACCGTTATAAATCAAGCTAACAAACTGTGAGGACATGCTCTCGCCTTGACGCAAATATACCCTCCTGATGACCTACAATAGAGTTGAATTTCAAATTCCTGGGGCTTTTGTACGTGGTAGCTCCGGGAGAGGGAACCCCCTTTCCCTGGTCCATAGCACACCCACCCCCTTCCCTTCTCACCCTCAGAACTACCCCACAACTTAAGGGATCTCGTATGATGCCCCCCCCAACCCACATGCCCAAGCTCAATCCACAAGCCCCAATGCGACAGCTTCCCTGCTTGGGGTGCCCACACGGGTGGCACAGTCCGCCCTTGGGAGGACAGAGCCTGGAAGCGGGTCTAGGGCCAACTGGGAAGATAATCTGGGATCGCAGGTATTTCGAGCAGGGTCTAGAAGTGGGGAGGGTGGGCGTGTACATATCGGCCCTGCAGACTTGTCGCCCACGGGGAGGAGCTGGGGGCTAGAGGGCCAGAGCAGGCCCTCTGATGTTCGCAGCCCAAGGCAGGGCCCCTCCTGACCTTGGACCCATCTGCCTCCTCCCTTCCCATCCCTGGGGCCCAAAATATCATTAAGACCTGACCTCCATCCTCCCAGGTCACACACGACCTCCATCCTCCCAGGTCACACACGCTGTGCTCCCTGTGGCCTGAGAAGGCTCTCCCCATCCCCTGCTTACTGGACTACACCCTTCCCATCTTTAAATGAAGGATCCGTAACAGAGAGCTCGGCAGTAACCAGGATTTTGCCAGCAAGAATCAGAATACAGGGTCTGATGGGGCTTGGGACGTCTTCACATTAAGTTCAAGACTCAGGACCGTCAAGGCCCTAGACCTCTTTCAAAACTGTCCTCCCTCCACCCTCCGTTGGCCTACAGGTTGGGAGGTCCCGCAGTGCCCTACCTTGGCCTTGGGCAGGTGAACCTTGACCTGAGGGGCCGTCTGGAAGATGCTGTCTAGAGGAACAAGCAAAGCTTGGGAGCAAACTGGGCCGGGGGGTGGGGGGGTGGGGGGGGTGGGGGGGGGGGCGGCGGGGGGGGGGGGGGGGGGGGGGTGGGGGGGTGGGCGGCGGGGGGGCAGGGGGTTCCATCCCCGCCCGCTCTGGGTGAGCTGTGCCAGCTCAGGGAAATTCCTATTTCAGATCCTGTTCCCCCAAACGTAAAACAGAGCTAAAGCACATACTTCGCACAGTTGCCATGGGAATTAAAGGCAACTGGGTCCGGGTGCGCGCTAGACGCCAGACGGGAGGGACGGGCCCGCCCCCCTGCAGGACACCTGCTGGCACTGTGGAGCCAGAAGCGACAAAGCACCTGCGTCAAGACCATCTTGAAGCGGACGGTCACAGGTGGTTTCGCTCTGCAGGTCACATACCCTTCAAAGAGCGGGGGGGGAAGGTAATGGGGCGGGGGGCGGGGTTCTGCTCCCGCCCCCCCCCCCCCCCCCCCCCCCCCCCCCCCCCCCCCACCGCCCTTGCCGCTTCAGCAAAGGAACCCTCAGCCCGTTAGCAGCTCCTGTGGGCATCTGCCCGGTAGCCTCACAGGTGCCCTGGGGGGAAGTCCATCTGGAAAGCACAGGCTCGAGCCTGGGCCCTCTGTACACCTGCTGGGTCTCTGCTGGTAAATCCTTCTGTTGAAATTAGCTCTAGACAATTCTGTTACCAAAGTTGACGCATCCACGGCGCTCGTGCCTAGGAGATGGGAGTATTGTTTGCCAAAGCAAGAGGGGGGAAGGGGCAGAGGGTGAGTTTTATGCCCTGGGCCGTTACAGATTCTGGTGGGTCTCGGGAGGTTGCCGGAAGGCCTGGGAGGCAAGAGTGTTGAGGTCAAGGACTTTTTGAGGCTACAACTTCCCACGTCCCCACCGCTGTCATTGCGTAAGCCCCTTCACACGTGATCTTGCTTAGTTATCAGCTTGGCAAGAACCACAAGGACCGGAGACGAGCTGTCAAGAGATGCGGGGAAGGGCTGTTTTAGCCCAGGATGGATTGGCGACAGGGCTTCCCATTGAGAGGGGAGCTGGGCAGGACTGGGTGCGGCGAACTTGGCACCGCGGAGAGGGGAGAAGAGAGAGCAGGCTGGGGCCCCGAGCCGAGGGAAGGAGGAGGGGCAGCCTCCAGCCCTGGGCGTCACCTAGAGATTGTACCCTGCCAATCAAGCCACAAAACTCTCCAGGCAGGAGTGAAGGGGGGGCAGATGGTCCTGAGTGGACCACCGCCAGGGGCTCGAGTGCCAGAGACCCTGCTGTCTGGGACCCATGTCAGGATGTCCTGGGACCCAAGACAAACATGAAGGAGAGACACTTCTAGAGCTCAGGGCCTGAGGAAAGACCCCACGGCTGAGTTCCAGCAGGCAAGGCTGGAGCAGGGCCAGGAACAGGGTCCAGGGGTAGACCCACAGGAGGAGGAGGAGGAGGAGGAGGAGGACACAATGCGGAAGCCCAGAACCTTCCCGTCCGCCTCCCGTCTGGCACCGGGTGTCCTTTCTTGCAGGTTAAAGGCCCTGTGGAGATGGCTCCTGGGGGCTGAGCATTCACCCATGTGGAAGACAGAAAATGCAGGAGTTGCCAAGCTACAGATTGGGACCTGCAATCCAGGACATAAGTGAGTTGGGGCCAAGAGAAAGTCCAGACCCAGCACTGGATTCTCCAACCTTATTATCTAAAACTTTGAGAAGGCCTCAGCTGCTGTGAAATTGCCTTCAGTACCCTACTGCCAAGAAGCAGACTTCCCGGGCTTTTCTGGAGGAAAAGATAGCTATGTTCCATTCTTATAAATGACGCAGAAGGAGGGCTCAGGCAGGGCGAGGGGGAAGGCAGCTGTGGGGGTGAGGGGGGTAGTTGGCCCTGAGCCTGAGCTGGGCAGGGGACCCTGGGGCCACCCCAGCT